>NC_142847.1:35728805-36036740 GCF_061612785.1 Hesperophylax consimilis | reverse complement strand
TCTGTAAGTCCTCAGACATCTCGTAAAGCGGGAAGTTTTCGTGTAATTTTAAAATAACCAAAGCTGTTTCTCTCGGACGGAAGAAGAATCAAATGTTTGCTAAGACGAGGAAACTTTTTGTACGATCGAAAGTTTTCTTTGTCCTAGGTCCTCGCATTAGGGGAACTTTACTTAAGTGAGTGGAGAGTACACGAAACACTCCCCCCTACTCATACATCCAACCCCGTCCGCCGGTGTGTATTCCGTCGTCATAATGTTTCTCTTTGTAAATCTTCTGACATTCTGTTCTTCGCAGTTGACATTCTAGCGAACAGTACGGTCAACAGAGCCAGTCGTTGAAGTATAGTGGAAGTCGCTATCGGGATTGCTCTTTATATAGTAAAGTGTGTCTATTTTTTCTTAAAGATTATTATAAATTGAAATAATTATTATGAAAAGAGTAATATACTGATAATAGAAGATTAGCCTTAAGCACTCAAAACAAGAATCAAAAATTATATTATTATCGGAAAAGTAGAGTAGAGATTGATGGTCTCACCTTACTTGCCGATGCTTTCTGGTACGATTTCATTACGATGATCACTTTTTAAATATCAAGGTTTTAGGTGTACATCTTAAAACACAATTAATGTTAATTTACACAACATAATGACACTGATCCCAATATCCCAAGATCCCAGCATCCCTTAAGGATGCAATTTACCCGAATTAATGGCCAATTTTTAAGAGTTATCCAATTGTAGGTAATAAGGTAAGATAATCCAACATTGACAACGAAAATGTTACCAATGCAGAAAACCTCACAGCGGAGTAGGTAGTTTATGTTTTTTAAGTCTTGTTCCTTCTTTCTTCTATCAGGTAAGACTGTAGAGGAAATAGGGGAACAAGGGCGGTGAAGATATTCTAGACGGGATCTTCGGTCCTGCTGGAGAGCTCAAATGGTCTCTCTCAACTATTATCTCCCGATCGGCCCGCCACTCAGTAAGTCGCCGCCGCCGCCAAAACCTACATAAACCTCACTCAATAAACACCATAAATATTATAAAATTAGCGAAGATTCTACTCTCTCGCGTTCACTCAATGATCCTTATCATTGTAGACCACTCTGTACAAACTAACAATCAACACAAAATCATGTAAGGTTGCCTTTTTAAAGTCCGGCTTCCGAGGTAGAGTACTGACAGTGAAGCGTATGTAGTAAAAGTTACATACCGAATCAGTCTGTATTGCTAGTGGCATCATTTATTTAGGGCATTTTATCAGAAAGATCTCGTAATTTGCTATTTTAATTTTGTGTTTTTCGTTTGAGCTACCTACAAAATTAAATATCACGAGTTGAAACTTATAAAGCCTTAAAGTTTAATAAAAAAATCAACTTACAAATAAAAGTCTATCAATCAGGTCAACGTATCGCTCTTCCCTCATCGCGCACAATGGCCGGGAACATTCCTCTAAGAGGTGCACGTCGCGGATATAAAACTAAAAACTACCCGTGTCGGCAACAAGGAAACTTTTCTTTATTTCTATAGAGCTAACTTCTACTCGGGAGCCGCAGCTGGACGCCCTCCGGCCTCCTAGCGCCCCCTCCCCACCCAGCGCCCCCTGTTCCCCGAGGCGCTCAGTTCAATAAAGGGGGGAGATTGATTCTTATTTTAAAATTGTATGAACTGAAAAGTCAGTTGGTAATGTAGACGTATGAATATGATATGCAGGTATGAATCAAAGCAAATATCGACAAGATAATGAATCGTCTAAAATATAAATAAAATAAAGCTGTAATCCCGTGAGTATGAAGCAACAAAAACTCTCACGAGAGATCATTTATTAATTTAATAAGCTAATAAAGAATATTCTACAATACATTTTTTTAAACATTTACCCCACTGGGTCTTAGGGAATATCATTCCTCAGGGCCTATGTCATCTTTGGGGATGCTGTGTCAAGATGGGTCAAGGGAGTCCAGTTGGAGAGGTCAAAAGATCTTCCTTCTCCTTATCCGGCACGGCACGCAGCTGGCGCATCCTGAACGCACCTCACCCGATGAACTTGGGATGAATTATGGTAGAGAAGTTGGTTGGCCAATAAATGGTTCCCGGGGCAGCGGTACCCAAACACGCCTCTCAAATTGAAAACATATCGAAAGAATAGTGTTTGTGGTGGGCTAAACGTGGAAAAGTCACTGTTTACGCGAGATGTCGAAAATCTTCTCCCCTCTCCTTTTCCCACCCCTTAAAGTAGAATACAGCCCGGACAACGCCGGGAACTTCTGCTAGTTCATCTATTTAGTATAAAAATAGAGTCAGTGGGCGAGCGGGCGGCTTGGTTTTGTTTTTTGTAATAAAAATTTACAGTTTTATTGAAATTTTTCAGACACACGTTCAAAATACGAGAAAAATTTCTGTCCATATCTGATCAACACCAAGGACGCCAGATGGTATGTTAAATATATGTTTTTTAAGGCGATGCCATACGTAGTAATGAAAAATCATGTTTTTTTCGTTTTGGTTGAAAATTTGGTTGCCTAGAAATGTTTCAGATGCTTTAATTAAATACTGCGAGTAGAATACATCTTGGCCTTTGAAATAATCGATTATTTTTTATATAAGTCTTTTTATAAGCCCAGAAAAAAATAATGTATAGGCCTATGAAAACTGCTTTAAAGTTCAAAATCTCCTACTTACAAACCCATTTTCGGTTATGATTTTATTGTATAATGTGGCAAATTAAGTTATTTATAAAATGATCGGAAAAAAATTAAATATTTATGCCTGAACATCCACAAAATAAAATAAAAAGGCACTTTTTGGCCATGTTTTTTTTCTTGCATAGATCAAAACAGGCGGATGGTGTTAAGCGGGAATTTAAACCTTATCGCCATCTACGTAAGGGTTGATATTGATAGCGGCTCAATTTAAAATATTACACGAGGTAGTGCATCGCCTTAAGCAAATCCACGGTTTTATTCCGGGATTGATTAAATTTTGCTCACCTGACCTTCAAAACAGACTGGCCACATATTGAGAGTATATTTCACTTTGGAATGTGCCGCAAACATCTTCGAAAACAAATAAAAGGTGACTTCCTTCGATTAATTTGAATGCTTCAATTGTGAAATAACACCAAATTCCCAAAATAAAGAATACTTTGCACGCCGAGATTTGAACCCGCCATCTTCTTGTTACTAATTGAATAATATTTGTATTTAGGTATTATATTTCAACCCATTGACGTAATTTTTTTCAATAGCGTTGGTCATTAAATGAATATAACTATTATTTCCAACGGCTAGTTATATTTTGATACAGTACTAGTATGCCTTGCACGATACTGCCATGGTTAAAACAGATTATTGTTTAGTTAACACTGAATAATTTAACAAATATATAAATTTAAAAAAAACTTTCTTTTATTTTTCGAGGTCAATATTATTAATATGTATAGATATTCTATCCAATATAAAATTTATAAATCTACCAAATAAATCCGCCTTCGATTTTCTCGAAAACGAAAGCTCAAATAAAAAATATCATAACCCAAAATTGACTTTAAATGAAAGGTAGATTCATTCACAAGTTATACCGTTTATACCACGAGTTTCCGAATACCGTGCAAAACAACCTTTCTTTGTATAGGAAATGTTTCTGAAATGCGATTCGTAAAGCCAAAAGCCGTTCAAATCTAATTAGATTTAACAACAGCAAGTGAATGATAAACATTTATAAAAAATGTCAAAGTAAATGCTTTACCAAAATAGTAGGTTCTGCAAATAAGTCATACCTTTTTACTAAGCTGTTTGTTTTACTTAATATTTCCGATTTCCAATTGCGTACGTGATGATGCGGGACATGATCATGACGCACATTTGACTTTGTATTTTGACAAGTTCATTAATGTACAACTACCGCCCTCTAGCGACAAAAAAATGAAGAGATTTTGACAGTTTGAGAAAATCCGCTGGCCCATGGTGTATACGAAGTTATTTATTTTCATTAATAAGATTTTGTTTAAGTTACATTAGTTAAAAACAAAGTCATCCGATTTGTTTTTATGCTGACTTTGTTTCTTGTTGGGAATAATGATTTATTTATTTTTCTAATATCGTAATATTAATACGATATTAGGACAATAAATAAATCATCATTCCCAACAAGAAACAAAGTCAGCATAAAAACAAATAGGATTTCAAAGTACCCAACTGGCCACTCACATTACAATGCGTTCTCAAAGTACCTAACTAGCCATTCACGTAACAATGCGTTCTCAAAGTACCCAACTAATCACTCACGTAACAATGCGTTCTCAAAGTACCTAACTAGCCACTCACATTACAATGCGTTCTCAAAGTACCTAACTAGCCACTCACATTACAATGCGTTCTCAAAATACCTAACTAGCCACTCACGTAACAATGCGTTCTCAAAGTACCCAACTAATCACTAACGTAACAATACGTTCTCAAAGTACCCAACTAATCACTCACGTAACAATGCGTTCTCAAAGTACCTAACTAATCACTCACGTAACAATGCGTTCTCAAAGTAACTAACTAGCCACTCACGTAACAATGCGTTCTCAAAGTACCCAACTAATCACTCACGTAACAATGCGTTCTCAAAGTACCCAACTAATCACTCACGTAACAATGCATTCTCAAAGTACCTAACTAATCACTCACGTAACAATGCGTTCTCAAAGTACCCAACTAATCACTCACTTAACAATGCGTTCTCAAAGTACCTAACTAATCACTCACGTAACAATGCGTTCTCAAAGTACCCAACTAATCACTCACGTAACAATGCGTTCTCAAAGTACCTAACTAATCACTCACGTAACAATGCGTTCTCAAAGTACCCAACTAATCACTCACGTGACAATGCGTTCTCAAAGTACCCAACTAATCACTCACGTAACAATGCGTTCTCAAAGTACCCAACTGGCCACTCAAATACATAAATATGTTTTTTATTTCTCCTTGTAATATTTTGTGTTTATGCGTATAGTTACATTCATGTTATTCAGTCAAAATCATTTATTTACATTATATTATAGAAACTAACCTACGTTGGTAACAGTGATGAAACAATTTACAGAAATTAAATATTTCACCTACGATATGTTTCCTTGTAGTGTCTTATATGTGGTATGTATATTGAGTAAAATCGGGGTGACGGCGTATAGGTGTGTGTATGTGTGTGCGCATATATGTATGCCCATTTATATATATATGCTTATATCATTGACATGGTGCTCTTTTTAAATTTGAGCAACGAATCTGAAAAAATGTCGATGTTAAATTTTAAAATGTGTAAATTCTTAACTTCGAAACACGCTTTGTGAGTTTGATTATTAGGTGATAAAATTATGTTTTATATTGTGTGAAACTTAAAAAATAAATAAATAAAATGATGTTTTGGCTTGCGTCTATCGTAATCCCAACAATTTGTTCACATTGATCGGTGAGTTAATCTTCTATAATGATGGTTGTTTAATGTATAACATATATCCTTACCGCAACCGTATGTTAGCATTCTAAACCTAATCCAACCCAACCTAATCCAACATAATCCAAACTAATGAAACGACAAACGACCTAACCTAACCTAACCATCACTAAACAATAATTGAATTTTAGAATCAGACGTTTGTATTAATAATGTACCGATGTACAATGAGTTATGGGGAGGGTTTGTTGTGCTGGGAAATTAAATTATCGCAATAAAGTATGTTTTGTTCAAATGTAAATTCCGTAATATTGCTTTTGGGGCCTAAAAGGCAAAGTGAAACGGGCTTTGGAATTGATTGGAAAAGTTACGGAACGAAAATAAATTCGAATTATTGAAATTGAACTAAAATTTTAATGGGTTATTTTAAAAAGGTTTACAGCGAGCTTTCGCGTTATTAACATATTTTTAATTGAAATAATTAAATATATTATTTATTTATGTCTGCTTATATTTATTTATGTAGGTACATATTATTACAACATTATCTACATGGTTCTAAAAGTATTGTTGGTTGTTAGTCATATTAAAGAATTTTCTGTCCGTTCGGCGTCCGTTGAAATTTCTGTCCGTTCTGCGCCATAGAGATTGAGAAAATGGATTTCAAAGCTCAAACCCAATTTAAGCCTCTCAGAATGTTTTTTTCACAAATGCTACATTACTCAGATTTCATCAATGAATCCACTTCAATTCGTAATTCTTACTAGGTATTAAAAAATCTTTTCGTTCGGTGCCATCGAGCCGGAGGAAAAAGGATTTCTAATATCGAACACAAATACCTACTGCATTTGTGTCCGTCAGAATTAAGTTTTTTCTAAAAATGCTACATTACTGAGATTTAATCATTGATTCCACCTCAGACCGTGATTCTAAGCAGGTATTCAATATTTCAGGCCGTCCGGCGACATAGAGCCTGATAAAACGTTTTTCAAAGTTCGAACCCAAGGCTCGCATTTTTTGCCCGTAAAAATGATGATTTTCGTAAAAATGCATTTTTTTGCAGAATTTATAATGATTTCACTTTTGACCACAATTATTAGTACAATTCCAAAATTTCAATCCATTCGTCGCCATAGAGTCGGGGAAAATGGCTTTCAAAATTTGAACCCAAGTCTCGCATTTGTGCCAGTAAAAATTATGATTTTCGTAAAAATGCTTCTTTTTGAAAATTTTGTTTTTAATTTCACCTCGGAACTTGATTCTTCTTAATATTCAAAATTTCAGTCTATTCTTCGCAATAGAATCAGAGAAAATGGCTTTCAAAGTTCGAATCGTCGCTAGCTTTTATATTTAATAATATGCAAAACCACAAAGTGACTGCTTATTACCAAAATGTATAAACATAAATCACTTTCTAATCTACATGCCTAGCTTTTCCAACATCAGATATCCACTTCGCACAACCAAATAAAACGTGGAGACTGTCTCCGATCAATTAACTTTCTGCGGAGAGAATGGGGAAACTTCTAGCGGTCGATGAAACAAGTGAAGTGGAAACGAAGCCTTCACCTGCTACAGCCCCTTCTGAAATCATCCTTAAACATCCCCTTATCAGTAAAAACAAATGTCTCCTATAAATAAGTAGTTGGGTACCCCAAATCGGGATCGATCGCTATTATACTACGATCAGAAATAGGGCAATGTGTTACTTAGGGTGAGATCGGGAAGGGTAGATTATAGATTTTATAATTCCGGGGCTGAATAAACACTATTGCAAAGATTATCCAAGTGAGACTTGAACTGGTTTGAGCCTTTCGTACTAAATTTCTTTTTCTTTCGTCTGTCAGAGGGATAGGGTATGTTAACCAGTATAGAGCGTCATCAATGGATCGGGTATTAATTGGCCACATGTACGGTGATCTGTACCGCACCGCATTCACACATCTTCGACTCTTTAAATCCCCACCTGTGATTCATATGGGCACAACGGCTGTAGGAGTAACTTATCTTATTGACGGAGGACAAAAAATTGCCTAGTTTTGTTAGGCAAAATTAAAACCGTATAAATGCAATTGAAATAAAATATATTTTTTTTTTTTTTTTACCACTTAAATTCCGGGTTTTAAAATTATTATTCCGGGTTTAAATCCCGGCGTGCGCAAGTAAATTGTATTTGATCCATTTTTTATAATTTCACAATTTACTAATTTATAAATAATATATAGCATGTTCTAGAGTAGAAAATACTCTCAGTATAGTGTAAGAGCACCATCCAGAATAGAAACGTTGCTTGAAACGGTTTTGGGCGGGTTAGGTGACTAGCCAGGTACTTCCCCACCTTCCTTTTCCCCATCTCCTTCCCCTCCCCACTATCCATAGTCTCACAAAACACCCAAATTGGGGATGCAGTAGTGTCAAGAGATCAGTTCGGACTCTTATACGGTTTCACATAATTTTTTTTTCGGCTCTCGAAATAAGAGTTTCTTGTAAAGAAAATTTTGAGATATAAACAGATGGTAGTAGGTACCTTCCTAAATTACTTACTAAATCAGGTATTGCTTAAGATTAAATCCAATTCACACATCAAAAAAATTAATTTAAAAATCTTAAAAGTTTGAGTTATATTGCTTTCTTTTGTTTGTTTAAAACGTCAAATTCATATGTGAAGAAAATTTTATAATTTGTTTATATTATGGTTTGAAATATTATTTCTAAGAAAAAGTGAGTAGCTTTGTCTTGCCAAATAAATAAAAGGTAAATATTCGGAATCGCTCGCTACGCTTAATATATATATTTTTAAATAAAACCTTTTGATTCACCTTAACACTGTTCATGGACGGGTTGTTTCAGAGAATTTGAACAATTTTTCTATTTTAAAGTTCTGTGAAAGTTCTTTTCAAGTTATGTTATTATTTCAGTTCTGTCAAATATCTGACCTATAGTGATGTAATAACATAACTTGAATAGTACTTTCACGAAACTCGAAAATGAAAGTTGAAATTTGATGAAATTTTGTTCAAATTCTATGAAACAACACATCCTATAAAAGGCAACTATGTGAATTTAGGAATTTTTTAATTTAGCATTCTAATTTTTTATTACGTAAAAAGAAAATTCGCTTTCTGTTCATTTCTATTTCTTCAAAAAGATGGTTAATAGATTACTAAAAAGGGTTCGCAACGAAGAGTTGCCAGGCCTGCTGCCTGCTGTCTGCTGCCAGCCGCTAAGTGGTTGCTGTTTCCTCCCAAGAGTCGTTTTTCTTCCATTATTATTTGTCGATTAAAGCCCATTTTTACCAAAATCCGCTCGGCCCAATTTAAACTCAATTTCCTTTGGTTTTGGTACGGTTTCTTTGTCATGCAGTTTATGAACGCCAAATAAAAAAGTTGAAGTTTCTTAGGTTATTTAAATATTTTAAATTTTTAGTATACTTGAAACATGTTGATAATTTAGCTAGTTTGAAATGTATTATTTTTTTAAATGAAGAAAATAAATTATTACACTAATTATTGCTTATAATAATTTATTATTCTTTGTGCTTTGCATAAAAACCTTGTCTTATAAACATTAGTAAATCATTAAAAAAAATAATGATATTAGACAAGTCAAAATATTTCACCGACAAATGTAGATATAATATGTCTCGACGCCATCTAGTGGGAAATTCAGCACTAACAAAGCTTTTCCTACAAAAATAAAGTTGGTTGTTTACAGGTGGAAAAAATATAATAAGCAGTAATGGTTGATTGAAGTACTAGTACATATTGAATTATTTGGTAGGTTGGAAATAAGCCGACGTGGCTCAGTGGTCCAGAGCGTCTGACCGGACATCAGAAGGCGCGGGTTCATTTCCCGTCGGCAGCATTTATTTTTACTCGGGAGGTATTTTCAATTTGTATGGATATTACAGGCGACTAATTATTGCTTATAATAATTTAGTTTCAAACACGATAAACCACTTGTGGAGAACTATGGCAGAACTATGTCCCATTGGCGTCATGTATCTTTTATCAGGAGATTTTTCAATGTGGATGAGTGTTTCAGGCTAATAATTATTGCTCATAAAATAATTGTTACCCTTTGTGCTATGCATAAAAAATCTTGTCTTAAACATTAGTTTACCAAAAAAATAATAATTAATATTTGACAAGTTCTAGTATCTTCACCAAAAAATGTAGACAATTTGTCTCGACGCCATCTAGTGAGAGAGTTAGCACTTACAATGCCTTTCTCATATAAAATAAAGTTGGTTGTTTCAGGTGAAAAAATGTAACAAGCAGTAATTGTTGAATGAAACACTAGTATATATTGAATTATTTTTCGCGGATAAGAGATAAGCCGCCATAGCTCAGTGGTCAGAGCTGTCGACCGGAAATCGAAAGGACACAGGTTCATGTCCCGTTGGCGTCATGTATCTTTTATCAGCAGATTTTTCAATGTGGATGAGTGTTTCAGGCTAATAATTATTGCTTATAAAATAACTATGGCAGAGGTAATTCGCCAACACAAAAATAACATAAAATGTAAATGTTGATTCCCCGAAAAGTGATGAAATGAAAAATATTTTCTTTGCGAATAATATTTCCTAGAAACCTAAACATTATTTGTTGCGTTCCTGTGAAGATAGTTTTCAGGTGCCTTTAAAAGCAGTATTTATATACACCCAGGGATAATATTACTATGATACGGAATACTGAACAATGCGTTTATCAAAGGTATAACACAGAATTCGCTTTCTGTTTATTTTTCACTATTTCACGTTTAAATAAAACCGTTCTCATTTCTCGACTTCAGAGCGCAAATATCACAATGTATTTTTCTGTCTGCCAAAGGCCTTTTGTATTTTTATGCAAATTCAAAGCATTGCTATCGCTTATCTGTGAATTATACATAGATTGCTCCACGTAGGGGCACGGCGTAGTGACGAGTTTAGAGAACTTGGAGGTTTTCGGGTTTATTCTTTTATACCTAGATAAAATTTTGATGCGCTAATTATTCAGAGACATCAAAAAAGGACGAAACTTGTAAAAAAAGTCAAAATCAAAGGTATTCGAAATTAAAAAAGGTGTTGTTTTAACGAACTGTAAACTACTTATTTTTTAATTAAATCTTTGAAGAAGAAGAGCAGAAGTCAGGGACGCCCGAGGAAGACATGGAACAACCAAGTGAATCAGATACTCGAGTCGGGCCATGTCAAGAGTCAGAATAGTATGTAGAAGAGTATTTATGTTAATGAGGCAAGGAATGTGTTGTGTGACAGAGTTGTTTGGGCGGTCCGTCCTCTCTGCCTACCCCTGCGGGGAAACGGCGTGATGGTTAGTTAGTTAGTTAAGAAGAAGATAATACTAACAAATCTAAACGATTTATGAAATAGAAAAAGACCGTGACTCACAATTAGGAATCCAATCCATCTAAAACCCCTCTACCATCAGTACTTATTTACTAAACATCATATTTATAATTATTTATTTAAGATATTAATATTTATTTAATAACACAAGATATCCAGGATTCGATTCCTAGCACTTACCGTTATCTTTTTATTTTTCTGTGTCTATTTCATATTTCGTTTTAGGTTTATTAGTATCATCTTATTCTTCAATTATATATTACATGTATAAAATTTAACATAAGTTAAAAGAAAAATAATGCTGTTGAATTCTTTAAGATGAATTTTAATTTAAAACAATTTTTTTTTTTTTACTCTATAACTCCCGAATTGCGCCCTATTTTTAACCAAGCAGAATAAATATATATATATACATATTTTTTTTTTAAATTATCCCCTCACAGGAGTCATCTTAGGGGATGCTGTGTGTAGGGTTTTTTTTATGGAAAGGAGATGAAGTTCTGAGCAGGAAAAGGGTAATAGTGATGGGTAGGAATCTAGGGATCAGTGAGTTCAGGAGTGACAGACATATGATCTATCCTTCCCGCTGCAGCGCAAAGCTATGGATCAAGAGAGATCAGTTGGAGAGGTCAAAGGGTCTCCCCAAACCAACCTCTCTCGATCCGGCACGCCACCTAGCTGGCGGGTAGGCGCATCCTGAACACACCTCACCCGATGTACCCGGGCCCCCTAATAAGTCAACCAATAAATGGTTCCCGGGGCGGCGGTAGCCAAACCCGCCTCCTAAATTGAAGAAAATTGGAGAATTAAACAAAATAAAAAAGCGTAATGTAAGTTTTGTAAAAAATATATGTAAAACTTTATGTTACTCATGACGTTAAAAAATTGAAAATTTAGTTTTAAAAAAATAAATATTAAAAACTTAGATTTGAACCAAAAAATATTAAAACAGTGTTGCATTGAATCTTTAATCATTTGATTTATTTCGACGATCTTGAACTATGCTAGTGATCAAAGATTCCGACTACACGACATCGCCACAACGCACTGAGTAAGTTAATAATTTGTTGAACATTTATGGAAAGCCCTGAATACATAATTATAGTCACAATTGATTTCATACCCTTTATTCTGCCCTTTTGACTGCTTAATTTTGAATTTGGCAAGTATGTTTACGAGAGATGGGAAGGCTGACAGAGAAATTGAAAGAAGGATAAATTCAGGTATCTCCATTCATGGAGGACTGAACGCAGTTGGCTAGCAAAAAAAATGTTCAATGAAGCGAAGCCAGCAGTCCACAATGGAGTGCTGGTATCTACCCTGATGTATGGCAGTCAGGCATCTGTATCTGAGTCGAACCATGTCAAGAGTCAGAGTAATAGAAGAGTATGTATGAGACAATGTATAAATGTGAATGAGGAAAGGAATATGTGCCAAAACCGAGTGGTTTAGCGGTCGGTCCTCTCTGCCCACCCCTGCGGAAATACGGCATGATGGTTCGTCAGAAAGTTATGAATTTGCTGTGCATTGTGCGGGCGCCGCGTGGATTGGAACCAATGATTAATATATTATATAACTCGATATAATTTACGTGTTTTGGCGGTTAACAGATAGCTGCCAAAGCAAAAATATTGCTTTTCTGATTTAGTAAATATGTTTCAATTCTGTAGGATTTATAAATATTACACATACAGAAAGTTGCTGTGGTTTTCAAAGTACGATTTACGTAAATATAACGATTTAATACTTGATTGCCTGTTCAAATCTTGGCATTTGACCGGTTTGGTGGCGAAATCATAATAGCCAGTTACTTCCCAATCATCCTTTTCCCCATCTCTTTCCCTCGCTACTACCTTCAACCTCACAACATTCCTCAATTGGGGATACCATAGTCTCACTAGCTCCAGACGGTTGGGAGCAGTTGGGACTCAGTTGGGAAAAAACGAGTGTTGTTCCAAATCCTATTTCATCCGAAAAAAGTCACGATGCAAGTTGAACGGGTAAACCATACCGTGTGTTTGGGTACCTAACAACAAAATGTTTTAAATAGTTACATAATGCTTTGTCTGCACTACTTTTACGGCACTCGCGTGCTAAGAATACTGAAGTATAATTACCAGTGCAGGATATTAGAACTGCAAAACAGATTAAGGTCCTCCACATTCCTCTTGCTCTGAGATAGATATCCGGACTGAGCCGGGATAGGGGATCTGAAGAGGGGAGAAGGGAGAAAGGGGTTAAATCATCCCCTTTACCAGTGTTTCTTAGTATTTTGTGCCATGCCCAACATCAAAGCTTCAAAAATGTCCATATTCAGAAGCCAATTGCTAACCAATTTACCCAGAATGGTTGCACTTTTCTATTTCCATGTATCCAGGTATGAGGTTAAACATTTTTGGCCCTAAGTAAGAGTATTGTCTTTGAGCAAGGGATGTTTTAGTAGTAGGATTTAAATCCAAACTAAAAACTCATTTTTCAGATACTCTTTCATAAATCCGTCATTCGTATCCAAATATTGCTTTTTTTCTTTTAGTTATACCGTAATTGTTGATGCATACATATACATTCTCTAGCTATTCCGTTCAACTACTTATGATAAAGTCAAAATGCTATTGACTTGCCTACCAATGGACAATGGACAATATCAGTAGGAACAGAATACGTTAATCGGTTTAATTGTTGGCAGATGAATCATCTAAATGCGGTAAAGATCGATGATTTATTTCATTTATTCATTTCATTTATCTAAAATATATATCCATTTAACCAATTGGGCGCATTTTGCACCCATGTTCTAAAATTAATTTTAAAAAATACCCTAATATCGTAGAACTTCCTACTTCTTCTGGCGCTAGTAAAATTAAATTGTTAATGTTAATATTAGTTGTATTTGTAAATACGAGTATGTATGTAATTAAGATAGAAGTTATACTCGTAGGCCTTAGTCGTAAGTCACTAGATACAAGTCTTAGAAGATGTAGGTCAGTAGTTCTAGTATTAATTATTTAATAGATTTGTTTGTACAGCGCCCTTGAGGTGATTTTTCACGAAAACGGCGCTATATAAATTGGACAAATATTATTATTATTAGGTGGAACTACTGCATTTCTCCCTGCATGATGGGTGTCGTGAAGATGGTCGATAGAAGGGTAGTGGTGACGATGTTTTTTGTGTATGTATTATAATTTTTCTTATGTATAGTTGCCTTACATCAAGAGCTCGTATCTCTTTGAATAATACATCACCGGGGTTCCTAAATGATTTTTTTAGGATGAACAATATTTGAAAATCTCCTACTACCGACGTGATGGGGGACTTGAGCTATCCGAGGAACTGAACACCGTACACCTGACACCGACCGGTCAACTTTGATCGTCCTGCTTGAGTTGCACTGAAGCGGATGAATATAGTTTTGTCGTAGTTGAGAGAGGAGATTATTGTCTAGCTATTGTTTGACCTTGTTTATATCAACCTCTGTTTTAATATGAAATTTATTGCCGCTTTTACCTTTAAATAATAATACTGTATCATTGGCAGAGGTCAGCAAAGGAACTGTTACATTGTTCACTTATATAAATATTAAACAAAAGTGGTCCTAGAGTATTTCCTTGAGGTACACCAAATTAAATAAAAGCTGGATCGATTGGAGTATCGTTAATAAGCACTTTTTGACTCCTGTTTTCTAAATAACTACCCAACCATTTAAATAGCTGGCTCTGAATACCAATGCGCTGTAGTTTTTCAACAGAATTTTGTGCGAGATAGTGTCAAACGCTTTGGCTAGATCCAGGAAGATATTTAATTCCTCTGTGTTATTAGAGATAATTTTCGTCAAGTTCGCAATGTCATTTTCAGTGCCTAAACCTGGACGGAAGCCGTATTTATTGTAAAGGATGTAATTGTTTCCGAGAAATAGGCTGAGACGATTCTTAGAGATAATTTTCGTCAAGTTGGCAATGTCATTTTAAGTGCCTTAACCTGGACGGAAGCCGTATTGTCTATTGTAAAGGATGTAATTGTTTCCGAGAAATAGGCTGAGACGATTCTTAGAGATAATTTTCGTCAAGTTGGCAATGTCATTTTAAGTGCCTTAACCTGGACGGAAGCCGTATTGTCTATTGTAAAGGATGTAATTGTTTCCGAGAAATAGGCTGAGACGATTCTTTTACAGTTTTCTCAATAATTTTCCATACAGAATTGATCAAAGAAACCAGCAAGTAGTTGGGTTAAGTTGGGCAAGTATCTGCGGTTTATTCCCATTTTTGTGAATGTTTAAAATGATCCGGGAATTTGACTGAATTAAAGCTTAAATTAGAAATGAACGCTATCGGTGATGCTATGGATGAATTGGTTCCATGATAACTCAACACAGTGACTATTCAACATACCTTTAAAAAAAATTTAAACCTAACCTAACCTACTTAACCCAGTTAATAAAGTTTTTGTTTCATCACTTTCCATGACTTTATATAACTTTAAGATGTGATGAATTTTCATTTTGATGATTTATCCGGTCACCGGATGATTTAATAACTTTTAACAAATTTGATTATATCTTATCAGGACCACACGCGTTCGATGACTTAAGGTCATCAATTATTTTTTATAACTTCGTTTCAAATTGTTTGAAAATTGTGTACATATTTTATTACCGAAGTTAGATACAGTTATCTAAGCGAGATCGGTTTCCGTTATATTACTTACAAGTGTCTCCTACTGATAAGTAAAATAATTACTTTCGAAATTTTCCATTTGTTGAGTCTTAATGAAACTCAATTTCGGAAAATTTATTCATTTTTGTTTTTTGTTTTATTTCGAAATAAACGTTTTGGAGCATAGTTATTTCAGTTAATTATTTTTTTATAATTGCTTTTTTTAGTCGATTAACCAATTTTTGTCATTTTTTTCTCGGAAAGGCGGGGTTTGAGTGTAACAAAACAAAAATTGATCCCTGGTTGAGAAACACTGCCCTATACGTTATTAACCCGGGGCTTGCGCGGGAACATCCGCGAGACCTCAAGCGCGAAATCCGCACCGGAAGGAAATGCTAAATTGGAAGGCTTCTGCGCTGGTTGATGGATTTGTTTTTTTTTAAGGTGAAAAGCGCCGGAAAAACAATGTTTTAAAATGTGTGTGCATAACTACAATGGACAAACATTTATTATTTATAACTAGCGTAAACCAGTGATAAACTACGGGACAATTTAAATGCTACAATTGAAACATTATAATATGACTATCAGCTCTTGAAAGAAATTAAATGGATTCGTCACTCATGAACAAACAGATCCCTAGATTCCTACCCAAAACTCAAACCTGTTTCCTTCTCAGGACTTTCTCTCCTTTACTTTCCTGAAAAGACCCTTCACACAGCATCACCAAAGATGACATACTAAAAATATTTTTCGCTCCTCCTGTGAGGAGCTAATGTTGAAAAAACCTGACAGTAATTATTGCATAACCTCCGCGATATAGCAGAAAACCATTTAATTATTAGTATAGTTAAAAAAAAAATTCACAGAGACGTAACATTTCATTGTTGTATCGAAGCTTAAATATCTTGCCTGTGCAGGCCTTACTATGGGACAACATATTGATTCAGCACATAACAAAAAATAAATGGGAACGTGAACACAACACTAGGTTCACAAAGAATGGAGGCTGTTTTTTCCAAAATATAACAATAATTTTTTTTTTTTAAATAAATTTAAAATAAATCAAATTTAATAATATTATAATAATTATTAAGTTCTGCAAGTATTTCTGTTATTTTAACAGTTTTTAATGTGACAGCTGTTTCGGCTTTTGAGGCCATTATCAAACTGTGGATATGTCCACACGGCGACGGCTTATTTATGTGATTTTATTTATCCCCACCCATTTAAATTTCTATAATGATCAAAAATGATTCATTAAAAATTTTATTTTAAATTTATTTAAAAAAATTAAATGGAGTTCTACGAATTAAACACCAAAACAATAAATACACAATAAATAAAGACAGCGAATTCTAGAATAAAACGTTACAACGTTAACGTTTGTATAGTACAGCTATATATAGTTGAACGATGGACACTGTAATTCTGTCCGTTACGTTGGCTAAAGAAGGAGGTGGCGCAACACGGCATAATACCCCCAAAAATTACTTTAATACCTGTGGCTTTAATACTTTTACTTTAAAATCTCAAATCATATTTATCAAGAAAAAAGTGACCTTATTTACTGAATATTTTTCAACAAGCAAATGGATATCGAAAAAAGAATTTTCTGGGCGAAGTCGGGTTTCCAAGTTTACATAAAAAGTATCACTTTCTACCGGTTACTATTCAATCAGAGATCGAGCATTTTTTCTCTACGAAAACGTATGAAGGGAATATTATTATTATCATGGAAAAAGGAAGGTGATTTTTCACCAGATTTTCTGAATTAAGATAACAAGGCACTAAAAAAGTATTTATTATTAGATCAAATATGCAAAACATTTTTTTTTAAATGTAAGACCGCACTGTTGCTTTTTAAATATAAAACCGTATTAGAATCTCAACTGCTCCAATCCGTATAGAGCCAGTGAGACGATGGCATACCCAATTGGGGTATGTTGTGTGGCTGATGGTAATTGTGAGGGAATAAAAATGGTGAAGTGGAAGGTGGGAAGTACCTGGCTATTCAGATCTGATCACCAAACATGTTCAAAGCCATTTCAAGAGTCTTTTTAATTCAGAACTATGATCTTACACAAGGGAGATGCTAAGAGTATCTTCCACTCCGGATAGTCCGCAAATATACTATATATTATTATTTATTATTAAGCGATCAAATAAAAATTACTTGCATACGCCGGGATTTGAACCCTCGACCTCCAGCTCGCTAGTCAAGCCTTACCCCTCGACCACGGAGGCAGTCAAGTTTGAGGGTAGTGTTGAAATAAATAATATTTATCGAATTTAATGACAAACTAATGTTTATAAGACAGGGTTTACGAGTATGCATAGCACAAAGGATAACCAAAATGGGATTCACACATTAATCGAACCTCGAAAACGTTAGCAAAACTCATCTACTTCTTCAGAAAATTACGAAACATTTTGTCAACTAGGAATAGAGAGTATACTATGCTTTATGCCACTCTAAATGGGAATATGGAATAATAGGATGGGGCTCAGAAGCATCAAAACACGTTAAAAACAACTATAGGTAACTCAGAATTACATCATAAAGACCATACTAAAAGTTCCCATAAGGACGTCAACAACAAAATTTTTTAAACAGTTTGACGTTCCAAGTATACAGAAAATCTATTTTGTTTGTATATTATTTTAATTGATTAATTGTGAAATAACACAAATTAATCAAATAAAATTTATTTGTGAACGCCGGGTTCGAACCCGCGACCTTCGGAATGGCAGTCCAATGCGTTACCACTGGACTATGCTGGCCGCAAGAGTGTCCCTGCCTGTGAAGTGTACAGACAGGGAAACTATGTCACCACCCGGTTGGGCGGCGTTGTGAGGCGGAATAAGGTAGGGGCTGTAGGAAGGGATTTGTTAATGCGGGCCTTGAAGAGGCTCGGATTATAGGAGGGAGGAAAAACAGATGCCGGTAGCTCGTTCCACATACGAGCCGACTTACACAAAAACGAGTCGTAAAAACGGCCCGTTCTCATGAAGCCAACGTCAACCGTGAACGGGTGTTCAGTTCGTGTCCGTCGAGTTTCGCGCACGTGTTTCAGTGCATCAGGAATCAATGCTGCTAGCTCCTTGGAGCAGGCTTCATTAAAATACCTGTAGAACAGACAAAGCATACCTACATTGCGTCTATGCATTAGAGAAGGCAATCGGTCTGTTAACAACGGATTGTCAATCAGACGGATCGCTCTCCTTTGCACAGATTCAAGAAGGTTTATTAAGTATTTTGGGGCACCAGCCCAAAGGTGGCTCCCAAATTCAATAGTAGGGCAGACTTGAGACTTATACAGGGTCAGCAGCTGGTCACTGTAGAAGAATCTCCTAGCCCTGTACAAGACGCCCAACTTTTTGGAGGCCTGATTTACTCGGGCTTCTATGGTTCCCCGATACTTGAGCTGGTCTGATATAGTAACTCCAAGCATTTCAATGGAGTCTTTATTGGGGAGAGTGCTCCCTCATTGTCATTGAGTCATTGATCTCCCTCTTTGCCGAAATCAGACACGCTTGGGTTTTAGAGACGTTGAAACTGACCAAGTTGGCCTTACGCCAGGCACGAACCATCTCGAGGTGGTGGTCAATTTTTTGCTTCAAAACTTCCCGAGCTGTTCGGACATCATAGGTGGAAGGGGGCCTGTCAAAAAGATAACCCTCGTGAACGATGCTGTCATCAGCGTAGCAGTGAATTGTTGCACATTCAACGAGATCGTTGATGTGCAATAAAAACAGCGTCGGAGACAGCACAAATCCTTGTGGCACCCCCGCATTGATTTGGTGCGGCGAGGAAGAAGAGCCGTCAACCACTGTTCGAACTGTTCTTACCCTCAGAAAGTCCGCAATTCCGCAATGAGTTTATTAACTCCTTGGAGTACAATGCTTTATATAATATACTATATTCTGTATTGTATACTTTTAATAAATAAACTATGCAGGGTTGGGTGGATCCCATACGATGGTAACTTCCCGATAAGTGCCCGGTGTCAGACTCTGTCAAAGGCTTTGGAGATATCCAACCCAACGGTTTGAGTTTCACCAAAACGTTCCATGTACTGCCCCCAAATATGAGTCACATATCCGAGTAGATCGCCACACGATCGTTTTCGACGAAATCCATATTGCCGATCACTTAGGATATTGTTATTCTCGAGATATGTGAGCAATTTGTTGTTAACCACCCTTTCTAATACCTTCGAGAGTATGGAAGTGATGGCTATGGGGCGGTAGTTAGAAGGGTCGGAGCAGTCCCCCTTTTTGGGATTGGGTGGACGATTGCCATTTTCCAAAGATCTGGCACCTTTCCACCTTTGAGAGAGAGCCTAAATAATTTCGTGAGCACTGGAGTCATTTCTGCAGAACACCTCTTGAGGACCAAGGCAGGTATTCCGTCCGGCCCATTGGCTTTGTCGACTTTCAGCTCGTTCAAGATTCGGAAAACCTCTCTGTTCCAGATCTTCGGTTCCTCCATTTGAAAACCGCAGTGCGGAATTGAAGGGGGAGTCTCTCCGTTATCTTGAAGAGTTGAGTTTTCCGCAAAAATTTTGCCTAATAATTCAGCTTTCTCGCGGGCCGAGTTAGCCAGCCGACCATCAGGCTTGGTCAGAGGTGGGAATGTGGTTCTGCAGAAATTTCTTCCGATCGAGCTAGCGAATGACCACAAAGCACGGCTACCAGTGGGGCAGTCAGCCAGCTTTTTCGCAATTCTCTAGTCGTGATCGCTCTTAGCTCTATTTAGAACTCTCTTACAATCCCTTGCCCGTTTTCGGTATTCCGAAAGGTTATTCACGGAGCTAATCTTCCGGAGTGCATTAAAAGCCGTATTTTTGAGTCTGACAGCTTCAGCACAGCGATGGTCAAACCACGGTTTTGTGCCCGCTCCAGAGGATTTGATGGAGAAGGGAATGTAGCAATTCATTGCTGATGTGATTACTTCTCCTACCTCGCGTGCACAAATTGATGGGTCCTCGGAGCTAAAGCATACAGTACTCCAAGGAAAGGCGCCGAAGAAAGACCGCATGCCGTCTCATTTTGCTGCCCTGTAGTGCCATACCTTCCTCTTTACATGTTTGTCAGGTTGACGGTTCATGGAGGATGGGACAGAGGTGGTAATCAGGTAGTGGTCAGAGGATCCTAAGGGCGCTGTCACCTCCACTCTGTACCCGAGTGGCTCACTAGTGAGAAACAGATCGAGTAGGTTGGCTCGATGTGATGAGATGTCTGGTATTCTGGTCGGAGATTCTATGAGTTGGCTTAGTCCATGGATAAGAGCAAAGGATTCCGCTGATCTACCGGCAGAGTTTGTTGGGCCCGAGAACTTCAGCCATTGTACTTTATGAACATTGAAGTCCCCCAGGATTACAAACTCGGCCGATGGGTAACGGGGCAAGAGAATATCTACAGTGTCACTCAAGTATTTGAACAACTCAACAGTGTCTGATTCGGCAAGGCACGGTGAGCGATATAGGCACGCATAAATTCTCATCATACCGGTGAGATCCACACGTACCCATAACACGTGTTTTGCGCCCTCGATATTTGCGAGACGAGCGCAGCTGATGTCAGCACGGCTGTAAAGGCAGACACCTCCTTTTGGCCTGAAAAGGCTTTCCATATGATATTCTGGGCAGTTCAGATAGGAGGTATCTGGGGGCTCGGCAATCTGTGTTTCCGTAAGGAAGAGGAGATGGGGATTTTGTGAGAGATGGTGGTTGTGGATGGGAGTTAGGTTGGTGTGCAGACCGCGAATGTTAGCGAAATTCACCTTCATCCTCGGTCCACACTGAGGACTCCTACTGTTCGCTGTCGCTGAGTTTATATTAATTGGTTGTGAATTCATAGCTTTTAAGTTTTTTTTATTTGTTTGTGGGCTTTAGGATGGGTTGGGAAGGATTAGGTTAAAAAGGATGGGTGGGGAGCTGGAGAGTGGAGCAATTGGATACACCAAATGTAAGGTATGTTCTTCTGACTGCGGTTCCAGGCAATGAACAGGAGAGTACGGCTGTGGAGGTCGCCCAGTGCACCCCAAACGCTGGATGCTGGGTCCTCACCGGTCACGAACCGGCACAACATCAGCGGCAGGGTTTTTTCGCTGGCTGATAGGGAAGCCCACCCTTGGTCGTGAGCCCAAGGGTCAGGCCCCTGTATTATCCAGCGGCCCGGACAGCGATAACCGGTTTACTGGATCTCCCTCAACCGGCCTCTCCCAGCCCGGCCCGCCCCGCAGTAAGTAGGCCGACCCATTCATCAGTGTGATCCAGAACGCACAACCCTCCATGAGCCCGGGCACCCCTGCTAAGTCACCAAACGTAGTGAACCACTTCAGGTGACCTGTGGCAGAAGTGTTGATAACCCAGAGTATGGTTCCCGGGGCGGCGGTACCCATTGACCACCTCCCAAATTTAAAAAAAATCTGGTACATCACCTCAAAAATGATTTACAGGCAATACACACTCATCAAATCAGAGCCAAACAAACAGAGATACAAAATATACCTTTAAATAAGTGTACCTTTGGACAAAGAAGCTCTGAATTTTGAGCAGTAAAGGTATATAACAAACTCCCACTTAGTATCAAACAATTCAAAACCAAAAATAACTTAATTAGGGAAATTAAATCTTGGCTTAAGGAACTACCGGATAAAAACCTACGAGCATATTTAAAACATCGTCGTAGAAGTTTCTGGGAAACCTTACTCAAAACATGAAGTCGAACCATAGAAGTCGTTGAAAACTTCCAAAACCTAGTCCCCCTCAACACAGGATCTCCCAGTGAAGAGGACTACGAATATAATCAATATCTATTAAACATATATATAAATATACATATTCTTTTTAAAATGTAATAAAAAATAAATAAGAAATTTGAAGAAGAAAAAACTTGCGTAAATTTTTTTTTCTGCTATCCACAATTATTCGCAAATATCCACAATCTAGCGGACCCCAAAGAAAAATCACGGGATATTAAAAAAAAAACATTTTTGAAAATTACATTTTAAATAAATTGTCTTAAATATTACATTATAGGTAGGTACATACTTTATCGCTTGGCTGAATTCTTCACAATTTAAATATGACACTTAAATTCAAAACAAACGAGTTCACTGAACCATATTTATAATCACTTATAGACTGACCCACAACCGAAATAAGTTTGTTTGATGATATTGGTACATAGATACCTACTTGTCCGAATTCTTCACTAAGCAGTCCCAATTTTAAAAATAATACACTTAAATTCAAAGCATGTTTGAGTTCATTGATCCAGATTTCACACAGGGTTAATGCATACTTAACCGAAATTAGAACGTTTGATGATATCCACAAACATCTAAAAACAACCATAAATATTCTCAAATACCAGAAATATCATCACAAAAAATTTTCCTTTCGGAGAATTTGAAGAAAGTCTTCATTGTGACACTCATTTTAATGGCCTCGGGTTCAAATGCCAGCGTGCGCAAGTAAATTTGATTTGATTAATTTGTATTATTTTACAAATTACTCATTAGAAATAATATATAGTATCTTTTGGGCACGTTCCAAAGTGGAAGATACTGTTAGTATCGTTCTGGTGTAAGACCACCACACACAATCTAAAATTTGTTTGAAATGGCTTTGGCCATGTTTGGTGACCAGATCAGAATAGCCAGGTACTTCCCCACCTTTCACTCCCCCATCTCCTTTGCTTCCCCTTTACTTTAAGCCTCACAACATACCCCAATTGTGGATGTCATAGTTTTACTGGTTACTGGCGGTTGGGAGCAGTTAAGACTCTTGTGTGGTTTCCTATTCATAAAAAATATAAATAAAAAAATTGTCCGCTAAAATCCTAAAATTGCCATTAATGTCCACAAATATCCTAAAATTGCCATTAATGTTCACAAATATCCTAAAATTGCCATTGATGTCCACAAATATCCAAAAATTGCCATTAATGTCCACAAATATCCACACATTTCTACAAATTAAAATTTTTTACAAATTAAACGTGATTAATTCCACAGTAAGTTTATACGTTGTCTCGATAGTTTATTAGGTTCTAGGTTACTCTCGTTGAAGCAGTGGTTGGAGTGGATTATTATACTGTACCTTCAGTCCCACTATAACATGACGTTAACATATCCTCCGCAACTAGCTCAAAATAATACTCAAATATTCCTATTTGCTGTTTTACTTACCTCTTAAGTCATATGATCTTCCTTCTTATCAATTCTGGTCGCTTGTGAGGGGACTAGGGAGACGAATTCAATTAAGAACATCTATTTATTATGAGTCTCGATTTTAATTTTGTTTGTCAAGTTTTAATACTAAATCTAAATTATACTTAGATCTACTTACATCTATAACCTAACTAGTTGTCATATGGTTCGGGTTGCTTCTTCACTATTCACATTGTCATTGTTCACTGTACTACATTATTGTCGATGAGTTGGTTCTGTGCGTTGGCCTTAGTAAGGCCGAAGTCCTAGGTGGCAGCTTCTGCAGTTCTGCAACTCAGGTCCTCCCAGCCGCGTCTGGTCACCGCGCTTTCTTCGCCTCCCGGCTGCGTCTGGTCACCCCACTTTCTTCGCCTCCCGGCTGCGTCTGGTCACCCCACTTTCTTCGCCTCCCGGCTGCGTCTGGTCACCCCACTTTCTTCGCCTCCCGGCTGCGTCTGGTCACCCCACTTTCTTCGCCTCCCGGCTGCGTCTGGTCACCCCACTTTCTTCGCCTCCCGGCTGCGTCTGGTCACCCCACTTTCTTCGCCTCATTACGCCGTCGAGCGGAGGATAGAATATCTTGAAAATTACTTTTTCTAACTCGACTGTAACTTCTTCATCCATCGCACAGCATCACACCGCTGGACGGGGAACGCGTACTTCACCACCACTCCTGTCTCGGTCTCCTCTCTCTCCCACCTAGATCTTGACTGCCTTCCTTCTTGAGGACGTAAGACCTGTCGCTCTACCCCGCACTTCTCACTTCTTTCCTCACAACCCACGTCTGTCAACACTTTCTTAGTCTTTGGGCGCACACTGCGGGAACACACTCAGTTTACAATTCAAATTTATTTGTGACGAAATCTGATTCGTCACACCACCTAATATGAGGAAATACACACATCACGTATTTGAACGACTTACAAAAAATACAGAATAAATTCATAAAATAGTTTTTAACCCTCACCCAGATCCCCTTACCAAAAAGTTGACCAAGAAACGAACTTACTGAAAACCAGAAAACTGTACGATGTAACATAAGCCAATTAATATAAAAAAATCCAAAATAGATTTATTTATTTATACACGAACACAATATTGTTATAAAAGGGATTTCTATTTCATATTTATTTTAACTTATTAAAAAATAAGACCAGATCTCGGCATTAAACCTTTCTCCTAAATACAAAACATTTTCAGAATTTTCTCAATTTGAAAGTTATAGAAAACCTTGTCTACATATGTTTGTTGTGCCTTATTTTTAGTCCGGTCCCTCCTATCAACTACCAACTAACCCCACTTAATGCGTGTTTAGATTAACATGTCCAGGTCTCCCTTTGCATTCCTATTTTACAAATCCGGGAATACCGGGGTAACAGAGGCCGGCGGGTTAAACCATTAACGAAATCCTTTCAAAGGTGTTTCACTTAAAAATAGGGATGGCGCGGGGCAAACGGACCCTGAACACCGCCTGAGTAATGCCGCCTGTGGTTTACCCCTTTCTAATATAGCTACCTGTCCACAGACAAATTTTAATAGGAAATCCTCCCGCATGATCCTTTCAGCCTGCGATGGCTTAGAAGGATAAAAAGGATGTGTTTTATTTGAGTGGAATTCCCCGGAAAACGAAGTGCGGTGTTTTTTCCCAATGCGGTTTGGAAGAGAATTATTCAAACGCGCCCGAAACAATTCTTTGTATTATTTTTTCCTCGTGCCATATAATATACATACCACGTACTTCCTTCTTTTAAGTGTTTTTTTTTATATAACCCCACACCAGAGACCCAATTACTCAGAGCCAGGGGGACTGCGACATCCCGAAATTGGGAATATTTAGAAGCAGAAGAGTAAGGTTTACACGTATTATTATTCAAATGGAGTTACAAATGACTTAACTAAACTGTGTGAATGGGACAAAGCAAATGATAGAACACAAGTACCTATCGTCGAAGAGTTGTTTGGAGACATATCTGTGGTGATCTGAGAGACCTTCGAATCGTTGACTGACCATTTGAACGTCATATTTTGTTATTTTTCGTCTTTATTCGACTTATTGTTTTTTATTATATATCATTTAAATTCCTAAAAATACCGTGGTTAACTAGTGGGAGTCCCGGGTTTTACACGTGATGGAAAATAGGTGTAGACACTGTCGGCGGTCATTTTCATCTTATTTCGATAGTCAGGATATACATCAAAAATAAAAAATTCATAAAAAACACGAACACTCTGATTTAAGTGGTGGGAAGGGGGGAACAGGGTGGGTTTAAACGTTCACCTTCCTGTTTTGTAGTTCAAGTGTGAAAAATTTCATCAATGTCGGAATAAAACTGTAGATTTGTATTCGAAATAGAGCCACACCGCCTTCCAAAGACACATAATTACCAAAGCTCCGACGCCCAGGTCGTACAGGCGTTGTGGGTTTTTATAACATTTTTATTACCTTGTATTTTTAATTATAAAACTGTTCCAGTGACACGTAACGAAACTGTATAAAAAAAAGATATTTCAAAAAAAATATAGCCGTCACGGAGACGCATGGCAGATGACAAACATCGATTTTTTAAATTTTTATTTATTTATTTAGTAAATAAAACAATTGTACAAATTTAGAGTAGTCCCACAAAGCTGTCATATGACAGCTTTCTGTAGGTTCTACCAATTAAACATTTTTAATATGATGAAAAAGAAAATATTTGTAGTTAAATACATTTATAGTTTTAAGGAAACGTTAGAATAGATCACATACTAATATTAGATAATTTAAATTACATCTATAAAATATCTCTATATACCGACCTATCTAATAACAAGATATGTAGGCAGATACATTAAGAAATTCAAAGATACATGAAATTTTTGTTAATTAACCACAACTTTATCATTTTGGGGCATAGTCTCACATTTTTTCAAATTTTAAGTTTTTATTAATTTTATTGAAAATCACTGTTATTAGGTATTCAAGAGAACGCCTTCCATATTTATTTAATATTCGAGGAGTTTTTAGGCCCCTTCCTTCTTTAAATCTTGTGGTATGTTTGTCTGATGGGTGTTTGTATGAGCTTTTCCCCATGTTATCTATAGTAGTAATAATAATAATGATTTTTAATCATTTTAAGGAATGAAATTAAACAATATGCGATAGGCGATACGAAGTAGGAGTATTTTTCAGAAAGCATGTGTACTGTGACCTTAACGCGCTGTAGTTTTTTGTTTTGTTTTTTGAGGGTTGGCAACATCGGGTGGTAGAGGTAATACTACCTCGTAAACAAAGTAGTTTCATACAGTTTATACAGTTCATACAGTTTACATACGTAAACAAAGTAGTTTCCAGTTGGGTGATAGTTGTCGGTAAGAAATCCCGTCTTTACGCTAAAGGGAAAATCGGGAAAATTCAAGAAAAATGGGTCAACGGTACCCGCGAGTTTATTATGCGACTTGAATTGGTAGGTGAAGATTTTTTGAGCTCTATCGTGCAGTTGAGTCTGCAAATGAAACGTGGGTGGCTCATTAAATGCCTGAGTAAAAAAAAAACAGGTGTTACACCAATTTCCCATAAACCAAAATTCAACACCCCGATTGCGGGTAAAAAAATCGTCGCCTTATTGTTTTGGGACCGGATAGGAATCATTTGGGTCCAATTTATGCCTTAGGGGGAGACCATAAATGCACAACGGTATTGTGAGACCTTAAAAAACTTAAAAGGAGGGGAATGCTGACGAAAAGAGTGCTTGTTGCATAACACCGCTCCTCTTTAGAGAGCCTTATCCACCAAGGCGCTCTTGGACTCATTTGGTTTGGATGTTTTGAACCACCCCCTCCTATTCTTCTAAATTCCCCCTCAGATTATCACCTTTTCACCTTTTCACCTCTTTGAAGGCACACATGGATGGAATTAAATTTCCAACCGACGAGCAAGTGCAGAAAGAGGTTCTGAAGTAGGGGAAGGAGATACATTGAACGGGATGGAAATTATGTGGAAAAATAATCAACAAGGGTGCCAACAATATCCTGTCATTTTTTTTTAAATACACTCTCTTTCTAAAAAATATAAAAATCTAGTACACTTACTTTTAGAACACGCCTCCTAAATAGTATTACAACTTATACTACATTGATCAGAATTTGGTTTTCTTCTCTGCATAATCCCATCTATCCTATCTTATCCTAGCTCACCTATGTCAACATTTGGTTTTTATTGCAATACAAACAAAATTAAACTCTTCTTTCCTTCAAGATATTTTGTCAGAAAGATTAAAGGAAGACATTTTCCTCCAGTTTCCGACAGCGTCACCTGCCACACGGCATTTTCCATTGTCCATTGAAGGTTCTGGGAGAGGCTTCTTTAGGCGGGAACAGGTTGAAGGACGGGGGTTATGAAATATGAATGAGGCAGCAACTAGAAGCATTAGCTAATATATTTATTTGCTGACTCAAATACACCGCACCTGGCCGCCCCGTCCTGACCTCGCTACCCTACCTGCTCCCGCCTTACCTGCTACCGCCCTGCGTCACCTTTTATCTCTTCTTCTCTTTATGGTCTTCGTAGCCGTTCACACTGGACGTGGAACGTTATTATAAATATTATTGCTTTCTTAGGTTTGCTTGCTTCAAATTGCAGAGATTTCATATCTTTATTTCATGCAACACTAGTAGACGGGTCAATTAAATTTGAACAAATGTGCATATAATGTTTATGCAGCGTGGGCCAAAATAGTAATTTTCCTTAGAATTTTCATTTTTGATTATTATCTTTAGGATATTTTACTTAACAAAATATGAACGAAGCTAGAAGTCCACAATGGAGTGCTGATACCTACCACTGCGGAAAACGGTTGTTAGTTTTTTTTTCTAAATGATGCATATTTTTATCTGAACTAAACCAACTAACAGACCGTCACGCTGTTTTCCCGCAGGGGTAGGCAGATAGAACGAACCGCCAAACAACTCGGTCTTGACACACACTCCTTGCCTCATTCACACTCATACATAATCTTCCATTATTCTGAACCATCATTACGCATTGTGCTTGGAAGTATCAAAACTGTGCACGTATTACGACAACGATGATGAGGGACGTATATAAGGTTCTCTATTTAGAAGTTACTAAGAAAAATGCATTATTATTTTTCTCCACATATTAAACTCAAATTTATTGTATGTAAATACTAAAAAATACAATAACAGAATAACAAATCTTTGACTGTCCAACGATTATTTAGGTAAGCATCTTAATTTTTTATTGTTTTTACAATGTCTAAGAATTATTATTTTATCTGGTTTAAGACGTGTTTATAGTACATATTATTTGAGTTTATGAAGTGTGATGGGAATTTTAGGTCAAGAGGCCAAAAATATTAAATAATTATATAAAAGTACTAAACATTAGTTGCTTATCTGTAAGTTAGCATATGTTCGCTCTAAACTCTCCGAAAGTCCAGAAGAAAATTGTTAACCGATTTACGAAATATTAATATATAATTAACTCTACAAAGGAGGAAAATAATTTCCCTGAGGGCCATGTCATCTCTGAGGACGCTTATGGAGGGTCTTTTCGAGGAGAGGAAGGAGTGAACATGTGTCTCTTCAAGACCCAGGTTGTAGAAGGGAGGAAACACAGAGGCCGGCCGATTTCATAGTCAAGCTGTTGAACTCAAGAATGAGTCTTAGAAATGATCCTTTCTCATATATCAACTATATGCAAATGTTGGGTGCGTCTCCCGACTATTCACTGGTACCAAAGGGATCATTGACACTAATTATTCGGAGCATATTCCATTGAAATATTAGTAGGACAAGGACAGCATTCCCACCTGACGCCTGCGCTCTTAAAATAGCAATCCGCCTGATAAGACAGGGGAATCTCTCAAACGGACCGTTTCTGCAGCTCTCCCGAGTCAATGATTTTTCAGGTATTTTGGGGCTCCACACCAGAGGTGACTGCAAAATTTAACAGTGGGCGCACTTACGATTTGTACAAGGTCAGCAGTTGTGTACTATTAAGGTATCAGCGGGCTCTGTACAGTACACCCAGCTTCTGTGAAGCTAGATTGACTCTGCCTTCGATGTAGCCTCCTTGCCTGAGCTGGTCACTTAGAGTTACACTAAAAATATCAATGACAGCATGTTGGGAAAATTGCTTCTGTTGAAGGAGACTAGATTGTCATTTTGACGTACATATTTGAAGTACGGAAGAGAAATGGAAACGGAAGGGAAATTTAAGTTCAGTTATTCTGTTCTGTAAAATGAGTTAACCAAAGCAGATAGGAAATTTCTTACGGTATTTTCTTTGATCAACTGCAAAAAGAAAATTTCAATAATCGCATTATATACGAGACCTTAAATGTTTATTAAGCTACTATAATAAAAAAATATCTCAGAATGTGACCACTGAGAATTACAGCTATCTCTTTGCTTATGACGGCAGTATACACACAGTAACTCAGAATGTGACCACTGAAAATTATAGCTGTCTCTCTGCTTATGACGGCAGTATACACACAGTATCTCAGAATGTGACCATTGAAAATTACAGCTGTCTCTCTGCTTATGACGGCAGTATACATACAGTATCTCAGAATGTGACCACTGAAAATTACAGCTGTCTTTTTACTTATGATGGCAGTATACACGGAGAAAATGAGTATTGGTAATTTATTAAGAATCTTCAAGAACAACTTTTTATTTAACTGATTTTGAAGGTGATACATATAAATGTAATATAGAAGAAAATATTTAACCTAAATGAAACATGAAACAGAACCAGACACAGAAAATAAAAATATTGCGGTCACAACTAGGAATTGAACCCAGGATGTCTCGTCTTACCGGGACAGGCGTCTTACCACTCCACTCCAGGATTCCTAGTTGTGACGGCTATCTGTTTATTTTTTAGTGTTTTGTCCTTTTACAGTTTAGATTTATTGGTATTATCGTTTCGTTTAGATTTATTAGTATTATCTTCTTCTTCAGTGATATATTAAAAATCGCTTCAAATTATTGGTAATCCGGTTAAAACCGTGTTTGCAGGCCGTTTATATATATCGGAATGCGCCTGCATTTACCTTGATAATATGAAATGACGAAATGATTTTTATGAACACGTGTTCCGATGCCGTGATAAAACTTGTGCATTTTACTAAAAGTATATTAGGAAACATATCAATTCATTCATTAAGAGCCTGCAATCCCGTTTTTAACCGGGTTACGGATGATTTTAAGATATTTTCAATAAATTACCAGATTTAACATAAAACAGTTTTTTTTCCATTTTGCAATTTAGTTTTGTAATTCGCTATCCAAAATATTGACTTGATTTTAATTTTGTTGACAACAGGGAAACCTTCAGTCCTGGGGACAGGAGGTGGTGACCGATATATAGAGGCAGACAGGAGCTGACAAGAAAGCTTAAAGAGGCTTTACCCCTTCGAGTAATATTTATATCTGAATACCAACAACAGTCAACAGTGCTATCATTTAGCAGCCGAGAGCCGCCGCATGACAAGGGTACGAGTGGCTTACGGTTTCTTCGGCCCTTCATTATTAACCTTCACTTTGTAACAACTGCCAACCACTTCATGTTCAATTGTATTATATTAAAACACCTTTATTTAACACTAACGATATGTGGCACCTTCAATGTAGCAGTAGGCAGAAACAATGCTTCTAATATTGCATTAATTAACATAACTGCTAGATCACCGAATCAAATCACCGAACGAAAAAACAATTTTCTATTCAAATTTAAAAGTGCCAATAATAACAATAACAACTTTGGCTGGATAAGAATTTCTATAAACTAATTTAAATCAATTTCTAGTAAGGTTTTCAAATACAAGGTTGTTTATCAATTTAAGAAAATTTCACAGCGTTTTTGAGGAAGGCTGTATTTATCGTGCTCCTGAACAACTTACCTACAACAAAGAACACATGTAAAAGCATTCAAGGCTTGAATAAATAAATTAATAATAATTTTATTTATTTTTTTAATGATAAACTAACATTTATAAGACAAGGTTTTATGCATTGCATAAAGGCCGACATAGGTCAGTGGATACAGAGCACCTGACCGGACATCAGAACGCACGGGTTTAATTCCCGTTGGCGGCATTTATTTTTACTCGGGGGATATTTTCAATTTGTATTAGTATTTCGGATGACTAATTATTGCTTACAATTTTATTTATGTTCTTTCGTTTCGGTCAGAGATTCATCGTATACCTACGTATAGTAATGGTCTGACGTAAATCATCCATAAAATTTCCTCTATGGCGCCGAATGAAATAAAAATTTGAATACATGCTAAAATTAAGTTCTTAATTGAATTTAGGTTGAAATATCAGCTAAATAGGTTAAAAAGGACTTTGGTTCGACCTTTCAAGGTAGTTTACTCAGGTTCTATGGTGCTTAACGGACTGAAATTCTAGATTCGTACTAAGATATTTTTTCCATGTTGGGTCTGATGCGAAATTATAACAAAAATCTTCAGAAAGGAGCATTTCATAAAAAATCATAATTCCGACCGGCACAAATGCAAAACTAAGGTTCGAGCTTTTGAAGTAGTTTTCTCAGGTTCTATGGCGGCGAATGGACTGAAATTTTGGATTCATAAAAAAATGATTGTCTAAAGCGAAATCAATATCAAAATCTGCTTAAAGAGGCATTTCTGGAAAAATCATTATTCTTACGGGCACGATTTCAAGCTTTGGGTTCGAACTTATAAGGTCGTTTTCTCAGGTTTAATGGCGTCGAATGGACTGAAATTTTGTATTCGTACTAAAAATGACTGTCTTAAGTGAAATCAATATCAAAATCTGCTTACAGAAGCATTTCTGGAAAAATCATTATTCTTACGGGCACGAATTCGAGATTTGGGTTCGAACTAATGAAGTCGTTTACTCAGAATCTATGGCGCCGAATGGACTGAAATTTTGGATTTGTATCAGACGTAAGTGTGTCACAGAAGACTGTAAATGGGCTTGTGATCCCAATCTGTGGAGGCGGAAGGCGTCGTCCTTCAGTGGCGTGGAGGGGTAGAGCGGGGCGTCTCTGTAGCCATTGTAGAGCTCGTCCAAATGCTGATTTTGTCCTTTTTGTAGAGTCCGGGTCGAGTCCGTAGAGGCAGAGAGGTCCGTAGTCCAGGGTGAGGCGATGGGGCAGAAGAAAAGAAGGCGAGTAGAAGCAGGAAGTCGGAGCGAGGTAGAAGGCAGAGCAGAGAGAGAGTTGTAGAACTGGTGGTGGTTTCTGGCTATCTGCCTTTTTGAGGGACTGTTTCCCGTTTTATAGGCCGCCGGCGGCCGCGCGACGCACACACGGGCTCACTTTCTCTTTGATTCCTGGAATCGATGGCCGTGTTGTGACGCGATCGCGGCTCGCCGCCGGTCCGTTTACCGCCACTCGGCCGTTAGTTTCGGGCCCGTGGTTGAACGCGACCACGGACTTTCTTTATTTAGGCACGATCCTCAGAAACACGAATGAGGAACGTTTTGACGGCAGATCATTTCTCACGTCATGACAGCGCACGGCCCCTTGCTTTGGGCCGTGGCTGAACGTTCCCTCTCGTATAGGCACAATTCTCATAATCGTGCCCAAATCAAAATGCTCTTATGATTTTATCCCCAGTTCTCACAGTATACTTCTCTGCCCGTGTCCTCTAGCCAAGCTTCGACGTTTCATTTATTGTATTTACATATTAGACAATTTTTTAGGTTTTACATTACAATTTTACATTTACATTAACATATTTCGGCAGAATCTTAAATTATAAATAGATAGATGATGTAGATCTTAACATGGGCGACGAGCCCATAACAGCGGGAGGCGTGCTGCGATTTGATGCGGCGTGGTCCCCGGCATCCGGTCCCCCTGAGGCAGCGAGTTCGTTGGGGCGGCGTCTGGACACTGGAGGTTATCCACAGCTTAACCGCCCTGGTATAAGTAACAGATGGTTACTCCTTCAGGGCTCTCACAAGGACTCTAATTTTTTTTTGTTAAACGACTCTACATTTATTATAAAATGAATCTAGACCTCCAATGTCCCTGTATAGTGGTTAAGCTGCAGGATGCCTACAATATTACACAAAAAACACAAATAACAATATTAAAATATGTACAGGTATAGTAAAATAAAATAGGCCTAAAAATAATACAGGACGAAATAACTGCTTAAAGCCTAGGCCATCTGTAGAGAATGAAAAAAGATAAAAAAGAAAGGAAAGACATATACATTCATGTTTATACTGTAGGAATCTACATTTAAACATATATAAATATTACCGGAGAGTATTACACCCGTCCACTGGCAGTCCCATCGAGAATGTGCATGTCGATCGGTCTGTCCGTACACAAAGAACGACTACCGCGCCCCTCCGCCAGATTACCTGATTATGCCCTGAAGAAAAAGTATGTGGGAAGGTTGGGGGCGTGCCCGAAGACCCTAGGGACTAAGTGAGCGTCAGGCATTCGGAAGGTGGGCGGAAGGTTGTCGAGCTTGCTCGGCCATTCCTCAAGCCCGCCATGGCGATGGGGGAGGCGCAGTCGACTCTGTGTGAACACTTGTCCGGTGTGGGAGGCGTCTGATTAGGCAGGGACGAGGTCTATTTCACACCCAAAACGGGTTGAAGACAGTACAGGACGATTAAAGTTCAGTTCCGGCTTACTGCACACACTCCTAATGATATGTTAAGCAAAAAAAATAAGAAAAAAATGATAAAGGACAAGTTAATTAAAAACTCAAATTAAATTAATTAAATTCATTATGACGGATTGAGCGATGATGTCATCACTACCATCGCTCAAGGGGTCAGTCTCGCATGGAATCCTGCTGAAATAGAAACAATCATAACAAAAGAAATAATTAAAATAATAGCAGATACTATGGAAAGAAGAAAAGCATTAACAGACAAAATTAAAAAGAAAACAGCAAAAACAAAAAAAAATCAAATATATAATGCAAATGTGATTGCAAACCTTAATATAAAATGAAAATAAAAAAATAATATAAAACAGACATCATAACGAAGGTAATATGAGAGCAGGAAAAGAATTAACCGAGGAAACCAGAAGCAGTCACACATGGCACCTGAAACTCTGAATGATTTTAATCTAATCAGCGACTCTAAGATCAGGCCATCTCTCTACCCAAACCTTTGTAAACTTCCTCAGGCACTCAATGTTCACCTTATTCGAAACGAGATCGGCATTCCATACCGGTCTTGTGATGACGTTCAGACCTTCCAACATTTCCTCTCTTGCATCCGTCAAAATCTCACAATGCCACAGAATATGCTCGGCAGTCTGGTCAGTATTGCCACATGCGCAGTTTGAATGGGGGGACAGGGCGAGACTGTGAAGTCTCCCCCTGAATTCCCCATGCCCGGAGAGAAGTTGGGTCACATGGTGATCCAGGTTTAAATATGCCCCTTCCATTCTGAGTTTAACAGACGGGAAGAATGAGTAAGTCCATCTTCCCGAATTTGACCTGTCCCATCGTGTTTGCCATTCACTCAGCGTTATTTCTTGCATCTCTCTAAGAAGAGCAGGGAGAGACACAGATCCGCCTGGTATTAAGTTAACACCTAGGTGAGTAGCAGGTCTTCCTCTGATAAGCTTCTTCTTTGTTAGCACCTCCCTAATTTCTAAATCAATTGGCAATATGCCGGCCAAAACTGGCAAAGCGTCCGAGGCACTTCTATAGGCACCAGAGAGTGCCAACAGGGGGATTCGCTGGCCCCTCTTGAGTGCCGACTGGATCAATACATTATATATATATATATATATACATAGATTCAGGCGGTGCTCCCACACAGAGGCTGCATAGGTGACTTGCGACACATACACCGCTCTGTATAGAAGGCGAAGCGCTGGAGAACGCAATCCCCACTCGGCAGTTGAGATCCTTCTCAGTTTCAAGAAGAGGGCTTGGGCGGCGTCTAAACAGGGCCCCTTGCTGGTTTTGACCTTTGCGGTCCTGACCTGTCCGTCCGGGGCTGGAGTGGCCCCAAGGATCCGTCCTCGTGGCCAGCTGTTGCGGGGCAGGGTCGGGTCCGCAATCAGCACCAGGTCATCCTTCTGTAGGGGTGGCGCTGGCTGCTGCTTCCTGGCCGAGGAGGGCCGGATTGGAGAGGTTATCACCCCGCAGGTTCCCCAGCAAAGCCACGATGTTCTGCACAGTGCCCGAGAACTCCACCAGAGCCTCAGTCGATGCGTCCTCTTGAAGTCGGGTCAGCCGCTTAATCCGGTCGAACATGATCGTCGCGACGGAGTGCGCGCCACCAAAGCAATGCTCCAGTACGTCCATGATCTCCAGCACCTGCGCCGGGTCCAGGAGGAGAGGACTGACGGTTTATCGTGCCTTTCCCTTCAGGGCATGCTGCAGCCGCATCAGGTTCTCGGCTGCCGTCATCCCTCAGGTGGCCGTCGACTGGAGGAATTGCGCCTTCCAGGCTTGCCACTCTATTGCGTTGCCGGCGTAGGGCGGCAAGTCCTTTGCGCTGGACTGCCGGGCGATGAGGGATGCCATCCGCTCATCTTCGGGATGGTAGCGAGGTGTGCCACCGGCCTGGGACTGCCGGAGGGCGTCGGCGAACATGGCTGTCACCTGGGCGAGAGGGACACTCCCTTGATGCACCCAGTCTCGTGTCTGCCTCGCTGCTTCGTCCGCTCGGTTGCAAGCCCCGCATCCGTCAGTGGGGGGCTGAGTTTCCGCTTGGGGAAAATTCTTGAAACTGTGAAGTAGCTTGCGGAACAGTGGGCTCTCCCGCTACTGTGTAGGCAAGGCTGTGACTGGGGCCGCTAGAAGGCGCCGCAGTGTGTGGAAGGCCTGTGGTTTGCGCCTCCGCTGCGTAGCTCTGACTAGGTACGCGAGAAGGCACCGGCTGGTAATCTACCAGTGACTCAGTGGTTCACGCCTCCGCTGCGTACTCCAAGCTGTGGGTGAAACCGCTAGATGGCGCCGCCGTCGGTAGGTATTCCGCCCGTGGTGCTGTAGCTTGCGGAACAGTGGGTTCTCCCCCCACTGTGTAGGCAAGACTGACTGGGGCCACTCGGGGGCGCCGCAGTCTGTGGAAAGCCCACCCGTGGGCCAGTGGTGTGCGCCTTGGGTGCGTACCCGCTTTGCCCGGGGCCACTAGATGGCTGGCTTCCGGGATAGGCTCCGTCGGATTGCCAGGCTGCAGGTGAAGTGGTCCAAGTGAGGCCCTTCAGCGTGGCGACAAGATCTGCCATCTGTCGGGCGTGGTCCTCCTGCACCTTCCGGTTGCGCCACCTCTCAGCTCTTAGCTAGAGCTGCACCTGCCGAAGCGTGTCCTCATAGGAAGCCAAGGCCGCGGTAGGGGGCATCTGTGGTGGTGATGTGCCGGAGGGACCAGCCAGTAGGTCTGCTCGGGGATCAGAAGGGGCCAGGAGGGCGGTTAGCCGGAGTCCGGGGGGCGCGGTTGTGGTTGAAAAAAATGATTGTCTGAAGCGAAATCAATATCAAAATCTGGTTAAAGAGGCATTTCTGGAAAAATTATTATTCTTACGGATACGAATTCGAGACCTGGGTTCGATCTAATAAAGTCGTTTTCTCAGGTTCTATGGGAACGAATGGACTGAAATTTTGGATTCGTAGTAAAAAGGATTGTCTGAAGCGAAATCAAAATGAAAATCTGCTTAAAGAAGCATTTCTGGAAAAAATATTAATCTTCCGGGCACGATTTCAAGACATGGGTTCGAACTTATAAAGTCGTTTTTTCAGGTTCTATGGCGCCGAATGGACTGAAATTTTGGATTCATATTTTAAAACATGGTCTGATGCGAAATTATAACGAAGATCTTAAGAAAGGACTATTTCTTTTAAAATATTATTTTAACGGGTATAAATGCAAAACTTAGGTTCGACCTTTAGAGGTAGTTTTCTAAGGTTCAATGGCGCCGAATCGACGGAAATTTTGCTATCGTAAGAAAAATAATTGTCTGAAGCGAAAACAATATCAAATTCTGCGTAAAGAAGCATTTCTGGAAAAATCATTATCCTTACGGGAACGATTTGAAGACTTGGGTTCGAACTTATAAAGTCGTTTTCTCAAGTTCTATGGTGCCGAATGGCCTGAAATTTAGGATTCGTACTAAAAATTACTGTCCAAAGCGAAATTAATATCAAAATCTGCTTCAAGAAGCATTTCGGGAAACATCATTTTTCTTACGGGCACGATTTGAAGACTTGGGTTCGAACTTATAAAGTAGTTTTCTCAAGTTCTATGGTGCCGAATGGACTGAAATTTAGGATTCGTACTTGCAATTATTATCTGAAGCGAAATAAATATCAAAATCTGCTTACCGAAGCATTTCTGGAAGAAACATTATTCTTACGAGCACGATTTCAACACTTGGGTTCGAATTTATAAAGTCGTTTTCTCAGGTTCTATGGTACCGAATGGACAGAAATTATGGATTCTTAGTAAAAATGATTATCTGAAGCGAAATCAATATCAAAATCTGCTTAAAGAAGCAATGCTGGAAAAATTATTTTTCTTACGGGCACGATTTTAAAACTTTAGTTCGAACTTATAAAGTCGTTTTCTCAAGTTCTATGGTGCCGAATGGACTGAAATTTTGGATTCGTAGTAAAAATGATTGTTTGAAGCGAAATCAATATCAAAATCTGCTTAAATCAGCATTTCTGGAAAAATCCTTGTTTTACGGGCACGATTTCACGACTCGGGTTTGAACTTATAAAGTCGTTTTCTCAGGTTTTATGGCGCCGAATGGACTGAAATTTTGGATTCATATTATAATACATGGTTTGATGCGAAATTAAAACTCAATTCTTCTTAATTTAGATATTCTCGAAAAATCATAATTCTTACATCCACAAATGCTTAACTTGTTTCGACCCTTCAAAATCGTGATCTCAGGTTCTATGGCGCCGAATGAACTGATATTTAACATTCGAACTAAAAATGATGGTCTGAAGCGAAATAAAGAACAAAATCTGCTAAAAGAAGCATTTCTGGAAAAATCATTATCCTTACGGGCACGATTTGAAGACTTGGGTTCGAACTTGTAAAGTCGTTTTCTCCAGTTCTATGGTGCCGAATGGACTGAAATTTAGGATTCGTACTAAAAATAATTATCTGAAGCGAAATCAATATCAAAATCTGTTTAAAGAAGCATTTCTGGAAAAATCTCTATTTTACGGGCACAATTTCACGACTTGGGTTCGAACTTATAAATTCGTTTTCTCAGGTTTTATGAAGCCGAATGGACTGAAATTATGGATTCGTACTAAAAATTATTATCTGAAGCGAAATCAATATCAAAATCTCCTTAAAGAAGCATTTCTGGAAAAAACACAATTTTACGGGCACGATTTCAACACTTGGGTTCGAACTTATAAAGTCGTATTCTCAGGTTCTATGGTGCCGAATGGACTGAAATTTTGGTTTCGTAGTAAAAATGATTGTTTGAAGCGAAATCAATATCAACATCTGCTTAAATAAGCATTTCTGGTAAAATCCTTATTTTACGGGCACGATTTAACGACTCGGGTTCGAACCTATAAAGTCGTTTTCTCAGGTTTTATGGCGCCGAATGGACCGAAATTTTGGATTCATATTATAATACATGGTTTGATGCGAAATTATAACTCAATTCTTCTTAATTTAGCAATTCTCGAAAAATCATAATTCTTACATCCACAAATACTAAACTTGTTTCGACCCTTCAAAATCGTTTTCTCAGGTTCTATGGCGCCGAATGAACTGATATTTAGCATTCGTACTAAAAATGTTGGTCTGAAGCGAAATAAATATCAAAATCTGCTAAAATAAGCATTTCTGGAAAAATTATTTTTCTTCCGGGCACGATTTGAAGACTTGGTTTCGAACTTATAAAGGCGTTTTCTCAGGTTCTGTTGCGCTGATTGGACTGAAATATGTGATTTGAACTAAAAATGATTGTCAGAAGCGAAATCGATATCAAAATCTGTTTACAGAAGCACAAAGAAGGCACGATTTCAAGACATGGGTTCGAACTTATAAAGTCGTTTTCTCAAGTTCTATGGTGCCGAATGGACTGAAACTTTGGATTCGTAGTAAAAATAATTTTCTGAAGCAAAATCAATATCAAAATCTGCTTAAAGAAGCATTTCTGGAAAAATCCCTATTTTACGGGCACGATTTCACGACTTGGGTTCGAACTTATAAAGTCGTATTCTCAGGTTCTATGGTGCCGAATGGACTGAAATTTTGGATTCGTAGTAAAAATGATTGTTTGAAGCGAAATCAATATCAAAATCTGCTTAAATCAGCATTTCTGGAAAAATTATTTTTCTTCCGGGCACGATTTGAAGACTCGGGTTCGAACTTATAAAGTCGTTTTCTCAGGTTCTATGGTGCCGAATGGACTGAAATTTAGGATTCGTACTTGAAATTATTATCTGAAACGAAATCAATATCAAAATTTGCTTAAAGAAGCATTTCTGGAAAAAAACACAATTCTTACGGGCACGATTTCAACACTTGTGTTCGAACTTATAAAGTCGTTTTCTCAGGTTCTATGGTGCCGAATGGACTAAAATTTAAGATTCGTAGTAAATATGATTGTTTGAAGCGAAATCAGATCCAAATCTGCTAAAAGAAGCATTTCTGGAAAAATCATTTTTCTTACGGGAACGATTTGAAGACTTGGGTTCGAACTTATAAAGTCGTTTTCTCAAGTTTTATGGTGCCGAATGGACTGAAATTTTAGATTCGTAGTAAAAATCCTTGTCTGAAGCGAAATCAATATCAAAATCTGCTTAATGAAGCATTTCTGGAAAAATCCCTATTTTACGGGCACGATTTCACGACTTGTGTTCGAACTTATAAAGTCGTTTTCTCAGGTCTTATGGCGCCGAATGGACAGAAATTTTGGATTCGTATTTAAAATGATTGTTTGAAGCGAAATCAAAATCAAAATCTGCTTAAATCAGCATTTCTGGAAAAATCCCTGTTTTACGGGCACGATTTCACGACTCGTGTTCGTACTTATAAAGTCGTTTTCTCAGGTCTTATGGCGCCGAATGGACTGAAATTTTGGATTCATAATATAATACATGGTTTGATGCGAAATTATAACTCAATTCTTCTTAATTTAGCAATTCTCGAAAAATCATAATTCTTACATCCACAAATGCAAAACTTGTTTCGACCCTTCAAAATCGTTTTCTCAGGTTCTATGGCGCCGAATGAACTGATATTTAGCATTCGCACTAAAAATGATGGTCTGAAGCGAAATAAATATCAAAATCTGCTAAAAGAAGCATTTCTGGAAAAATCATTATTCTTACGGGCACGATTTGAAGACTTGGGTTCGAACTTATAAAGTCATTTTCTCAAGTTCAATGGTGCTGAATTGACTGATATTTAGGGTTCAAACTTATAAAGTCGTTTTCTCAAGTTCTATGGTGCTGAATGGACTGATATTTAGGGTTCGAACTAAAAATTATTATCTGAAACGAAATCACTATCAAAATCTGCTTAAAGAAGCATTTCTGGAAAAAACAGTATTCTTACGGGCACGATTTGAACATTTGGGTTCGAACTTATAAAGTCGTTTTCTCAAGTTCTATGGTGCCGAATGGACTGAAATTTTGCATTCGTACTAAAAATGATTGTCTGAAGCGAAATCAATATCAAAATCTGCTCAAAGAAGCATTTCTGGAAAAATCATTTTTCCTACGGGCACGATTTGAAGACTTGGGTTCGAACTTATGAAGTCGTTTTCTCAGGTTCTATAGCGCCGAATGAACTGATATTTAGTATTCGTACTAAAAATTTTGGTCTGAAGCGAAATAAATATCAAAATCTGCTAAAAGAAGCATTTCTGGAAAAATCATTATTCTTACGGGCACGATTTGAAGACTTGGGTTCGAACTTATAAAGTCGTTTTCTCAAGTTCAATGGTGCTGAATGGACTGATATTTAGGGTTCAAACTTATAAAGTCGTTTCTCAAGTTCTAGAGCGCCGAATGAACTGATATTTAGCATTCAACTAAAAATGTTGGTCTGAAGCAAAATAAAGATCAAAATCTGCTAAAAGAAGCATTTATGGAAAAATCATTATTGTTGCGGGCACGATTTGAAGACTTGGGTTCGAACTTATAAAGTCGTTTTCTCAAGTTCAATGGTGCTGAATGGACTGATATTTAGGGTTCAAACTTATAAAGTCGTTTTCTCAAGTTCTATGGTGCCGAATGAACTGATATTCAAGGTTCGTACTAAAAATGATGGTCTAAAGCGAAACAAATATCAAAATCTGCTAAATGAAGCATTTCTGGAAAAATCATTATTCTTCCGGGCACGATTTGAAGACTTGGGTTCGAACTTATAAAGTCGTTTTCTAAAGTTCTATGGTGCCGAATGGACTAAAATTTAAGATTCGTAGTAAATATGATTGTTTGAAGCGAAATCAGATCCAAATCTGCTAAAAGAAGCATTTCTGGAAAAATCATTTTTTTTACGGGAACGATTTGAAGACTTGGGTTCAAACTTATAAAGTCGTTTTCTCAAGTTCAATGGTGCTGAATGGACTGATATTTAGGGTTCAAACTTATAAAGTCGTTTTCTCAAGTTCTATGGTGCTGAATGGACTGATATTAAGGGTTCGAACTAAAAATTATTATCTGAAACGAAATCACTATCAAAATCTGCTTAAAGAAGCATTTCTTGAAAAAACAGTATTCTTACGGGCACGATTTGAACACTTGGGTTCGAACTTATAAAGTCGTTTTCTCAAGTTCTATGGTGCCGAATGGACTGAAATTTTGTATTCGTACTAAAAATGATTGTCTGAAGCGAGATCAATATCAAAATCTGCTCAAAGAAGCATTTCTGGAAAAATCATTTTTCCTACGGGCACGATTTGAAGACTTGGGTTCGAACTTATGAAGTCGTTTTCTCAGGTTCTATAGCGCCGAATGAACTGATATTTAGTATAAGTTCTAAAAATTTTGGTCTGAAGCGAAAAAAATATCAAAATCTGCTAAAAGAAGAATTTCTGGAAAAATTATTTTTCTTCCGGGCACGATTTGAAGACTTGGGTTCGAACTTATAAAGTCGTTTTCTCAAGTTCTATGGTGCCGAATGAACTGATATTCAAGGTTCGATCTAAAAATTATTATCTGAAGCGAAATCAAAATCAAAATCTGCTCAAAGAAGCATTTCTGGAAAAATTATTTTTCTTCCGGGCACGATTTGAAGACTTGGGTTCGAACTTATAAAGTCGTTTTCTAAAGTTCTATGGTGCCGAATGGACTATAATTTAAGATTCGTAGTAAATATGATTGTTTGAAGCGAAATCATATCCAAATCTGCTAAAAGAAGCATTTCTGGAAAAATCATTTTTCTTACGGGAACGATTTGAAGACTTGGGTTCGAACTTATAAAGTCGTTTTCTCAAGTTCAAAGGTGCCGAATGGACTGATATTTAGGGTTCAAACTTATAAAGTCGTTTTCTCAAGTTCTATGGTGCTGAATGGACTGATATTTAGGGTTCGAACTAAAAATTATTATCTGAAACGAAATCACTATCAAAATCTGCTTAAAGAAGCATTTCTTGAAAAAACAGTATTCTTACGGGCACGATTTGAAGACTTGGGTTCGAACTTATAAAGTCGTTTTCTCAAGTTCTATGGTGCCGAATGGACTGAAATTTTAGATTCGTAGTAAATATGATTGTTTGAAGCGAAATCAGATCAAAATCTGCTAAGAGAAGCATTTCTGGAAAAATCATTTTTCTTACGGGCACGATTTGAAGACTTGGGTTCGAACTTATAAAGTCGTTTTCTCAAGTTCTATGGTGCCGAATGGACTGAAATTTGGATTCGTAGTAAAAATAATTGTGTGAAGCGAGATCAATATCAAAATCTGCTCAAAGAAGCATTTCTGGAAAAATCATTTTTCCTACGGGCACGATTTGAAGACTTGGGTTCGAACTTATGAAGTCGTTTTCTCAGGTTCTATAGCGCCGAATGAACTGATATTTAGTATAAGTTCTAAAAATTTTGGTCTGAAGCGAAAAAAATATCAAAATCTGCTAAAAGAAGCATTTCTGGAAAAATTATTTTTCTTCCGGGCACGATTTGAAGACTTGGGTTCGAACTTATAAAGTCGTTTTCTCAAGTTCTATGGTGCCGAATGAACTGATATTCAAGGTTCGATCTAAAAATTATTATCTGAAGCGAAATCAAAATCAAAATCTGCTCAAAGAAGCATTTCTGGAAAAATTATTTTTCTTCCGGGCACGATTTGAAGACTTGGGTTCGAACTTATAAAGTCGTTTTCTAAAGTTCTATGGTGCCGAATGGACTAAAATTTAAGATTCGTAGTAAATATGATTGTTTGAAGCGAAATCATATCCAAATCTGCTAAAAGAAGCATTTCTGGAAAAATCATTTTTCTTACGGGAACGATTTGAAGACTTGGGTTCGAACTTATAAAGTCGTTTTCTCAAGTTCAAAGGTGCTGAATGGACTGATATTTAGGGTTCAAACTTATAAAGTCGTTTTCTCAAGTTCTATGGTGCTGAATGGACTGATATTTAGGGTTCGAACTAAAAATTATTATCTGAAACGAAATCACTATCAAAATCTGCTTAAAGAAGCATTTCTTGAAAAAACAGTATTCTTACGGGCACGATTTGAAGACTTGGGTTCGAACTTATAAAGTCGTTTTCTCAAGTTCTATGGTGCCGAATGGACTGAAATTTTAGATTCGTAGTAAATATGATTGTTTGAAGCGAAATCAGATCAAAATCTGCTAAGAGAAGCATTTCTGGAAAAATCATTTTTCTTACGGGCACGATTTGAAGACTTGGGTTCGAACTTATAAAGTCGTTTTCTCAAGTTCTATGGTGCCGAATGGACTGAAATTTGGATTCGTAGTAAAAATAATTGTGTGAAGCGAAATCAATATCAAAATCTGCATAAAGAAGCATTTCTGGAAAAATCCCTTTTTTACGGGCACGATTTCACGACTTGGGTTCGAACTTATAAAGTCGTTTTCTCAGGTCTTATGGCGCCGAATGGACTGAAATTTTGGATTCGTAGTAAAAATGATTGTTTGAAGCGAAATCAATATCAAAATCTGCTTAAATCAGCATTTCTGGAAAAATCCCTGTTTTACGGGCACGATTTCACGACTCGAGTTCGAACTTATAAAGTCGTTTTCTCAGGTTTTATGGCGCCGAATTGAATGAAATTTTGGATTTATTTTATAATGAATGGTTTGATGCGAAATTATAACTCAATTCTTCTTAATGTAGCAATTCTCGAAAAATCATAATTCTCACATCCACAAATGCTAAACTTGTTTCGACCCTTCAAAATCGTTTTTTCAGGTTCTATGGCGCCGAATGAACTGATATTTAGCATTCGTACTAAAAATGATGGTCTGAAGCGAAATAAATATAAAAATCTGCTAAAAGAAGCATTTCTGGAAAAATCATTATCCTTACGGGCACGATTTGCAGACTTGGGTACGAACTTATAAAGTCGTTTTCTCAAGTTCTATGGTGCCGAATGGACTGAAATTTAGGATTCGTACTAAAAATTATTATCTGAAGCGAAATCAATATCAAAATCTGCTTAACGAAGCATTTCTGGAAGAAACATTATTCTTACGAGCACGATTTCACGACTTGGGTTCGAACTTATAAAGTCGTTTTCTCAGGTCTTATTGCGCCGAATGGACAGAAATTTTGGATTCGTATTTAAAATGATTGTTTGAAGCGAAATCAAAATCAAAATCTGCTTAAATCAGCATTTCTGGAAAAATCCCTGTTTTACGGGCACGATTTCACGACTCGGGTTCGTACTTATAAAGTCGTTTTCTCAGGTTTAATGGCGCCGAATGGACTGAAATTTTGGATTCATAATATAATACATGGTGTAATGCGAAATTATAACTCAATTCTTCTTAATTTAGCAATTTTCGAAAAATCATAATTCTTACATCCACAAATGCTAAACTTGTTTCGACCCTTCAAAATCGTTTTTTCAGGTTCTATGGCGCCGAATGAACTGATATTTAGCATTCGTACTGAAAATGATGGTCTGAAGCGAAATAAATATCAAAATCTGCTAAAAGAAGCATTTCTGGAAAAATCATTATTCTTACGGGCACGATTTGAAGACTTGGGTTCGAACTTAAAAAGTCGTTTTCTCAAGTTCAATGGTGTTGAATGGACTGATATTTAGGGTTCAAACTTATAAAGTCGTTTCTCAAGTTCTTGAGCGCCGAATGAACTGATATTTAGCATTCGTACTAAAAATGTTGGTCTGAAGCGAAATAAAGATCAAAATCTGCTTAAAGAAGCATTTCTGGAAAAATTATTTTTCTTCCGGGCACGATTTGAAGACTTAGGTTCGAACTTATAAAGTCGTTTTCTCAAGTTCTATGGTGCAGAATGAACTGATATTCAGGGTTTGAACTAAAAATTATTATCTGAAGCGAAATCAATATCAAAATCTGCTTAAAGAAGCATTTTTGGAAAAAAACACAATTCTTACGGGCACGATTTCAACACTTGTGTTCGAACTTATAAAGTTATTTTCTCAGGTTCTATGGCGCCGAATGGACTGAAATTTGGATTCGTAGTAAAAATAATTGTCTGAAGCGAAATCAATATCAAAATCTGCATAAAGAAACATTTCTGGAAAAATCCCTTTTTTACGGGCACGATTTCACGACTTGGGTTCGAACTTATAAAGTCGTTTTCTCAGGTCTTATGGCGCCGAATGGACTGAAATTTTGGATTTATAATATAATACATGGTTTAATGCGAAATTATAACTCAATTCTTCTTAATTTAGCAATTCTCGAAAAATCATAATTCTTACATCCACAAATTCTTAACTTGTTTCGACCCTTCAAAATCGTTTTTTCAGGTTTTATGGCGCCGAATGAACTGATATTTTGCATTCGTACTAAAATTGATGGTCTGAAGCGAAATAAATATCAAAATCTGCTAAAAGAAGCATTTCTGGAAAAATCATTATTCTTACGGGCACGATTTGAAGACTTGGGTTCGAACTTATAAAGTCGTTTTCTCAAGTTCAATGGTGCTGAATTGACTGATATTTAGGGTTCAAACTTATAAAGTCGTTTTCTCAAGTTCTATGGTGCTGAATGGACTGATATTTAGGGTTCGAACTAAAAATTATTATCTGAAACGAAATCACTATCAAAATCTGCTTAAAGAAGCATTTCTGGAAAAACCATTTTTCTTACGGGCACGATTTGAAGACTTGGGTTCGAACTTATAAAGTCGTTTTCTCAAGTTCTATGGTGCCGAAAGGACTGAAATTTGGATTCGTAGTAAAAATAATTGTCTGAAGCGAAATCAATATCAAAATCTGCATAAAGAATCATTTCTGGAAAAATCCCTTTTTTACGGGCACGATTTCACGACTTGGTTCGAACTTATAAAGTCGTTTTCTCAGGTCTTATGGCGCCGAATGGACTGAAATTTTGGATTCGTAGTAAAAATGATTGTTTGAAGCAAAATCAATATTAAAATCTGCTTAAATCAGCATTTCTGGAAAAATCCCTGTTTTACGGGCACGATTTCACGACTCGGGTTCGAACTTATAAAGTCGTTTTCTCAGGTTTTATGGCGCCGAATTGACTGAAATTTTGGATTTATTTTATAATAAATGGTTTGATGCGAAATGATAACTGAATTCTTCTTAATTTAGCAATTCTCGAAAAATCATAATTCTCACATCCACAAATGTTAAACTTGTTTCGACCCTTCAAAATCGTTTTTTCAGGTTTTATGGCAGCGAATTGATTGAAATTTTGGATTTATTTTATAATAAATGGTTTGATGCGAAATTATAACCCAATTCTTCTTAATTTAGCAATTCTCGAAAAATCATAATTCTCACATCCACAAATGCTAAACTTGTTTCGACCCTTCAAAATCGTTTTTTCAGGTTCTATGGCGCCGAATGAACTGATATTTAGCATTCGTACTAAAAATGTTGGTCTGAAGCGAAATAAATATCAAAATCTGCTAAAAGAAGCATTTCTGGAAAAATTATTCTTCTTCCGGGCACGATTTGAAGACTTGGGTTCGAACTTATTAAGTCGTTTTCTCAAGTTCTATGGTGCCGAATGAACTGACATTCAAGGTTCGAACTAAAAATTATTATCTGAAGCGAAATCAAAATCAAAATCTGCTTAAAGAAGCATTTCTGGAAAAAAACACAATTCTTCCGGGCACGATTTGAAAACTTGGGTTCGAACTTATAAAGTCGTTTTCTCAAGTTCTATGGTGATGAATGGACTGAAATTTGGATTCGTAGTAAAAATAATTGTCTGAAGCGAAATCAATATCAAAATCTGCATAAAGAAGCATTTCTGGAAAGAAACACAATTCTTACGGGCACGATTTCAACACTTGTGTTCGAACTTATAAAGTCGTTTTCTCAGGTTCTATGGCGCCGAATGGACTGAAATTTTAGATTCGTAGTAAATATGATTGTTTGAAGCGAATTCAGATCAAAATCTGCTAAAAGAAGCATTTCTGGAAAAATCATTTTTCTTACGGGCACGATTTGAAGACTTGGGTTCGAACTTATAAAGTCGTTTTCTCAAGTTCTATGGTGCCGAATGGACTGAAATTTGGATTCGTAGTAAAAATAATTGTCTGAAGCGAAATCAATATCAAAATCTGCATAAAGAAGCATTTCTAGAAAAATCCCTTTTTTACGGGCACGATTTCACGACTTGGTTCGAACTTATAAAGTCGTTTTCTCAGGTCTTATGGCGCCGAATGGACTGAAATTTTGGATTCGTAGTAAAAATGATTTTTTGAAGCGAAATCAATATCAAAATCTGCTTAAATCAGCATTTCTGAAAAAAAAACACAATTCTTCCGGGCACGATTTGAAGACTTGGGTTCGAACTTATAAAGTCGTTTTCTCAAGTTCTATGGTGATGAATGGACTGGAATTTGGATTCGTAGTAAAAATAATTGTCTGAAGCGAAATCAATATCAAAATCTGCTAAAAGAAGCATTTCTGGAAAAATCATTATTCTTACGGGCACGATTTGAAGACTTGGGTTCGAACTAATAAAGTCGTTTTCTCAAGTTCAATGGTGCTGAATGGACTAATATTTAGGGTTCAAACTTATAAAGTCGTTTTCTCAAGTTCTATAGCGCCGAATGAACTGATATTTAGCATTCGTACTAAAAATGTTGGTCTGAAGCGAAATAAATATCAAAATCTGCAAAAAGAAGCATTTCTGGAAAAATTATTTTTCTTCCGGGCACGATTTGAAGACTTGGGTTCGAACTTATAAAGTCGTTTTCTCAAGTTCTATGGTGCCGAATGAACTGACATTCAAGGTTCGAACTAAAAATTATTATCTGAAGCGAAATCAAAATCAAAATCTGCTTTAAGAAGCATTTCTGGAAAAAAACACAATTCTTCCGGGCACGATTTGAAAACTTGGGTTCGAACTTATAAAGTCGTTTTCTCAAGTTCTATGGTGATGAATGGACTGAAATTTGGATTCGTAGTAAAAATAATTGTCTGAAGCGAAATCAATATCAAAATCTGCATAATGAAGCATTTCTGGAAAAAAACACAATTCTTACGGGCACGATTTCAACACTTGTGTTCGAACTTATAAAGTCGTTTTCTCAGGTTCTATGGCGCCGAATGGACTGAAATTTTAGATTCGTAGTAAATATGATTGTTTGAAGCGAATTCAGATCAAAATCTGCTAAAAGAAGCATTTCTGGAAAAATCATATTTCTTACGGGCACGATTTGAAGACTTGGGTTCGAACTTATAAAGCCGTTTTCTCAAGTTCTATGGTGCCGAATGGACTGAAATTTGGATTCGTAGTAAAAATAATTGTCTGAAGCGAAATCAATATCAAAATCTGCATAAAGAAGCATTTCTAGAAAAATCCCTTTTTTACGGGCACGATTTCACGACTTGGTTCGAACTTATAAAGTCGTTTTCTCAGGTCTTATGGCGCCGAATGGACTGAAATTTTGGATTCGTAGTAAAAATGATTTTTTGAAGCGAAATCAATATCAAAATCTGCTTAAATCAGCATTTCTGGAAAAAAACACAATTCTTCCGGGCACGATTTCAACACTTGTGTTCGAACTTATAAAGTCTTTTTCTCAGGTTCTATGGCTCCGAATGGACTTAAATTTAAGATTCGTAGTAAATATGATTGTTTGAAGCGAAATCAGATCAAAATCTGCTAAGAGAAGCATTTCTGGAAAAATCATTTTTCTTACGGGCACGATTTGAAGACTTGGGTTCGAACTTATAAAGTTGTTTTCTCAAGTTCTATGGTGCCGAATGTACTGAAATTTGGATTCGTAGTAAAAATAATTGTCTGAAGCGAAATCAATATCAAAATCTGCATAAAGAAGCATTTCTAGAAAAATCCCTTTTTTACGGGCACGATTTGAAGACTTGGGTTCGAACTTATAAAGCCGTTTTCTCAAGTTCTATGGTGCCGAATGGACTGAAATTTGGATTCGTAGTAAAAATAATTGTCTGAAGCGAAATCAATATCAAAATCTGCATAAAGAAGCATTTCTAGAAAAATCCCTTTTTTACGGGCACGATTTCACGACTTGGTTCGAACTTATAAAGTCGTTTTCTCAGGTCTTATGGCGCCGAATGGACTGAAATTTTGGATTCGTAGTAAAAATGATTTTTTGAAGCGAAATCAATATCAAAATCTGCTTAAATCAGCATTTCTGGAAAAAAACACAATTCTTCCGGGCACGATTTCAACACTTGTGTTCGAACTTATAAAGTCTTTTTCTCAGGTTCTATGGCTCCGAATGGACTTAAATTTAAGATTCGTAGTAAATATGATTGTTTGAAGCGAATTCAGATCAAAATCTGCTAAAAGAAGCATTTCTGGAAAAATCATTTTTCTTACGGGCACGATTTGAAGACTTGGGTTCGAACTTATAAAGTCGTTTTCTCAAGTTCTATGGTGCCGAATGGACTGAAATTTGGATTCGTAGTAAAAATAATTGTCTGAAGCGAAATCAATATCAAAATCTGCATAAAGAAGCATTTCTAGAAAAATCCCTTTTTTACGGGCACGATTTCACGACTTGGTTCGAACTTATAAAGTCGTTTTCTCAGGTCTTATGGCGCCGAATGGACTGAAATTTTGGATTCGTAGTAAAAATGATTTTTTGAAGCGAAATCAATATCAAAATCTGCTTAAATCAGCATTTCTGAAAAAAAAACACAATTCTTCCGGGCACGATTTGAAGACTTGGGTTCGAACTTATAAAGTCGTTTTCTCAAGTTCTATGGTGATGAATGGACTGGAATTTGGATTCGTAGTAAAAATAATTGTCTGAAGCGAAATCAATATCAAAATCTGCTAAAAGAAGCATTTCTGGAAAAATCATTATTCTTACGGGCACGATTTGAAGACTTGGGTTCGAACTAATAAAGTCGTTTTCTCAAGTTCAATGGTGCTGAATGGACTAATATTTAGGGTTCAAACTTATAAAGTCGTTTTCTCAAGTTCTATAGCGCCGAATGAACTGATATTTAGCATTCGTACTAAAAATGTTGGTCTGAAGCGAAATAAATATCAAAATCTGCAAAAAGAAGCATTTCTGGAAAAATTATTTTTCTTCCGGGCACGATTTGAAGACTTGGGTTCGAACTTATAAAGTCGTTTTCTCAAGTTCTATGGTGCCGAATGAACTGACATTCAAGGTTCGAACTAAAAATTATTATCTGAAGCGAAATCAAAATCAAAATCTGCTTTAAGAAGCATTTCTGGAAAAAAACACAATTCTTCCGGGCACGATTTGAAAACTTGGGTTCGAACTTATAAAGTCGTTTTCTCAAGTTCTATGGTGATGAATGGACTGAAATTTGGATTCGTAGTAAAAATAATTGTCTGAAGCGAAATCAATATCAAAATCTGCATAAAGAAGCATTTCTGGAAAAAAACACAATTCTTACGGGCACGATTTCAACACTTGTGTTCGAACTTATAAAGTCGTTTTCTCAGGTTCTATGGCGCCGAATGGACTGAAATTTTAGATTCGTAGTAAATATGATTGTTTGAAGCGAATTCAGATCAAAATCTGCTAAAAGAAGCATTTCTGGAAAAATCATATTTCTTACGGGCACGATTTGAAGACTTGGGTTCGAACTTATAAAGCCGTTTTCTCAAGTTCTATGGTGCCGAATGGACTGAAATTTGGATTCGTAGTAAAAATAATTGTCTGAAGCGAAATCAATATCAAAATCTGCATAAAGAAGCATTTCTAGAAAAATCCCTTTTTTACGGGCACGATTTCACGACTTGGTTCGAACTTATAAAGTCGTTTTCTCAGGTCTTATGGCGCCGAATGGACTGAAATTTTGGATTCGTAGTAAAAATGATTTTTTGAAGCGAAATCAATATCAAAATCTGCTTAAATCAGCATTTCTGGAAAAAAACACAATTCTTCCGGGCACGATTTCAACACTTGTGTTCGAACTTATAAAGTCTTTTTCTCAGGTTCTATGGCTCCGAATGGACTTAAATTTAAGATTCGTAGTAAATATGATTGTTTGAAGCGAAATCAGATCAAAATCTGCTAAGAGAAGCATTTCTGGAAAAATCATTTTTCTTACGGGCACGATTTGAAGACTAGGGTTCGAACTTATAAAGTTGTTTTCTCAAGTTCTATGGTGCCGAATGTACTGAAATTTGGATTCGTAGTAAAAATAATTGTCTGAAGCGAAATCAATATCAAAATCTGCATAAAGAAGCATTTCTAGAAAAATCCCTTTTTTACGGGCACGATTTCACGACTTGGTTCGAACTTATAAAGTCGTTTTCTCAGGTCTTATGGCGCCGAATGGACTGAAATTTTGGATTCGTAGTAAAAATGATTGTTTAAAGCGAAATCAATATCAAAATCTGCTTAAATCAGCATTTCTGGAAAAATCCCTGTTTTACGGGCACGATTTCACGACTCGGGTTCGAACTTATAAAGTCGTTTTCTCAGGTTTTATGGCGCCGAATTGACTGAAATTTTGGATTTATTTTATAATAAATGGTTTGATGCGAAATTAAAACTCGATTCTTCTTAATTTAGTAATTCTCGAAAAATCATAATTCTCACATCCACAAATGCTAAACTTGATTCGACCCTTCAAAATCGTTTTTTCAGGTTCTATGGCGCCGAATGAACTGATATTTAGCATTCGTACTAAAAATGATGGTCTGAAGCGAAATAAATATAAAAATCTGCTAAAAGAAGCATTTCTGGAAAAATCATTATCCTTACGGGCACGATTTGCAGACTTGGGTTCAAACTTATAAAGTCGTTTTCTCAAGTTCTATGGTGCCGAATGGACTGAAATTTAGGATTCGTACTAAAAATTATTATCTGAAGCGAAATCAATATCAAAATCTGCTTAACGAAGCATTTCTGGAAGAAACATTATTCTTACGAGCACGATTTCACGACTTGGGTTCGAACTTATAAAGTCGTTTTCTCAGGTCTTATTGCGCCGAATGGACAGAAATTTTGGATTCGTATTTAAAATGATTGTTTGAAGCGAAATCAAAATCAAAATCTGCTTAAATCAGCATTTCTGGAAAAATCCCTGTTTTACGGGCACGATTTCACGACTCGGGTTCGTACTTATAAAGTCGTTTTCTCAGGTTTTATGGCACCGAATGGACTGAAATTTTGGATTCATAATATAATACATGGTGTAATGCGAAATTATAACTCAATTCTTCTTAATTTAGCAATTCTCGAAAAATCATAATTCTTACTTCCACAAATGCTAAACTTGTTTCGACCCTTCAAAATCGTTTTTTCAGGTTCTATGGCGCCGAATGAACTGATATTTAGCATTCGTACTAAAAATGATGGTCTGAAGCGAAATAAATATAATCTGCTAAAAGAAGCATTTCTGGAAAAATCATTATTCTTACGGGCACGATTTGAAGACTTTGGTTCGAACTTATAAAGTCGTTTTCTCAAGTTCAATGGTGCTGAATGGACTGATATTTAGGGTTCAAACTTATAAAGTCGTTTCTCAAGTTCTTGAGCGCCGAATGAACTGATATTTAACATTCGTACTAAAAATGTTGGTCTGAAGCGAAATAAAGATCAAAATCTGCTTAAAGAAGCATTTATGGAAAAATTATTTTTCTTCCGGGCACGATTTGAAGACTTGGGTTCGAACTTATAAAGTCGTTTTCTCAAGTTCTATGGTGCCGAATGGACTGAAATTTTAGATTCGTAGTAAAAATAATTGTCTGAAGCGAAATAAATATGAAAATCTGCTTAAAGAAGCATTTCTGGAAAAATCCCTTTTTTACGGGCACGATTTCACGACTTGGGTTCGAACTTATAAAGTCGTTTTCTCAGGTTTTATGGCGCCGAATTGACTGAAATTTTGGATTTATTTTATAATAAATGGTTTGATGCGAAATTATAACTCAATTCTTCTTAATTTAGCGATTCTCGAAAAATCATAATTCTCACATCCACAAATGCTAAACTTGTTTCGACCCTTCAAAATCGTTTTTTCAGGTTCTATGGCGCCGAATGAACTGATATTTAGCATTCGTACTAAAAATGATGGTCTGAAGCGAAATAAATATCAAAATCTGCTAAAAGAAGCATTTCTGGAAAAATCATTATTCTTACGGGCACGATTTGAAGACTTGGGTTCGAACTTATAAAGTCGTTTTCTCAAAATCAATATCAAAATCTGCTTAAAGAAGCATTTTTGGAAAAAAACACAATTCTTATGGGCACGATTTCAACACTTGTGTTCGAACTTATAAAGTTTTTTTCTCAGGTTCTATGGCGCCGAATGGACTGATATTTTGCATTCGTACTAAAAATGATGGTCTGAAGCGAAAACAATATCATAATCTGCTAAATGAAGCATTTCTGGAAAAATCATTATTCTTACGGGCACGATTTGAAGACTTGGGTTCGAACTAATAAAGTCGTTTTCACAAGTTCAATGGTGATGAATGGACTGAAATTTGGATTCGTAGTAAAAATAATTGTCTGAAGCGAAATCAACATCAAAATCTGCTCAAAGAATCATATCGGGAAAAATATTTTTTCTTACGGGTACGATTTGACGACCTGGGTTCGAACTTATGAAGTCGTTTTCTCAAGTTCTATGATGCCGAATGGACTGAAATTTAGAATTCGTACTTGAAATTATTATCTGAAGCGAAATCAATATCAAAATATGCTTAAAGAAGCATTTCTGGAAAAAAACACAATTCTTACGGGCACGATTTCAACATTTGTGTTCGAACTTATAAAGTCGTTTTCTAAGGTTCTATGGCGCCGAATGGACTGAAATTTAAGATTCGTAGTAAATATGATTGTTTGAAGCGAAATCAGATAAAAATCTGCTTAAAGAATCATTTCTGGAAAAATCATTTTTCTTACGGGCACGATTTGAAGACTTGGGTTCGAACTTATAAAGTCGTTTTCTCAAGTTCTATGGTGCCGAATGGACTGAAATTTGGATTCGTAGTAAAAATAATTGTCTGAAGCGAAATCAATATCAAAATCTGCATAAAGAAGCATTTCTGGAAAAATCCCTTTTTTACGGGCACGATTTCACGACTTGGGTTCGAACTTATAAAGTCGTTTTCTCAGGTCTTATGGCGCCGAATGGACTGAAATTTTGGATTCATAATATAATACATGGTTTAATGCGAAATTAAAACTCAATTCTTCTTAATTTAGCAATTCTCGAAAAATCATAATTCTTACATCCACAAACGCTTAACTTGTTTCGACGCTTCAAAATCGTTTTTTCAGGTTCTATGGCGCCGAATGAACTGATATTTTGCATTCGTACTAAAATTGATGGTCTAAAGCGAAATAAATATCAAAATCTGCTAAAAGAAGCATTTCTGGAAAAATCATTATTCTTACGGGCACGATTTGAAGACTTGGGTTCGATTTTATAAAGTCGTTTTCTCAAGTTCTATGGTGCCGAATGAACTGATATTCAGGGTTCGAACTAAAAATTATAATCTGAAGCGAAATCAATATCAAAATCTGCTTAAAGGAGCATTTCTGGAAAAATCATTATCCTTACGGGCACGATTTGAAGACTTGGGTTCGAACTTATAAAGTCGTTTTCTCAAGTTCTATGGTGCCGAATGGACTGAAATTTAGGATTCGTACTTGAAATTATTATCTGAAGCGAAATCAATATCAAAATATGCTTAAAGAAGCATTTCTGTAAAAAAACACAATTCTTACGGGCACGATTTGAAGACTTGGGTTCGAACTTAGAAAGTCGTTGTTTCAAGTTCTAGGGTGCCGAATGGACCGAAATTTAGGATTCGTACTTGAAATTATTATCTGAAGCGAAATCAATATCAAAATATGCTTAAAGAAGCATTTCTGGAAAAAAACACAATTCTTACGGGCACGATTTAAACACTTGGGTTCGAACTTATAAAGTCGTTTTCTCAGGTTCTATGGTGCCGAATGGACTGAAATTTAAGATTCGTAGTAAATATGATTGTTTGAAGCGAAATCAGATCCAAATCTGCTAAAAGAGGCATTTCTGGAACAATCATTTTTCTTACGGGAACGATTTGAAGACATGGGTTCGAACTTATAAAGTCGTTTTCTCAAGTTCCATGGTGCCGAATGGACTGAAATTTTAGATTCGTAGTAAAAATAATTGTCTGAAGCGAAATAAATATCAAAATCTGCTTAAAGAAGCATTTCTGGAAAAATTCCTATTTTACGGGCACGATTTCACGACTTGGGTTCGAACTTATAAAGTCGTTTTCTCAGGTCTTATTGCGCCGAATGGACAGAAATTTTGGATTCGTATTAAAAATGATTGTTTGAAGCGAAATCAAAATCAAAATCTGCTTAAATCAGCATTTCTGGAAAAATCCTTGTTTTACGGGCACGATTTCACGACTCGGGTTCGTACTTATAAAGTCGTTTTCTCAGGTTTTATGGCGCCGAATGGACTGAAATTTTGGATTCATAATATAATACATGGTTTAATGCGAAATTATAACTCAATTCTTCTTAATTAAGCATTTCTGGAAAAATTATTTTTCTTCCGGGCACGATTTGAAGACTTGGGTTCGAACTTATAAAGTCGTTTTCTCAAGTTCTATGGTGCCGAATGAACTGATATCCAAGGTTCGTACTAAAAATGATGGTCTGAAGCGAAATAAATATCAAAATCTGCTAAATGAAGCATTTGTGGAAAAATCATTATTCTTACGGGCACGATTTTAGGACTTGGGTTCGAACTAATAAAGTCGTTTTCTCAAGTTCAATGGTGCTGAATGGACTGATATTTAGGGTTCAAACTTATAAAGTCGTTTTCTCAAGTTCTATAGCGCCGAATGAACTGATATTTAGCATTCGTACTAAAAATGTTGGTCTGAAGCGAAATATATTTCAAAATCTGCTTAAAGAAGCATTTCTGGAAAAATCATTATTCTTACGGGCACGATTTGAAGACTTGGGTTCGAACTTATAAAGTCGTTTTCTAAAGTTCAATGGTGCTGAATGGACTGATATTCAGGGTTCGAACTAAAAATTATTATCTGAAGCGAAATCAATATCAAAATATGCTTAAAGAAGCATTTCTGGAAAAAAACACAATTCTTACGGGCACGATTTCAACACTTGTGTTCGAACTTGGAAAGTCGTTTTCTCAGGTTCTATGGCGCCGAATGGACTGAAATTTTAGATTCGTAGTAAATATGATTGTTTGAAGCGAATTCAGATCAAAATCTGCTCAAAGAAGCATTTCTGGAAAAATCATTTTTCTTACGGGCACGATTTGAAGACTTGGGTTCGAACTTATAAAGTCGTTTTCTCAAGTTCTATGGTGCCGAATGGACTGAAATTTGGATTCGTAGTAAAAATAATTGTCTGAAGCGAAATCAATATCAAAATCTGCATAAAGAAGCATTTCTAGAAAAATCTCTTTTTTACGGGCACGATTTCACGACTTGGTTCGAACTAATAAAGTCGTTTTCTCAAGTTCTATGGTGCCGAATGGACTGAAATTTGGATTCATAGTAAAAATAATTGTCTGAAGCGAAATCAATATCAAAATCTGCATAAAGAAGCATTTCTGGAAAAATCCCTTTTTTACGGGCACGATTTCACGACTTGGGTTCGAACTTATAAAGTCGTTTTCTCAGGTTTTATGGCGCCGAATGGACTGAAATTTTGGATTCGTATTTAAAATGATTGTTTGAAGCGAAATCAAAATCAAAATCTGCTTAAATCAGCATTTCTGGAAAAATCCCTGTTTTACGGGCACGATTTCACGACTCGGGTTCGTACTTATAAAGTCGTTTTCTCAGGTTTTATGGCGCCGAATGGTCTGAAATTTTGGATTCATAATATAATACATGGTTTCATGCGAAATTATAACTCAATTCTTCTTAATTTAGCAATTCTCGAAAAATCATAATTCTTACATCCACAAATGCTAAACTTGTTTCGACCCTTCAAAATCGTTTTTGCAGGTTCTATGGCGCCGAATGAACTGATATTTAGCATTCGTACTAAAAATGTTGGTCTGAAGCGAAATAAATATCAAAATCTGCTTAAAGAAGCATTTCTGGAAAAATTATTTTTCTTCCGGGCACGATTTGAAGACTTGGGTTCGAACTTATAAAGTCGTTTTCTCAAGTTCTATGGTGCCGAATGAACTGATATTCAGGGTTCGAACTAAAAATTATTATCTGAAGCGAAATCAATATCAAAATCTGCTTAAAGAAGCATTTTTGAAAAAAAAACACAATTCTTATGGGCACGATTTCAACACTTGTGTTCGAACTTATAAAGTTTTTTTCTCAGGTTCTATGGCGCCGAATGGACTGAAATTTTAGATTCGTAGTAAATATGATTGTTTGAAGCGAAATCAGATAAAAATCTGCTTAAAGAATCATTTCTGGAAAAATCATTTTTCTTACGGGCACGATTTGAAGACTTGGGTTCGAACTTATAAAGTCGTTTTCTCAAGTTCTATGGTGCCGAATGGACTGAAATTTGGATTCGTAGTAAAAATAATTGTCTGAAGCGAAATCAATATCAAAATCTGCATAAAGAAGCATTTCTGGATAAATCCCTTTTTTACGGGCACGATTTCACGACTTGGGTTCGAACTTATAAAGTCGTTTTCTCAGGTCTTATGGCGCCGAATGGACTGAAATTTTGGATTCATAATATAATACATGGCTTAATGCGAAATTAAAACTCAATTCTTCTTAATTTAGCAATTCTCGAAAAATCATAATTCTTACATCCACAAATGCTTAACTTGTTTCGACGCTTCAAAATCGTTTTTTCAGGTTCTATGGCGCCGAATGAACTGATATTTAACATTCGTACTAAAAATGTTGGTCTGAAGCGAAATAAAGATCAAAATCTGCTTAAATCAGCATTTCTGGAAAAATCCCTGTTTTACGTGCACGATTTCACGACTCGGGTTCGTACTTATAAAGTCGTTTTCTCAGGTTTTATGGCGCCGAATGGACTGAAATTTTGGATTCATAATATAAAACATGGTTTAATGCGAAATTATAACTCAATTCTTCTTAATTTAGCAATTCTCGAAAAATCATAATTCTTACATCCACAAATGCTTGACTTGTTTCGACCCTTCAAAATCGTTTTCTCAGGTTCTATAGCGCCGAATGAACTGATATTTTGAATTTGTACTAAAAATGATGGCCTGTAGCCAAATCAACATCAAAATCTGCTTAAAGAATCATATCGGGAAAAATATTTTTTCTTACGGGTACGATTTGACGACCTGGGTTCGAACTTATGAAGTCGTTTTCTCAAGTTTTATGATGCCGAATGGACTGAAATTTAGAATTCGTACTTGAAATTATTATCTGAAGCGAAATCAATATCAAAATATGCTTAAAGAAGCATTTCTGGAAAAAAACACAATTCTTACGGGCACGATTTCAACACTTGTGTTCGAACTTATAAAGTCGTTTTCTCAGGTTCTATGGTGCCGAATGGACTGAAATTTAAGATTCGTAGTAAATATGATTGTTTGAAGCGAAATCAGATCCAAATCTGCTTAAAGAAGCATTTCTGGAAAAATCATTTTTCTTACGGGAACGATTTGAAGCCTTGGGTTCGAACTTATAAAGTCGTTTTCTCAAGTTCTATGGTGCCGAATGGACTGAAATTTTAGATTCGTAGTAAAAATAATTGTTTGAAGCGAAATAAATATCAAAATCTGCTTAAAGAAGCATTTCTGGAAAAATCCCTTTTTTACGGGCACGATTTCACGACTTGGGTTCGAACTTATAAAGTCGTTTTCTCAGGTTTTATGGCGCCGAATTGACTGAAATTTTGGATTTATTTTATAATAAATGGCTTGATGCGAAATTATAACTCAATTCTTCTTAATTTAGCAATTCTCGAAAAATCATAATTCTCACATCCACAAATGCTAAACTTGTTTCGACCCTTCAAAATCGTTTTTTCAGGTTCTATGGCGCCGAATGAACTGATATTTAGCATTCGTACTAAAAATGATGGTCTGAAGCGAAATAAATATCAAAATCTGCTAAAAGAAGCATTTCTGGAAAAATCATTATTCTTACGGGCACGATTTGAAGACTTGGGTTCGAACTTATAAAGTCGTTTTCTCAAAATCAATATCAAAATCTGCTTAAAGAAGCATTTTTGGAAAAAAACACAATTCTTATGGGCACGATTTCAACACTTGTGTTCGAACTTATAAAGTTTTTTTCTCAGGTTCTATGGCGCCGAATGGACTGATATTTTGCATTCGTACTAAAAATGATGGTCTGAAGCGAAATAAATATCATAATCTGCTAAATGAAGCATTTCTGGAAAAATCATTATTCTTACGGGCACGATTTGAAGACTTGGGTTCGAACTAATAAAGTCGTTTTCACAAGTTCAATGGTGATGAATGGACTGAAATTTGGATTCGTAGTAAAAATAATTGTCTGAAGCGAAATCAACATCAAAATCTGCTTAAAGAATCATATCGGGAAAAATATTTTTTCTTACGGGTACGATTTGACGACCTGGGTTCGAACTTATGAAGTCGTTTTCTCAAGTTCTATGATGCCGAATGGACTGAAATTTAGAATTCGTACTTGAAATTATTATCTGAAGCGAAATCAATATCAAAATATGCTTAAAGAAGCATTTCTGGAAAAAAACACAATTCTTACGGGCACGATTTCAACACTTGTGTTCGAACTTATAAAGTCGTTTTCTAAGGTTCTATGGCGCCGAATGGACTGAAATTTAAGATTCGTAGTAAATATGATTGTTTGAAGCGAAATCAGATAAAAATCTGCTTAAAGAATCATTTCTGGAAAAATCATTTTTCTTACGGGCACGATTTGAAGACTTGGGTTCGAACTTATAAAGTCGTTTTCTCAAGTTCTATGGTGCCGAATGAACTGATATTCAGGGTTCGAACTAAAAATTATTATCTGAAGCGAAATCAATATCAAAATCTGCTTAAAGAAGCATTTTTGAAAAAAAAACACAATTCTTATGGGCACGATTTCAACACTTGTGTTCGAACTTATAAAGTTTTTTTCTCAGGTTCTATGGCGCCGAATGGACTGAAATTTTAGATTCGTAGTAAATATGATTGTTTGAAGCGAAATCAGATAAAAATCTGCTTAAAGAATCATTTCTGGAAAAATCATTTTTCTTACGGACACGATTTGAAGACTTGGGTTCGAACTTATAAAGTCGTTTTCTCAAGTTCTATGGTGCCGAATGGACTGAAATTTGGATTCGTAGTAAAAATAATTGTCTGAAGCGAAATCAATATCAAAATCTGCATAAAGAAGCATTTCTGGATAAATCCCTTTTTTACGGGCACGATTTCACGACTTGGGTTCGAACTTATAAAGTCGTTTTCTCAGGTCTTATGGCGCCGAATGGACTGAAATTTTGGATTCATAATATAATACATGGCTTAATGCGAAATTAAAACTCAATTCTTCTTAATTTAGCAATTCTCGAAAAATCATAATTCTTACATCCACAAATGCTTAACTTGTTTCGACGCTTCAAAATCGTTTTTTCAGGTTCTATGGCGCCGAATGAACTGATATTTAACATTCGTACTAAAAATGTTGGTCTGAAGCGAAATAAAGATCAAAATCTGCTTAAATCAGCATTTCTGGAAAAATCCCTGTTTTACGTGCACGATTTCACGACTCGGGTTCGTACTTATAAAGTCGTTTTCTCAGGTTTTATGGCGCCGAATGGACTGAAATTTTGGATTCATAATATAAAACATGGTTTAATGCGAAATTATAACTCAATTCTTCTTAATTTAGCAATTCTCGAAAAATCATAATTCTTACATCCACAAATGCTTGACTTGTTTCGACCCTTCAAAATCGTTTTCTCAGGTTCTATAGCGCCGAATGAACTGATATTTTGAATTTGTACTAAAAATGATGGCCTGTAGCCAAATCAACATCAAAATCTGCTTAAAGAATCATATCGGGAAAAATATTTTTTCTTACGGGTACGATTTGACGACCTGGGTTCGAACTTATGAAGTCGTTTTCTCAAGTTTTATGATGCCGAATGGACTGAAATTTAGAATTCGTACTTGAAATTATTATCTGAAGCGAAATCAATATCAAAATATGCTTAAAGAAGCATTTCTGGAAAAAAACACAATTCTTACGGGCACGATTTCAACACTTGTGTTCGAACTTATAAAGTCGTTTTCTCAGGTTCTATGGTGCCGAATGGACTGAAATTTAAGATTCGTAGTAAATATGATTGTTTGAAGCGAAATCAGATCCAAATCTGCTTAAAGAAGCATTTCTGGAAAAATCATTTTTCTTACGGGAACGATTTGAAGCCTTGGGTTCGAACTTATAAAGTCGTTTTCTCAAGTTCTATGGTGCCGAATGGACTGAAATTTTAGATTCGTAGTAAAAATAATTGTTTGAAGCGAAATAAATATCAAAATCTGCTTAAAGAAGCATTTCTGGAAAAATCCCTTTTTTACGGGCACGATTTCACGACTTGGGTTCGAACTTATAAAGTCGTTTTCTCAGGTTTTATGGCGCCGAATTGACTGAAATTTTGGATTTATTTTATAATAAATGGCTTGATGCGAAATTATAACTCAATTCTTCTTAATTTAGCAATTCTCGAAAAATCATAATTCTCACATCCACAAATGCTAAACTTGTTTCGACCCTTCAAAATCGTTTTTTCAGGTTCTATGGCGCCGAATGAACTGATATTTAGCATTCGTACTAAAAATGATGGTCTGAAGCGAAATAAATATCAAAATCTGCTAAAAGAAGCATTTCTGGAAAAATCATTATTCTTACGGGCACGATTTGAAGACTTGGGTTCGAACTTATAAAGTCGTTTTCTCAAAATCAATATCAAAATCTGCTTAAAGAAGCATTTTTGGAAAAAAACACAATTCTTATGGGCACGATTTCAACACTTGTGTTCGAACTTATAAAGTTTTTTTCTCAGGTTCTATGGCGCCGAATGGACTGATATTTTGCATTCGTACTAAAAATGATGGTCTGAAGCGAAATAAATATCATAATCTGCTAAATGAAGCATTTCTGGAAAAATCATTATTCTTACGGGCACGATTTGAAGACTTGGGTTCGAACTAATAAAGTCGTTTTCACAAGTTCAATGGTGATGAATGGACTGAAATTTGGATTCGTAGTAAAAATAATTGTCTGAAGCGAAATCAACATCAAAATCTGCTTAAAGAATCATATCGGGAAAAATATTTTTTCTTACGGGTACGATTTGACGACCTGGGTTCGAACTTATGAAGTCGTTTTCTCAAGTTCTATGATGCCGAATGGACTGAAATTTAGAATTCGTACTTGAAATTATTATCTGAAGCGAAATCAATATCAAAATATGCTTAAAGAAGCATTTCTGGAAAAAAACACAATTCTTACGGGCACGATTTCAACACTTGTGTTCGAACTTATAAAGTCGTTTTCTAAGGTTCTATGGCGCCGAATGGACTGAAATTTAAGATTCGTAGTAAATATGATTGTTTGAAGCGAAATCAGATAAAAATCTGCTTAAAGAATCATTTCTGGAAAAATCATTTTTCTTACGGGCACGATTTGAAGACTTGGGTTCGAACTTATAAAGTCGTTTTCTCAAGTTCTATGGTGCCGAATGGACTGAAATTTGAATTCGTAGTAAAAATAATTGTCTGAAGCGAAATCAATATCAAAATCTGCATAAAGAAGCATTTCTGGAAAAATCCCTTTTTTACGGGCACGATTTCACGACTTGGGTTCGAACTTATAAAGTCGTTTTCTCAGGTCTTATGGCGCCGAATGGACTGAAATTTTGGATTCATAATATAATACATGGTTTAATGCGAAATTAAAACTCAATTCTTCTTAATTTAGCAATTCTCGAAAAATCATAATTCTTACATCCACAAATGCTTAACTTGTTTCGACGCTTCAAAATCGTTTTTTCAGGTTCTATGGCGCCGAATGAACTGATATTTTGCATTCGTACTAAAATTGATGGTCTGAAGCGAAATAAATATCAAAATCTGCTAAAAGAAGCATTTCTGGAAAAATCATTATTCTGACGGGCACGATTTGAAGACTTGGGTTCGAACTTATAAAGTCGTTTTCTCAAGTTCTATGGTGCCGAATGAACTGATATTCAGGGTTCGAACTAAAAATTATAATCTGAAGCGAAATCAATATCAAAATCTGCTTAAAGAAGCATTTCTGGAAAAATCATTATCCTTACGGGCACGATTTGAAGACTTGGGTTCGAACTTATAAAGTCGTTTTCTCAAGTTCTATGGTGCCGAATGGACTGAAATTTAGGATTCGTACTTGAAATTATTATCTGAAGCGAAATCAATATCAAAATATGCTTAAAGAAGCATTTCTGTAAAAAAACACAATTCTTACGGGCACGATTTGAAGACTTGGGTTCGAACTTTGAAAGTCGTTTTCTCAAGTTCTAGGGTGCCGAATGGACTGAAATTTAGGATTCGTACTTGAAATTATTATCTGAAGCGAAATCAATATCAGAATATGCTTAAAGAAGCATTTCTGGAAAAAAACACAATTCTTACGGGCACGATTTCAACACTTGTGTTCGAACTTATAAAGTCGTTTTCTAAGGTTCTATGGCGCCGAAAGGACTGAAATTTAAGATTCGTATTAAATATGATTGTTTGAAGCGAAATCAGATCCAAATCTGCTTAAAGAAGCATTTCTGGAAAAATCATTTTTCTTACGGGAACGATTTGAAGACTTGGGTTCGAACTTATAAAGTCGTTTTCTCAAGTTCTATGGTGCCGAATGGACTGAAATTTTAGATTCGTAGTAAAAATAATTGTTTGAAGCGAAATAAATATCAAAATCTGCTTAAAGAAGCATTTCTGGAAAAATCCCTTTTTTACGGGCACGATTTCACGACTTGGGTTCGAACTTATAAAGTCGTTTTCTCAGGTTTTATGGCGCCGAATTGACTGAAATTTTGGATTTATTTTATAATAAATGGCTTGATGCGAAATTATAACTCAATTCTTCTTAATTTAGCAATTCTCGAAAAATCATAATTCTCACATCCACAAATGCTAAACTTGTTTCGACCCTTCAAAATCGTTTTTTCAGGTTCTATGGCGCCGAATGAACTGATATTTAGCATTCGTACTAAAAATGATGGTCTGAAACGAAATAAATATCAAAATCTGCTAAAAGAAGCATTTCTGGAAAAATCATTATTCTTACGGGCACGATTTGAAGACTTGGGTTCGAACTTATAAAGTCGTTTTCTCAAAATCAATATCAAAATCTGCTTAAAGAAGCATTTTTGGAAAAAAACACAATTCTTATGGGCACGATTTCAACACTTGTGTTCGAACTTATAAAGTTTTTTTCTCAGGTTCTATGGCGCCGAATGGACTGATATTTTGCATTCGTACTAAAAATGATGGTCTGAAGCGAAATAAATATCATAATCTGCTAAATGAAGCATTTCTGGAAAAATCATTATTCTTACGGGCACGATTTGAAGACTTGGGTTCGAGCTAATAAAGTCGTTTTCACAAGTTCAATGGTGATGAATGGACTGAAATTTGGATTCGTAGTAAAAATAATTGTCTGAAGCGAAATCAACATCAAAATCTGCTTAAAGAATCATATCGGGAAAAATATTTTTTCTTACGGGTACGATTTGACGACCTGGGTTCGAACTTATGAAGTCGTTTTCTCAAGTTCTATGATGCCGAATGGACTGAAATTTAGAATTCGTACTTGAAATTATTATCTGAAGCGAAATCAATATCAAAATATGCTTAAAGAAGCATTTCTGGAAAACAACACAATTCTTACGGGCACGATTTCAACACTTGTGTTCGAACTTATAAAGTTGTTTTCTCAGGTTCTATGGCGCCGAATGGACTGAAATTTTAGATTCGTAGTAAATATGATTGTTTGAAGCGAAATCAGATAAAAATCTGTTTAAAAAATCATTACTGGAAAAATCATTTTTCTTACGGGCACGATTTGAAGACTTGGGTTCGAACTTAAAAAGTCGTTTTCTCAAGTTCTATGGTTCCGAATGGACTGAAATTTGGATTCGTAGTAAAAATAATTGTCTGAAGCGAAATCAATATCAAAATCTGCATAAAGAAGCATTTCTGGAAAAATCCCTTTTTTACGGGCACGATTTCACGACTTGGGTTCGAACTTATAAAGTCGTTTTCTCAGGTCTTATGGCGCCGAATGGACTGAAATTTTGGATTCATAATATAATACATGGTTTAATGCGAAATTAAAACTCAATTCTTCTTAATTTAGCAATTCTCGAAAAATCATAATTCTTACATCCACAAATGCTAAACTTGTTTCGACCCTTCAAAATCGATTTTTCAGGTTCTATGGCGCCGAATGAACTGATATTTAGCATTCGTACTAAAAATGATGGTCTGAAGCGAAATAAATATCAAAATCTGCTGAAAAAAGCATTTCTGGAAAAATCATTATTTTTACGGGCACGATTTGAAGACTTGGGTTCGAACTTATAAAGTCGTTTTCTCAAGTTCAATGGTGCTGAATGGACTGATATTTAGGGTTCAAACTTATAAAGTCGTTTCTCAAGTTCTAGATCGCCGAATGAACTGATATTTAGCACTCGTACTAAAAATGTTGGTCTGAAGCGAAATAAAGATCAAAATCTGCTAAAAGAAGCATTTCTGGAAAAATTATTTTTCTTCCGGGCACGATTTGAAGACTTGGGTTCGAACTTATAAAGTCGTTTTCTCAAGTTCTATGGTGCCGAATGAACTGATATTCAAGGTTCGAACTAAAAATTATTATCTGAAGCGAAATCAAAATCAAAATCTGCTTAAAGAAGCATTTCTGGAAAAAAACACAATTCTTCCGGGCACGATTTGAAGACTTGGGTTCGAACTTATAAAGTCGTTTTCTTAAGTTCTATGGTGATGAATGGACTGAAATTTGGATTCGTAGTAAAAATAATTGTCTGAAGCGAAATCAATATCAAAATCTGCATAAAGAAGCATTTTTGGAAAAATTCTTTTTTTACGGGCACGATTTTACGACTTGGGTTCGAACTTATAAAGTCGTTTTCTCAGGTCTTATGGCGCCGAATGGAGTGAAATTTTGGATTCATAATATAATACATGGTTTAATGCGAAATTAAAACTCAATTCTTCTTAATTTAGCAATTCTCGAAAAATCATAATTCTTACATCCACAAATGCTAAACTTGTTTCGACCCTTCAAAATCGTTTTTTCAGGTTCTATGGCGCCGAATGAACTGATATTTAGCATTTGTACTAAAAATGATGGTCTGAAGCGAAATAAATATCAAAATCTGCTGAAAAAAGCATTTCTGGAAAAATCATTATTCTTACGGGCACGATTTGAAGACTTGGGTTCGAACTTATAAAGTCGTTTTCTCAAGTTCAATGGTGCTGAATGGACTGATATTTAGGGTTCAAACTTATAAAGTCGTTTCTCAAGTTCTAGATCGCCGAATGAACTGATATTTAGCACTCGTACTAAAAATGTTGGTCTGAAGCGAAATAAAGATCAAAATCTGCTAAAAGAAGCATTTCTGGAAAAATTATTTTTCTTCCGGGCACGATTTGAAGACTTGGGTTCGAACTTATAAAGTCGTTTTCTCAAGTTCTATGGTGCCGAATGAACTGATATTCAAGGTTCGAACTAAAAATTATTATCTGAAGCGAAATCAAAATCAAAATCTGCTTAAAGAAGCATTTCTGGAAAAAAACACAATTCTTCCGGGCACGATTTGAAGACTTGGGTTCGAACTTATAAAGTCGTTTTCTTAAGTTCTATGGTGATGAATGGACTGAAATTTGGATTCGTAGTAAAAATAATTGTCTGAAGCGAAATCAATATCAAAATCTGCATAAAGAAGCATTTTTGGAAAAATTCCTTTTTCACGGGCACGATTTTACGACTTGGGTTCGAACTTATAAAGTCGTTTTCTCAGGTCTTATGGCGCCGAATGGTGTGAAATTTTGGATTCGTAGTAAAAATGATTGTTTGAAGCGAAATCAATATCAAAATCTGCTAAAAGAAGCATTTCTGGAAAAATCATTATTCTTACGGGCACGATTTGAAGACTCGGGTTCGAACTTATAAAGTCGTTTTCTCAAGTTCAATGGTGCTGAATGGACTGATATTTAGGGTTCAAACTTATAAAAACGTTTTCTCAAGTTCTATAGCGCCGAATGAACTGATATTTAGCATTCGTACTAAAAATGTTGGGCTGAAGCGAAATAAATATCAAAATCTGCTAAAAGAAGCATTTCTGGAAAAATAATTATTCTTACGGGCACGATTTGAAGACTTGGGTTCGATTTTATAAAGTCGTTTTCTCAAGTTCAATGGTGCTGAATGGACTGATATTTAGGGTTCAAACTTATAAAGTCGGTTCTCAAGTTCTTGAGCGCCGAATGAACTGATATTTAGCATTCGTACTAAAAATGTTGGTCTGAAGCGAAATAATGATCAAAATCTGCTTAAAGAAGCATTTCTGGAAAAATTATTTTTCTTCCGGGCACGATTTGAAGACTTGGGTTCGATCTTATAAAGTCGTTTTCTCAAGTTCTATGGTGCCGAATGAACCGATATTCAAGGTTCGTTCTAAAAATGATGGTCTGAAGCGAAATAAATATCAAAATCTGCTAAATGAAGCATTTCTGGAAAAATCATTATTCTTACGGGCACGATTTGAAGACTTGGGTTCGATCTTATAAAGTCGTTTTCTCAAGTTCTATGGTGCCGAATGAACCGATATTCAAGGTTCGTTCTAAAAATGATGGTCTGAAGCGAAATAAATATCAAAATCTGCTAAATGAAGCATTTCTGGAAAAATCATTATTCTTACGGGCACGATTTGAAGACTTGGTTTCGAACTTATAAAGTCGTTTTCTCAAGTTCAATGGTGCTGAATGGACTGATATTTAGGGTTCAAACTTATAAAAACGTTTTCTCAAGTTCTATTGCGCCGAATGAACTGATATTTAGCATTCGTACTAAAAATGTTGGTCTGAAGCGAAATAAATATCAAAATCTGCTAAAAGAAGCATTTCTGGAAAAATCATTATTCTTACGGGCACGATTTGAAGACTTGGGTTCGAACTTATTAAGTCGTTTTCTCAAGTTCAATGGTGCTGAATGGACTGATATTTAGGGGTTCAAACTTATAAAGTCGTTTCTCAAGTTCTTGAGCGCCGAATGAACCGATATTTAGCATTCGTACTAAAAATGTTGGTCTGAAGCGAAATAAAGATCAAAATCTGGTTAAAGAAGCATTTCTGGAAAAATTATTTTTCTTCCGGGCACGATTTGAAGACTTGGGTTCGAACTTATAAAGTCGTTTTCTCAAGTTCTATGGTGCCGAATGAACTGATATTCAGGGTTCGAACTAAAAATTATTATCTGAAGCGAAATCAATATCAAAATCTGCTTAAAGAAGCATTTTTGGAAAAAAAAAATTTTTACGGGCACGATTTCAACACTTGTGTTCGAACTTATAAAGTTGTTTTCTCAGGTTCTATGGCGCCGAATGGACTGAAATTTTAGATTCGTAGTAAATATGATTGTTTGAAGCGAAATCAGATAAAAATCTGCTTAAAGAATCATTACTGGAAAAATCATTTTTCTTACGGGCACGATTTGAAGACTTGGGTTCGAACTTATAAAGTCGTTTTCTCAAGTTCTATGGTTCCGAATGGACTGAAATTTGGATTCGTAGTAAAAATAATTGTCTGAAGCGAAATCAATATCAAAATCTGCATAAAGAAGCATTTCTGGAAAAATCCCTTTTTTACGGGCACGATTTCACGACTTGGTTTCGAACTTATAAAGTCGTTTTCTCAGGTCTTATGGCGCCGAATGGACTGAAATTTTGGATTCATAATATAATACATGGTTTAATGCGAAATTAAAACTCAATTCTTCTTAATTTAGCAATTGTCGAAAAATCATAATTCTTACATCCACAAATGCTAAACTTGTTTCGACCCTTCAAAATCGTTTTTTTAGGTTCTATGGCGCCGAATGAACTGATATTTAGCATTCGTACTAAAAATGATGGTCTGAAGCGAAATAAATATCAAAATCTGCTGAAAAAAGCATTTCTGGAAAAATCATTATTCTTACGGGCACGATTTGAAGACTTGGGTTCGAACTTATAAAGTCGTTTTCTCAAGTTCAATGGTGCTGAATGGACTGATATTTAGGGTTCAAACTTATAAAGTCGTTTCTCAAGTTCTAGATCGCCGAATGAACTGATATTTAGCACTCGTACTAAAAATGTTGGTCTGAAGCGAAATAAAGATCAAAATCTGCTAAAAGAAGCATTTCTGGAAAAATTATTTTTCTTCCGGGCACGATTTGAAGACTTGGGTTCGAACTTATAAAGTCGTTTTCTCAAGTTCTATGGTGCCGAATGAACTGATATTCAAGGTTCGAACTAAAAATTATTATCTGAAGCGAAATCAAAATCAAAATCTGCTTAAAGAAGCATTTCTGGAAAAAAACACAATTCTTCCGGGCACGATTTGAAGACTTGGGTTCGAACTTATAAAGTCGTTTTCTTAAGTTCTATGGTGATGAATGGACTGAATTTTGGATTCGTAGTAAAAATAATTGTCTGAAGCGAAATCAATATCAAAATCTGCATAAAGAAGCATTTTTGGAAAAATTCCTTTTTTACGGGCACGATTTTACGACTTGGGTTCGAACTTATAAAGTCGTTTTCTCAGGTCTTATGGCGCCGAATGGAGTGAAATTTTGGATTCGTCGTTAAAATGATTGTTTGAAGCGAAATCAATATCAAAATCTGCTAAAAGAAGCATTTCTGGAAAAATCATTATTCTTACGGGCACGATTTGAAGACTCGGGTTCGAACTTATAAAGTCGTTTTCTCAAGTTCAATGGTGCTGAATGGACTGATATTTAGGGTTCAAACTTATAAAAACGTTTTCTCAAGTTCTATAGCGCCGAATGAACTGATATTTAGCATTCGTACTAAAAATGTTGGGCTGAAGCGAAATAAATATCAAAATCTGCTAAAAGAAGCATTTCTGGAAAAATAATTATTCTTACGGGCACGATTTGAAGACTTGGGTTCGATTTTATAAAGTCGTTTTCTCAAGTTCAATGGTGCTGAATGGACTGATATTTAGGGTTCAAACTTATAAAGTCGTTTCTCAAGTTCTTGAGCGCCGAATGAACTGATATTTAGCATTCGTACTAAAAATGTTGGTCTGAAGCGAAATAAAGATCAAAATCTGCTTAAAGAAGCATTTCTGGAAAAATTATTTTTCTTCCGGGCACGATTTGAAGACTTGGGTTCGATCTTATAAAGTCGTTTTCTCAAGTTCTATGGTGCCGAATGAACCGATATTCAAGGTTCGTTCTAAAAATGATGGTCTGAAGCGAAATAAATATCAAAATCTGCTAAATGAAGCATTTCTGGAAAAATCATTATTCTTACGGGCACGATTTGAAGACTTGGGTTCGATCTTATAAAGTCGTTTTCTCAAGTTCTATGGTGCCGAATGAACCGATATTCAAGGTTCGTTCTAAAAATGATGGTCTGAAGCGAAATAAATATCAAAATCTGCTAAATGAAGCATTTCTGGAAAAATCATTATTCTTACGGGCACGATTTGAAGACTTGGGTTCGAACTTATAAAGTCGTTTTCTCAAGTTCAATGGTGCTGAATGGACTGATATTTAGGGTTCAAACTTATAAAAACGTTTTCTCAAGTTCTATAGCGCCGAATGAACTGATATTTAGCATTCGTACTTAAAATGTTGGTCTGAAGCGAAATAAATATCAAAATCTGCTAAAAGAAGCATTTCTGGAAAAATCATTATTCTTACGGGCACGATTTGAAGACTTGGGTTCGAACTTATTAAGTCGTTTTCTCAAGTTCAATGGTGCTGAATGGACTGATATTTAGGGGGTTCAAACTTATAAAGTCGTTTCTCAAGTTCTTGAGCGCCGAATGAACTGATATTTAGCATTCGTACTAAAAATGTTGGTCTGAAGCAAAATAAAGATCAAAATCTGGTTAAAGAAGCATTTCTGGAAAAATTATTTTTCTTCCGGGCACGATTTGAAGACTTGGGTTCGAACTTATAAAGTCGTTTTCTCAAGTTCTATGGTGCCGAATGAACTGATATTCAGGGTTCGAACTAAAAATTATTATCTGAAGCGAAATCAATATCAAAATCTGCTTAAAGAAGCATTTTTGGAAAAAAAAAAATTTTTACGGGCACGATTTCAACACTTGTGTTCGAACTTATAAAGTTGTTTTCTCAGGTTCTATGGCGCCGAATGGACTGAAATTTTAGATTCGTAGTAAATATGATTGTTTGAAGCGAAATCAGATAAAAATCTGCTTAAAGAATCATTACTGGAAAAATCATTTTTCTTACGGGCACGATTTGAAGACTTGGGTTCGAACTTATAAAGTCGTTTTCTCAAGTTCTATGGTTCCGAATGGACTGAAATTTGGATTCGTAGTAAAAATAATTGTCTGAAGCGAAATCAATATCAAAATCTGCATAAAGAAGCATTTCTGGAAAAATCCCTTTTTTACGGGCACGATTTCACGACTTGGGTTCGAACTTATAAAGTCGTTTTCTCAGGTCTTATGGCGCCGAATGGACTGAAATTTTGGATTCATAATATAATACATGGTTTAATGCGAAATTAAAACTCAATTCTTCTTAATTTAGCAATTCTCGAAAAATCATAATTCTTACATCCACAAATGCTAAACTTGTTTCGACCCTTCAAAATCGTTTTTTCAGGTTCTATGGCGCCGAATGAACTGATATTTAGCATTCGTACTAAAAATGATGGTCTGAAGCGAAATAAATATCAAAATCTGCTGAAAAAAGCATTTCTGGAAAAATCATTATTCTTACGGGCACGATTTGAAGACTTGGGTTCGAACTTATAAAGTCGTTTTCTCAAGTTCAATGGTGCTGAATGGACTGATATTTAGGGTTCAAACTTATAAAGTCGTTTCTCAAGTTCTAGATCGCCGAATGAACTGATATTTAGCACTCGTACTAAAAATGTTGGTCTGAAGCGAAATAAAGATCAAAATCTGCTAAAAGAAGCATTTCTGGAAAAATTATTTTTCTTCCGGGCACGATTTGAAGACTTGGGTTCGAACTTATAAAGTCGTTTTCTCAAGTTCTATGGTGCCGAATGAACTGATATTCAAGGTTCGAACTAAAAATTATTATCTGAAGCGAAATCAAAATCAAAATCTGCTTAAAGAAGCATTTCTGGAAAAAAACACAATTCTTCCGGGCACGATTTGAAGACTTGGGTTCGAACTTATAAAGTCGTTTTCTTAAGTTCTATGGTGATGAATGGACTGAAATTTGGATTCGTAGTAAAAATAATTGTCTGAAGCGAAATCAATATCAAAATCTGCATAAAGAAGCATTTTTGGAAAAATTCCTTTTTTACGGGCACGATTTTACGACTTGGGTTCGAACTTATAAAGTCGTTTTCTCAGGTCTTATGGCGCCGAATGGAGTGAAATTTTGGATTCGTCGTAAAAATGATTGTTTGAAGCGAAATCAATATCAAAATCTGCTAAAAGAAGCATTTCTGGAAAAATCATTATTCTTACGGGCACGATTTGAAGACTCGGGTTCGAACTTATAAAGTCGTTTCCTCAAGTTCAATGGTGCTGAATGGACTGATATTTAGGGTTCAAACTTATAAAAACGTTTTCTCAAGTTCTATAGCGCCGAATGAACTGATATTTAGCATTCGTACTAAAAATGTTGGGCTGAAGCGAAATAAATATCAAAATCTGCTAAAAGAAGCATTTCTGGAAAAATAATTATTCTTACGGGCACGATTTGAAGACTTGGGTTCGATTTTATAAAGTCGTTTTCTCAAGTTCAATGGTGCTGAATGGACTGATATTTAGGGTTCAAACTTATAAAGTCGTTTCTCAAGTTCTTGAGCGCCGAATGAACTGATATTTAGCATTCGTACTAAAAATGTTGGTCTGAAGCGAAATAAAGATCAAAATCTGCTTAAAGAAGCATTTCTGGAAAAATTATTTTTCTTCCGGGCACGATTTGAAGACTTGGGTTCGATCTTATAAAGTCGTTTTCTCAAGTTCTATGGTGCCGAATGAACCGATATTCAAGGTTCGTTCTAAAAATGATGGTCTGAAGCGAAATAAATATCAAAATCTGCTAAATGAAGCATTTCTGGAAAAATCATTATTCTTACGGGCACGATTTGAAGACTTGGGTTCGATCTTATAAAGTCGTTTTCTCAAGTTCTATGGTGCCGAATGAACCGATATTCAAGGTTCGTTCTAAAAATGATGGTCTGAAGCGAAATAAATATCAAAATCTGCTAAATGAAGCATTTCTGGAAAAATCATTATTCTTACGGGCACGATTTGAAGACTTGGGTTCGAACTTATTAAGTCGTTTTCTCAAGTTCAATGGTGCTGAATGGACTGATATTTAGGGGTTCAAACTTATAAAGTCGTTTCTCAAGTTCTTGAGCGCCGAATGAACTGATATTTAGCATTCGTACTAAAAATGTTGGTCTGAAGCGAAATAAAGATCAAAATCTGGTTAAAGAAGCATTTCTGGAAAAATTATTTTTCTTCCGGGCACGATTTGAAGACTTGGGTTCGAACTTATAAAGTCGTTTTCTCAAGTTCTATGGTGCCGAATGAACTGATATTCAGGGTTCGAACTAAAAATTATTATCTGAAGCGAAATCAATATCAAAATCTGCTTAAAGAAGCATTTTTGGAAAAAAAAAAAATTTTTACGGGCACGATTTCAACACTTGTGTTCGAACTTATAAAGTTGTTTTCTCAGGTTCTATGGCGCCGAATGGACTGAAATTTTAGATTCGTAGTAAATATGATTGTTTGAAGCGAAATCAGATAAAAATCTGCTTAAAGAATCATTACTGGAAAAATCATTTTTCTTACGGGCACGATTTGAAGACTTGGGTTCGAACTTATAAAGTCGTTTTCTCAAGTTCTATGGTTCCGAATGGACTGAAATTTGGATTCGTAGTAAAAATAATTGTCTGAAGCGAAATCAATATCAAAATCTGCATAAAGAAGCATTTCTGGAAAAATCCCTTTTTTACGGGCACGATTTCACGACTTGAGTTCGAACTTATAAAGTCGTTTTCTCAGGTCTTATGGCGCCGAATGGACTGAAATTTTGGATTCATAATATAATACATGGTTTAATGCGAAATTAAAACTCAATTCTTCTTAATTTAGCAATTCTCGAAAAATCATAATTCTTACATCCACAAATGCTAAACTTTTTTCGACCCTTCAAAATCGTTTTTTCAGGTTCTATGGCGCCGAATGAACTGATATTTAGCATTCGTACTAAAAATGATGGTCTGAAGCGAAATAAATATCAAAATCTGCTGAAAAAAGCATTTCTGGAAAAATCATTATTCTTACGGGCACGATTTGAAGACTTGGGTTCGAACTTATAAAGTCGTTTTCTCAAGTTCAATGGTGCTGAATGGACTGATATTTAGGGTTCAAACTTATAAAGTCGTTTCTCAAGTTCTAGATCGCCGAATGAACTGATATTTAGCACTCGTACTAAAAATGTTGGTCTGAAGCGAAATAAAGATCAAAATCTGCTAAAAGAAGCATTTCTGGAAAAATTATTTTTCTTCCGGGCACGATTTGAAGACTTGGGTTCGAACTTATAAAGTCGTTTTCTCAAGTTCTATGGTGCCGAATGAACTGATATTCAAGGTTCGAACTAAAAATTATTATCTGAAGCGAAATCAAAATCAAAATCTGCTTAAAGAAGCATTTCTGGAAAAAAACACAATTCTTCCGGGCACGATTTGAAGACTTGGGTTCGAACTTATAAAGTCGTTTTCTTAAGTTCTATGGTGATGAATGGACTTAAATTTGGATTCGTAGTAAAAATAATTGTCTGAAGCGAAATCAATATCAAAATCTGCATAAAGAAGCATTTTTGGAAAAATTCCTTTTTTACGGGCACGATTTTACGACTTGGGTTCGAACTTATAAAGTCGTTTTCTCAGGTCTTATGGCGCCGAATGGAGTGAAATTTTGGATTCGTAGTAAAAATGATTGTTTGAAGCGAAATCAATATCAAAATCTGCTAAAAGAAGCATTTCTGGAAAAATCATTATTCTTACGGGAACGATTTGAAGACTCGGGTTCGAACTTATAAAGTCGTTTTCTCAAGTTCAATGGTGCTGAATGGACTGATATTTAGGGTTCAAACTTATAAAAACGTTTTCTCAAGTTCTATAGCGCCGAATGAACTGATATTTAGCATTCGTACTAAAAATGTTGGGCTGAAGCGAAATAAATATCAAAATCTGCTAAAAGAAGCATTTCTGGAAAAATAATTATTCTTACGGGCACGATTTGAAGACTTGGGTTCGATTTTATAAAGTCGTTTTCTCAAGTTCAATGGTGCTGAATGGACTGATATTTAGGGTTCAAACTTATAAAGTCGTTTCTCAAGTTCTTGAGCGCCGAATGAACTGATATTTAGCATTCGTACTAAAAATGTTGGTCTGAAGCGAATTAAAGATCAAAATCTGCTTAAAGAAGCATTTCTGGAAAAATTATTTTTCTTCCGGGCACGATTTGAAGACTTGGGTTCGATCTTATAAAGTCGTTTTATCAAGTTCTATGGTGCCGAATGAACTGATATTCAAGGTTCGTTCTAAAAATGATGGTCTGAAGCGAAATAAATATCAAAATCTGCTAAATGAAGCATTTCTGGAAAAATCATCATTCTTACGGGCACGATTTGAAGACTTGGGTTCGAACTTATAAAGTCGTTTTCTCAAGTTCAATGGTGCTGAATGGACTGATATTTAGGGTTCAAACTTATAAAAACGTTTTCTCAAGTTCTATAGCGCCGAATGAACTGATATTTAGCATTCGTACTAAAAATGTTGGTCTGAAGCGAAATAAATATCAAAATCTGCTAAAAGAAGCATTTCTGGAAAAATCATTATTCTTACGGGCACGATTTGAAGACTTGGGTTCGAACTTATAAAGTCGTTTTCTCAAGTTCAATGGTGCTGAATGGACTGATATTTAGGGTTCAAACTTATAAAGTCGTTTCTCAAGTTCTTGAGCGCCGAATGAACTGATATTTAGCATTCGTACTAAAAATGTTGGTCTGAAGCGAAATAAAGATCAAAATCTGCTTAAAGAAGCATTTCTGGAAAAATTATTTTTCTTCCGGGCATGATTTGAAGACTTGGGTTCGAACTTATAAAGTCGTTTTCTCAAGTTCTATGGTGCCGAATGAACTGATATTCAGGGTTCGAACTAAAAATTATTATCTGAAGCGAAATCAATATCAAAATCTGCTTAAAGAAGCATTTTTGGAAAAAAACACAATTCTTACGGGCACGATTTCAACACTTGTGTTCGAACTTATAAAGTTGTTTTCTCAGGTTCTATGACGCCGAATGGACTGAAATTTTAGATTCGTAGTAAATATGATTGTTTGAAGCGAAATCAGATAAAAATCTGCTTAAAGAATCATTACTGGAAAAATCATTTTTCTTACGGGCACGATTTGAAGACTTGGGTTCGAACTTATAAAGTCGTTTTCTCAAGTTCTATGGTGCCGAATGGACTGAAATTTGGATTCGTAGTAAAAATAATTGTCTGAAGCGAAATCAATATCAAAATCTGCATAAAGAAGCATTTCTGGAAAAATCCCTTTTTTACGGGCACGATTTCACGACTTGGGTTCGAACTTATAAAGTCGTTTTCTCAGGTCTTATGGCGCCGAATGGACTGAAATTTTGGATTCATAATATAATACATGGTTTAATGCGAAATTAAAACTCGATTCTTCTTAATTTAGCAATTCTCGAAAAATCATAATTCTTACATCCACAAATGCTTAACTTGTTTCGACGCTTCAAAATCGTTTTTTCAGGTTCTATGGCGCCGAATGAACTGATATTTTGCATTCGTACTAAAATTGATGGTCTGAAGCGAAATAAATATCAAAATCTGCTAAAAGAAGCATTTCTGGAAAAATCATTATTCTTACGGGCACGATTTGAAAACTTGGGTTCGAACTTATAAAGTCGTTTTCTCAAGTTCTATGGTGCCGAATGAACTGATATTCAGGGTTCGAACTAAAAATTATAATCTGAAGCGAAATCAATATCAAAATCTGCTTAAAGAAGCATTTCTGGAAAAATCATTATCCTTACGGGCACGATTTGAAGACATGGGTTCGAACTTATAAAGTCGTTTTCTCAAGTTCTATGGTGCCGAATGGACTGAAATTTAGGATTCGTACTTGAAATTATTATCTGAAGCGAAATCAATATCAAAATATGCTTAAAGAAGCATTTCTGTAAAAAAACACAATTCTTACGGGCACGATTTGAAGACTTGGGTTCGAACTTAGAAAGTCGTTTTCTCAAGTTCTAGGGTGCCGAATGGACTGAAATTTAGGATTCATACTTGAAATTATTATCTGAAGCGAAATCAATATCAAAATATGCTTAAAGAAGCATTTCTGGAAAAATCATTATTCTTACGGGCACGATTTGAAGACTTGGGTTCGAACTTATAAAGTCGTTTTCTCAAGTTCAATGGTGCTGAATGGACTGATATTCAGGGTTCGAACTAAAAATTATTATCTGAAGCGAAATCAATATAAAAATCTGCTTAAAGAAGCATTTCTGGAAAAAAACACAATTCTTACGGGCACGATTTCAACACTTGTGTTCGAACGTATAAAGTCGTTTTCTCAGGTTCTATGGCGCCGAATGGACTGAAATTTTAGATTCGTAGTAAATATGATTGTTTGAAGCGAATTCAGATCAAAATCTGCTCAAAGAAGCATTTCTGGAAAAATCATTTTTCTTACGGGCACGATTTGAAGACTTGGGTTCGAACTTATAAAGTCGTTTTCTCAAGTTCTATGGTGCCGAATGGACTGAAATTTGGATTCGTAGTAAAAATAATTGTCTGAAGCGAAATCAATATCAAAATCTGCATAAAGAAGCATTTCTGGAAAAATCCCTTTTTTACGGGCACGATTTCACGACTTGGGTTCGAACTTATAAATTCGTTTTCTCAGGTTTTATGGCGCCGAATGGACTGAAATTTTGGATTCGTATTTAAAATGATTGTTTGAAGCGAAATCAAAATCAAAATCTGCTTAAATCAGCATTTCTGGAAAAATCCCTGTTTTACGGGCACGATTTCACGACTCGGGTTCGTACTTATAAAGTCGTTTTCTCAGGTTTTATGGCGCCGAATGGTCTGAAATTTTGGATTCATAATATAATACATGGTTTAATGCGAAATTATAACTCAATTCTTCTTAATTTAGCAATTCTCGAAAAATCATAATTCTTACATCCACAAATGCTAAACTTGTTTCGACCCTTCAAAATCGTTTTTTCAGGTTCTATGGCGCCGAATGAACTGATATTTAGCATTCGTACTAAAAATGATGGTCTGAAGCGAAATAAATATCAAAATCTGCTTAAAGAAGCATTTCTGGAAAAAACAGTATTCTTACGGGCACGATTTGAACACTTGGGTTCGAACTTATAACGTCGTTTTCTCAAGTTCTATGGTGCCGAATGGACTGAAATTTTGCATTCGTACTAAAAATGATTGTCTGAAGCGAGATCAATATCAAAATCTGCTCAAAGAAGCATTTCTGGAAAAATAATTTTTCCTACGGGCACGATTTGAAGACTTGGGTTCGAACTTATGAAGTCGTTTTCTCAGGTTCTATAGCGCCGAATGAACTGATATTTTGTATTCGTACTAAAAATTTTGGTCTAAAGCGAAATAAATATCAAAATCTGCTAAAAGAAGCATTTCTGTAAAAATCATTATTCTTACGGGCACGATTTGAAGACTTGGGTTCGAACTTATAAAGTCGTTTTCTCAAGTTCTATGGTGATGAATGGACTGAAATTTGGATTCGTAGTAAAAATAATTGTCTTAAGCGAAATCAATATCAAAATCTGCATAAAGAAGCATTTCTGGAAAAATCCCTTTTTTACGGGCACGATTTCACGACTTGGGTTCGAACTTATAAAGTCGTTTTCTCAAGTTCTATGGTGCCGAATGGACTGAAATTTAGGATTCGTACTTGAAATTATTATCTGAAGCGAAATCAATATCAAAATAGTCTTAAAGAAGCATTTCTGTAAAAAAACACAATTCTTACGGGCACGATTTCAACACTTGTGTTCGAACTTATAAAGTCGTTTTCTCAGGTTCTATGGTGCCGAATGGACTGAAATTAAAGATTCGTAGTAAATATGATTGTTTGAAGCGAAATTAGATCCAAATCTGCTAAAAGAAGCATTTCTGGAAAAATCATTTTTCTTACGGGAACGATTTGAAGACTTGGGTTCGAACTTATAAAGTCGTTTTCTCAAGTTCTATGGTGCCGAATGAACTGATATTCAAGGTTCGTACTAAAAATGATGGTCTGAAGCGAAATAAATATCAAAATCTGCTAAATGAAGCATTTCTGGAAAAATCATTATTCTTACGGGCACGATTTGAAGACTTGGGTTCGAACTTATAAAGTCTTTTTCTCAAGTTCAATGGTGCTGAATGGACTGATATTTAGGGTTCAAACTTATAAAGTCGTTTTCTCAAGTTCTATAGCGCCGAATGAACTGATATTTAGCATTCGTACTAAAAATGTTGGTCTGAAGCGAAATAAATATCAAAATCTGCTAAAAGAAGCATTTCTGGAAAAATCATTATTCTTACGGGCACGATTTGAAGACTTGGGTTCGATTTTATAAAGTCGTTTTCTCAAGTTCAATGGTGCTGAATGGACTGATATTTAGGGTTCAAACTTATAAAGTCGTTTCTCAAGTTCTTGAGCGCCGAATGAACTGATATTTAGCATTCGTACTAAAAATGTTGGTCTGAAGTGAAATAAAGATCAAAATCTGCTTAAAGAAGCATTTCTGGAAAAATTATTTTTCTTCCGGGCACGATTTGAAGACTTGGGTTCGAACTTATAAAGTCGTTTTCTCAAGTTCAATGGTGCTGAATGGACTGATATTTAGGGTTCAAACTTATAAAAACGTTTTCTCAAGTTCTATAGCGCCGAATGAACTGATATTTAGCATTCGTACTAAAAATGTTGGTCTGAAGCGAAATAAATATCAAAATCTGCTAAAAGAAGCATTTCTGGAAAAATCATTATTCTTACGGGCACGATTTGAAGACTTGGGTTCGAACTTATTAAGTCGTTTTCTCAAGTTCAATGGTGCTGAATGGACTGATATTTAGGGGTTCAAACTTATAAAGTCGTTTCTCAAGTTCTTGAGCGCCGAATGAACTGATATTTAGCATTCGTACTAAAAATGTTGGTCTGAAGCGAAATAAAGATCAAAATCTGCTTAAAGAAGCATTTCTGGAAAAATTATTTTTCTTCCGGGCACGATTTGAAGACTTGGGTTCGAACTTATAAAGTCGTTTTCTCAAGTTCTATGGTGCCGAATGAACTGATATTCAGGGTTCGAACTAAAAATTATTATCTGAAGCGAAATCAATATCAAAATCTGCTTAAAGAAGCATTTTTGGAAAAAAACACAATTCTTACGGGCACGATTTCAACACTTGTGTTCGAACTTATAAAGTTGTTTTCTCAGGTTCTATGGCGCCGAATGGACTGAAATTTTAGATTCGTAGTAAATACGATTGTTTGAAGCGAAATCAGATAAAAATCTGCTTTAAGAATCATTTCTGGAAAAATCATTTTTCTTACGGGCACGATTTGAAGACTTGGGTTCGAACTTATAAAGTCGTTTTCTCAAGTTCTATGGTTCCGAATGGACTGAAATTTGGATTCGTAGTAAAAATAATTGTCTGAAGCGAAATCAATATCAAAATCTGCATAAAGAAGCATTTCTGGAAAAATCCCTTTTTTACGGGCACGATTTCACGACTTGGGTTCGAACTTATAAAGTCGCTTTCTCAGGTCTTATGGCGCCGAATGGACTGAAATTTTGGATTCATAATATAATACATGGTTTAATGCGAAATTATAACTCAATTCTTCTTAATTTAGCAATTCTCGAAAAATCATAATTCTTACATCCACAAATGCTAAACTTGTTTCGACCCTTCAAAATCGTTTTTTCAGGTTCTATGGCGCCGAATGAACTGATATTTAGCATTCGTACTAAAAATGTTGGTCTGAAGCGAAATAAAGATCAAAATCTGCTAAAAGAAGCATTTCTGGAAAAATTATTTTTCTTCCGGGCACGATTTGAAGACTTGGGTTCGAACATATAAAGTCGTTTTCTCAAGTTCTATGGTGCCGAATGAACTGATATTCAAGGTTCGAACTAAAAATTATTATCTGAAGCGAAATCAAAATCAAAATCTGCTTAAAGAAGCATTTCTGGAAAAAAACACAATTCTTCCGGGCACGATTTGAAGACTTGGGTTCGAACTTATAAAGTCGTTTTCTCAAGTTCTATGGTGATGAATAGACTGAAATTTGGATTCGTAGTAAAAATAATTGTCTGAAGCGAAATCAATATCAAAATCTGCATAAAGAAGCATTTTTGGAAAAATTCCTTTTTTACGGGCACGATTTTACGACTTGGGTTCGAACTTATAAAGTCGTTTTCTCAGGTCTGATGGCACCGAATGGAGTGAAATTTTGGATTCGTAGTAAAAATGATTGTTTGAAGCGAAATCAATATCAAAATCTGCTAAAAGAAGCATTTCTGGAAAAATCATTATTCTTACGGTTACGATTTGAAGACTCGGGTTCGAACTTATAAAGTCGTTTTCTCAAGTTCAATGGTGCTGAATGGACTGATATTTAGGGTTCAAACTTATAAAGTCGTTTCTCAAGTTCTTGAGCGCCGAATGAACTGATATTTAGCATTCGTACTAAAAATGTTGGTCTGAAGCGAAATAAAGATCAAAATCTGCTTAAAGAAGCATTTCTGGAAAAATTATTTTTCTTCCGGGCACGATTTGAAGACTTGGGTTCGAACTTATAAAGTCGTTTTCTCAAGTTCTATGGTGCCGAATGAACTGATATTCAGGGTTCGAACTAAAAATTATTATCTGAAGCGAAATCAATATCAAAATCTGCTTAAAGAAGCATTTTCGGAAAAAAACACAATTCTTACGGGCACGATTTCAACACTTGTGTTCGAACTTATAAAGTTGTTTTCTCAGGTTCTATGGCGCCGAATGGACTGAAATTTTAGATTCGTAGTAAATATGATTGTTTGAAGCGAAATCAGATAAAAATCTGCTTAAAGAATCATTTCTGGAAAAAAAAAATTTCTTACGGGCACGATTTGAAGACTTGGGTTCGAACTTATAAAGTCGTTTTCTCAAGTTCTATGGTGATGAATGGACTGAAATTTGGATTCGTAGTAAAAATAATTGTATTAAGCGAAATAAATATCAAAATCTGCATAAAGAAGCATTTCTGGAAAAATCCCTTTTTTACGGGCACGATTTCACGACTTGGGTTCGAACTTATAAAGTCGTTTTCTCAAGTTCTATGGTGCCGAATGGACTGAAATTTCGGATTCGTACTAAAAATTATTATCTGAAGCGAAATCAATATCAAAATATGCTTAAAGAAGCATTTCTGTAAAAAAACACAATTCTTACGGGCACGATTTCAACACTTGTGTTCGAACTTATAAAGTCGTTTTCTCAGGTTCTATGGTGCCGAATGGACTGAAATTTCGGATTCGTACTAAAAATTATTATCTGAAGCGAAATCAATATCAAAATATGCTTAAAGAAGCATTTCTGTAAAAAAACACAATTCTTACGGGCACGATTTCAACACTTGTGTTCGAACTTATAAAGTCGTTTTCTCAGGTTCTATGGTGCCGAATGGACTGAAATTTAAGATTCGTAGTAAATATGATTGTTTGAAGCAAAATCAGATCCAAATCTGCTAAAAGAAGCATTTCTGGAAAAATCATTTTTCTTACGGGAACGATTTGAAGACTTGGGTTCGAACTTATAAAGTCGTTTTCTCAAGTTCTATGGTGCCGAATGGACTGAAATTTTAGATTCGTAGTAAAAATAATTGTATTAAGCGAAATCAATATCAAAATCTGCATAAAGAAGCATTTCTGGAAAAATCCCTTTTTTACGGGCACGATTTCACGACTTGGGTTCGAAATTATAAAGTCGTTTTCTCAAGTTCTATGGTGCCGAATGGACTGAAATTTCGGATTCGTACTAAAAATTATTATCTGAAGCGAAATCAATATCAAAATATGCTTAAAGAAGCATTTCTGTAAAAAAACACAATTCTTATGGGCACGATTTCAACACTTGTGTTCGAACTTATAAAGTTGTTTTCTCAGGTTCTATGGCGCCGAATGGACTGAAATTTTAGATTCGTAGTAAATATGATTGTTTGAAGCAAAATCAGATCCAAATCTGCTAAAAGAAGCATTTCTGGAAAAATCATTTTTCTTACGGGAACGATTTCACGACTCGGGTTCGAACTTATAAAGTCGTTTTCTCAGGTTTTATGGCGCCGAATTGACTGAAATTTTGGATTTATTTTAAAATAAATGGTTTGATGCGAAATTATAACCCAATTCTTCTTAATTTAGCAATTCTCGAAAAATCATAATTCACACATCCACAAATGCTAAACTTGTTTCGACCCTTCAAAATCGTTTTTTCAGGTTCTATGGCGCCGAATGAACTGATATTTAGCATTCGTACTAAAAATGATGGTCTGAATCGAAATAAATATCAAAATCTGCTAAAAGAAGCATTTCTGGAAAAATCATTATCCTTACGGGCACGATTTGAAGACTTGGGTTCGAACTAATAAAGTCGTTTTCTCAAGTTCTATGGTGCCGAATGGACTGAAATTTAGGATTCGTACTTGAAATTATTATCTGAAGCGAAATCAATATCAAAATACGCTTAAAGAAGCATTTCTGTAAAAGAACACAATTCTTACGGGCACGATTTCAACACTTGTGTTCGAACTTATAAAGTCGTTTTCTCAGGTTCTATGGTGCCGAATGGACTGAAATTTAAGATTCGTAGTAAATATGATTGTTTGAAGCAAAATCAGATCCAAATCTGCTTAAAGAAGCATTTCTGGAAAAATCATTTTTCTTACGGGAACGATTTGAAGACTTGGGTTCGAACTTATAAAGTCGTTTTCTCAAGTTCTATGGTGCCGAATGGACTGAAATTTTAGATTCGTAGTAAAAATAATTGTCTAAAGCGAAATAAATATCAAAATCTGCTTAAAGAAGCATTTCTGGAAAAATTCCTATTTTACGGGCACGATTTCACGACTTAGGTTCGAACTTATAAAGTCGTTTTCTCAGGTCTTATGGCGCCGAATGGACAGAAATTTTGGATTCGTATTTAAAATGATTGTTCGAAGCGAAATCAAAATCAAAATCTGCTTAAATCAGCATTTCTCGAAAAATCCCTGTTTTACGGGCACGATTTCACGACTCGGGTTCGTACTTATAAAGTCGTTTTCTCAGGTTTTATTGCGCCGAATGGACTGAAATTTTGGATTCATAATATAATACATGGTTTAATGCGAAATTATAACTCAATTCTTCTTAATTTAGCATTTCTGGAAAAATTATTTTTCTTCCGGGCACGATTTGAAGACTTGGGTTCGAACTTATAAAGTCGTTTTCTCAAGTTCAATGGTGCTGAATGGACTGATATTTAGGGTTCAAACTTATAAAGTCGTTTCTCAAGTTCTTGAGCGCCGAATGAACTGATATTTAGCATTCGTACTAAAAATGTTGGTCTGAAGCGAAATAAATATCAAAATCTGCTAAAAGAAGCACTTCTGGAAAAATCATTATTCTTACGGGCACGATTTGAAGACTTGGGTTCGAACTTATAAAGTCGTTTTCTCAAGTTCAATGGTGCTGAATGGACTGATATTTAGGGTTCAAACTTATAAAGTCGTTTCTCAAGTTCTTGAGCGCCGAATGAACTGATATTTAGAATTCGTACTAAAAATGTTGGTCTGAAGCGAAATAAAGATCAAAATCTGCTTAAAGAAGCATTTATGGAAAAATTATTTTTCTTCCGGGCACGATTTGAAGACTTGGGTTCGAACTTATAAAGTCGTTTTCTCAAGTTCTATGGTGCCGAATGGACTGAAATCTAGGATTCGGACTTGAAATTATTATCTGAAGCGAAATCAATATCAAAATCTGCTTAAAGAAGCATTTCTGAAAAAAAACACAATTCTTACGGGCACGATTTCAACACTTGTGTTCGAACTTATAAAGTTGTTTTCTCAGGTTCTATGGCGCCGAATGGACTGAAATTTGGATTCGTAGTAAAAATAATTGTCTAAAGCGAAATAAATATCAAAATCTGCTTAAAGAAGCATTTCTGGAAAAATTCCTATTTTACGGGCACGATTTTACGACTTTGGTTCGAACTTATAAAGTCGTTTTCTCAGGTCTTATGGCGCCGAATGGACAGAAATTTTGGATTCGTATTTAAAATGATTCTTTGAAGCGAAATCAAAATCAAAATCTGCTTAAATCAGCCTTTCTGGAAAAATCCCTGTTTAACGGGCACGATTTCACGACTCGGGTTCGTACTTATAAAGTCGTTTTCTCAGGTTTTATTTCGCCGAATGGACTGAAATTTTGGATTCATAATATGATACATGGTTTAATGCGAAATTATAACTCAATTCTTCTTAATTTAGCATTTCTGGAAAAATTATTTTTCTTCCGGGCACGATTTGAAGACTTGGGTTCGAACTTATTAAGTCGTTTTCTCAAGTTCAATGGTGCTGAATGGACTGATATTTAGGGTTCAAACTTATAAAGTCGTTTCTCAAGTTCTTGAGCGCCGAATGAACTGATATTTAGCATTCGTACTAAAAATGTTGGTCTGAAGCGAAATAAATATCAAAATCTGCTAAAAGAAGCACTTCTGGAAAAATCATTATTCTTACGGGCACGATTTGAAGACTTGGGTTCGAACTTATAAAGTCGTTTTCTCAAGTTCAATGGTGCTGAATGGACTGATATTTAGGGTTCAAACTTATAAAGTCGTTTCTCAAGTTCTTGAGCGCCGAATGAACTGATATTTAGAATTCGTACTAAAAATGTTGGTCTGAAGCGAAATAAAGATCAAAATCTGCTTAAAGAAGCATTTCTGGAAAAATTATTTTTCTTCCGGGCACGATTTGAAGACTTGGGTTCGAACTTATAAAGTCGTTTTCTCAAGTTCTATGGTGCCGAATGAACTGATATTCAGGGTTCGAACTAAAAATTATTATCTGAAGCGAAATCAATATCAAAATCTGCTTAAAGAAGCATTTTTGGAAAAAAACACAATTCTTACTGGCACGATTTCAACACTTGTGTTCGAACTTATAAAGTTGTTTTCTCAGGTTCTATGGCGCCGAATGGACTGAAATTTTAGATTCGTAGTAAATATGATTGTTTGAAGCGAAATCAATATCAAAATCTGCATAAAGAAGCATTTCTGGAAAAATCCCTTTTTTACGGGCACGATTTCACGACTTGGGTTCGAACTTATAAAGTCGTTTTCTCAGGTCTTATGGCGCCGAATGGACTGAAATTTTGGATTCATTATATAAAACATGGTTTAATGCGAAATTATAACTTTATTCTTCTTAATTTAGCAATTCTCGAAAAATCATAATTCTTACATCCACAAATGCTTAACTTGTTTCGACCCTTCAAAATCGTTTTTTCAGGTTTTATGGCGCCGAATGAACTGATATTTAGCATTCGTACTCAAATTGATGGTCTGAAGCGAAATAAATATCAAAATTTGCTAAAAGAAGCATTTCTGGAAAAATCATTATTCTTACGGGCACGATTTGAAGACTTGGGTTCGAACTTATAAAGTCGTTTTCTCAAGTTCTATGGTGCCGAATGAACTGATATTCAGGGTTCGAACTAAAAATTATAATCTGAAGCGAAATCAATATCAAAATCTGCTTAAAGAAGCATTTCTGGAAAAAAACACAATTCTTACGGGCACGATTTCAACACTTGTGTTCGAACTTATAAAGTTGTTTTCTCAGGTTCTATGGCGCCGAATGGACTGAAATTTTAGATTCGTAGTAAATATGATTGTTTGAAGCGAAATCAGATAAAAATCTGCTTAAAGAATCATTTCTGGAAAAATCATTTTTCTTACGGGCACGATTTCACGACTTGGGTTCGAACTTATAAAGTCGTTTTCTCAGGTCTTATGGCGCCGAATGGACTGAAATTTTGGATTCATAATATAATACATGGTTTAATGCGAAATTATAACTCAATTCTTCTTAATTTAGCAATTCTCGAAAAATCATAATTCTTACATCCACAAATGCTAAACTTGTTTCGACCCTTCAAAATCGTTTTTTCAGGTTCTATGGCGCCGAATGAACTGATATTTAGCATTCGTACTAAAAATGATGGTCTGAAGCGAAATAAAGATCAAAATCTGCTAAAAGAAGCATTTCTGGAAAAATTATTTTTCTTCCGGGCACGATTTGAAGACTTGGGTTCGAACTTATAAAGTCATTTTCTCAAGTTCTATGGTGCCGAATGAACTGATATTCAAGGTTCGAACTAAAAATTATTATCTGAAGCGAAATCAAAATCAAAATCTGCTTAAAGAAGCATTTCTGGAAAAAAACACAATTCTTCCGGGCCTGATTTGAAGACTTGGGTTCGAACTTAAAAAGTCGTTTTCTCAAGTTCTATGGTGATGAATGGACTGAAATTTGGATTCGTAGTAAAAATAATTGTCTAAAGCGAAATAAATATCAAAATCTGCTTAAAGAAGCATTTCTGGAAAAATTCCTATTTTACGGGCACGATTTTACGACTTGGGTTCGAACTTATAAAGTCGTTTTCTCAGGTCTTATGGCGCCGAATGGACAGAAATTTTGGATTCGTATTTAAAATGATTGTTTGAAGCGAAATCAAAATCAAAATCTGCTTAAATCAGCATTTCTGGAAAAATCCGTGTTTAACGGGCACGATTTCACGACTCGGGTTCGTACTTATAAAGTCGTTTTCTCAGGTTTTATTGTGCCAAATGGACTGAAATTTTGGATTCATAATATAATACATGGTTTAATGCGAAATTATAACTCAATTCTTCTTAATTTAGCATTTCTGGAAAAATTATTTTTCTTCCGGGCACGATTTGAAGACTTGGGTTCGAACTAATTAAGTCGTTTTCTCAAGTTCAATTGTGCTGAATGGACTGGTATTTAGGGTTCAAACTTATAAAGTCGTTTCTCAAGTTCTTGAGCGCCGAATGAACTGATATTTAGCATTCGTACTAAAAATGTTGGTCTGAAGCGAAATAAATATCAAAATCTGCTAAAAGAAGCACTTCTGGAAAAATCATTATTCTTACGGGCACGATTTGAAGACTTGGGTTCGAACTTATAAAGTCGCTTTCTCAAGTTCAATGGTGCTGAATGGACTGATATTTAGGTTTCAAACTTATAAAGTCGTTTCTCAAGTTCTTGAGCGTTGAATGAACTGATATTTAGAATTCGTACTAAAAATGTTGGTCTGAAGCGAAATAAAGATCAAAATCTGCTTAAAGAAGCATTTCTGGAAAATATATTTTTCTTCCGGGCACGATTTGAAGACTTGGGTTCGAACTTATAAAGTCGTTTTCTCAAGTTCTATGGTGCCGAATGAACTGATATTCAGGGTTCGAACTAAAAATTATTATCTGAAGCGAAATCAATATCAAAATCTGCTTAAAGAAGCATTTTTGGAAAAAAACACAATTCTTACTGGCACGATTTCAACACTTGTGTTCGAACTTATAAAGTTGTTTTCTCAGGTTCTATGGCGCCGAATGGACTGAAATTTTAGATTCGTAGTAAATATGATTGTTTGAAGCGAAATCAATATCAAAATCTGCATAAAGAAGCATTTCTGGAAAAATCCCTTTTTTACGGGCACGATTTCACGACTTGGGTACGAACTTATAAAGTCGTTTTCTCAGGTCTTATGGCGCCGAATGGACTGAAATTTTGGATTCATTATATAAAACGTGGTTAAATGCGAAATTATAACTTTATTCTTCTTAATTTAGCAATTCTCGAAAAATCATAATTCTTACATCCACAAATGCTTAACTTGTTTCGACCCTTCAAAATCGTTTTTTCAGGTTTTATGGCGCCGAATGAACTGATATTTAGCATTCGTACTCAAATTGATGGTCTGAAGCCAAATAAATATCAAAATCTGCTAAAAGAAGCATTTCTGGAAAAATCATTATTCTCACGGGCACGATTTGAAGACTTGGGTTCGAACTTATAAAGTCGTTTTCTCAAGTTCTATGGTGCCGAATGAACTGATATTCAGGATTCGAACTAAAAATTATAATCTGAAGCGAAATCAATATCAAAATCTGCTTAAAGAAGCATTTCTGGAAAAAAACACAATTCTTACGGGCACGATTTCAACACTTGTGTTCGAACTTATAAAGTCGTTTTCTCAGGTTCTATGGTGCCTAATGGACTGAAATCTAGGACTATTGACTTGAAATTTATTGACCTGAATTCTATTGACTTGAAATTATTATCTGAAGCGAAATCAATATCAAAATCTGCTTAAAGAAGCCTTTTTGGAAAAACACACAATTCTTACGGGCACAATCCCTTGAAAAATCCCGGGAAAAATCCCTTTTTTACGGGCACGATTTCACGACTTGGGTTCGAACTTATAAAGTCGTTTTCTCAGGTCTTATGGCGCCGAATGGACTGAAATTTTGGATTCATAATATAATACATGGTTTAATGCGAAATTATAACTCAATTCTTCTTAATTTAGCAATTCTCGAAAAATCATAATTCTTACATCCACAAATGCTAAACTTGTTTCGACCCTTCAAAATCGTTTTTTCAGGTTCTATGGCGCCGAATGAACTGATATTTAGCACTCGTACTAAAAATGTTGGTCTGAAGCGAAATAAAGATCAAAATCTGCTTAAAGAAGCATTTCTGGAAAAATTATTTTTCTTCCGGGCACGATTTGAAGACTTGGGTTCGAACTTATAAAGTCGTTTTCTCAAGTTCTATGGTGCCGAATGGACTGAAATCTAGGATTCGGACTTGAAATTATTATCTGAAGCGAAATCAATATCAAAATCTGCTTAAAGAAGCATTTCTGGAAAAAAACACAATTCTTACGGGCACGATTTCAACACTTGTGTTCGAACTTATAAAGTTGTTTTCTCAGGTTCTATGGCGCCGAATGGACTGAAATTTTAGATTCGTAGTAAATATGATTGTTTGAAGCGAAATCAGATAATAATCTGCTTAAAGAATCATTTCTGGAAAAATCATTTTTCTTACGGGCACGATTTCACGACTTGGGTTCGAACTTATAAAGTCGTTTTCTCAGGTCTTATGGCGCCGAATGGACTGAAATTTTGGATTCATAATATAATACATGGTTTAATGCGAAATTATAACTCAATTCTTCTTAATTTAGCAATTCTCGAAAAATCATAATTCTTACATCCACAAATGCTAAACTTGTTTCGACCCTTCAAAATCGTTTTTTCAGGTTCTATGGCGCCGAATGAACTGATATTTAGCATTCGTACTAAAAATGATGGTCTGAAGCGAAATAAATATCAAAATCTGCTTAAAGAAGCATTTCTGGAAAAAACAGTATTCTTACGGGCACGATTTGAACACTTGGGTTCGAACTTATAACGTCGTTTTCTCAAGTTCTATGGTGCCGAATGGACTGAAATTTTGCATTCGTACTAAAAATGATTGTCTGAAGCGAGATCAATATCAAAATCTGCTCAAAGAAGCATTTCTGGAAAAATAATTTTTCCTACGGGCACGATTTGAAGACTTGGGTTCGAACTTATGAAGTCGTTTTCTCAGGTTCTATAGCGCCGAATGAACTGATATTTTGTATTCGTACTAAAAATTTTGGTCTAAAGCGAAATAAATATCAAAATCTGCTAAAAGAAGCATTTCTGTAAAAATCATTATTCTTACGGGCACGATTTGAAGACTTGGGTTCGAACTTATAAAGTCGTTTTCTGAAGTTCTATGGAGATGAATGGACTGAAATTTGGATTCGTAGTAAAAATAATTGTCTTAAGCGAAATCAATATCAAAATCTGCATAAAGAAGCATTTCTGGAATAATCCCTTTTTTACGGGCACGATTTCACGACTTGGGTTCGAACTTATAAAGTCGTTTTCTCAAGTTCTATGGTGCCGAATGGACTGAAATTTAGGATTCGTACTTGAAATTATTATCTGAAGCGAAATCAATATCAAAATAGTCTTAAAGAAGCATTTCTGTAAAAAAACACAATTCTTACGGGCACGATTTCAACACTTGTGTTCGAACTTATAAAGTCGTTTTCTCAGGTTCTATGGTGCCGAATGGACTGAAATTAAAGATTCGTAGTAAATATGATTGTTTGAAGCGAAATCAGATCCAAATCTGCTAAAAGAAGCATTTCTGGAAAAATCATTTTTCTTACGGGAACGATTTGAAGACTTGGGTTCGAACTTATAAAGTCGTTTTCTCAAGTTCTATGGTGCCGAATGAACTGATATTCAAGGTTCGTACTAAAAATGATGGTCTGAAGCGAAATAAATATCAAAATCTGCTAAATGAAGCATTTCTGGAAAAATCATTATTCTTACGGGCACGATTTGAAGACTTGGGTTCGAACTTATAAAGTCTTTTTCTCAAGTTCAATGGTGCTGAATGGACTGATATTTAGGGTTCAAACTTATAAAGTCGTTTTCTCAAGTTCTATAGCGCCGAATGAACTGATATTTAGCATTCGTACTAAAAATGTTGGTCTGAAGCGAAATAAATATCAAAATCTGCTAAAAGAAGCATTTCTGGAAAAATCATTATTCTTACGGGCACGATTTGAAGACTTGGGTTCGATTTTATAAAGTCGTTTTCTCAAGTTCAATGGTGCTGAATGGACTGATATTTAGGGTTCAAACTTATAAAGTCGTTTCTCAAGTTCTTGAGCGCCGAATGAACTGATATTTAGCATTCGTACTAAAAATGTTGGTCTGAAGCGAAATAAAGATCAAAATCTGCTTAAAGAAGCATTTCTGGAAAAATTATTTTTCTTCCGGGCACGATTTGAAGACTTGGGTTCGAACTTATAAAGTCGTTTTCTCAAGTTCAATGGTGCTGAATGGACTGATATTTAGGGTTCAAACTTATAAAAACGTTTTCTCAAGTTCTATAGCGCCGAATGAACTGATATTTAGCATTCGTACTAAAAATGTTGATCTGAAGCGAAATAAATATCAAAATCTGCTAAAAGAAGCATTTCTGGAAAAATCATTACTCTTACGGGCACGATTTGAAGACTTGGGTTCGAACTTATTAAGTCGTTTTCTCAAGTTCAATGGTGCTGAATGGACTGATATTTAGGGGTTCAAACTTATAAAGTCATTTCTCAAGTTCTTGAGCGCCGAATGAACTGATATTTAGCATTCGTACTAAAAATGTTGGTCTGAAGCGAAATAAAGATCAAAATCTGCTTAAAGAAGCATTTCTGGAAAAATTATTTTTCTTCCGGGCACGATTTGAAGACTTGGGTTCGAACTTATAAAGTCGTTTTCTCAAGTTCTATGGTGCCGAATGAACTGATATTCAGGGTTCGAACTAAAAATTATTATCTGAAGCGAAATCAATATCAAAATCTGCTTAAAGAAGCATTTTTGGAAAAAAACACAATTCTTACGGGCACGATTTCAACACTTGTGTTCGAACTTATAAAGTTGTTTTCTCAGGTTCTATGGCGCCGAATGGACTGAAATTTTAGATTCGTAGTAAATACGATTGTTTGAAGCGAAATCAGATAAAAATCTGCTTTAAGAATCATTTCTGGAAAAATCATTTTTCTTACGGGCACGATTTGAAGACTTGGGTTCGAACTTATAAAGTCGTTTTCTCAAGTTCTATGGTTCCGAATGGACTGAAATTTGGATTCGTAGTAAAAATAATTGTCTGAAGCGAAATCAATATCAAAATCTGCATAAAGAAGCATTTCTGGAAAAATCCCTTTTTTACGGGCACGATTTCACGACTTGGGTTCGAACTTATAAAGTCGCTTTCTCAGGTCTTATGGCGCCGAATGGACTGAAATTTTGGATTCATAATATAATACATGGTTTAATGCGAAATTATAACTCAATTCTTCTTAATTTAGCAATTCTCGAAAAATCATAATTCTTACATCCACAAATGCTAAACTTGTTTCGACCCTTCAAAATCGTTTTTTCAGGTTCTATGGCGCCGAATGAACTGATATTTAGCATTCGTACTAAAAATGTTGGTCTGAAGCGAAATAAAGATCAAAATCTGCTTAAAGAAGCATTTCTGGAAAAATTATTTTTCTTCCGGGCACGATTTGAAGACTTGGGTTCGAACTTATAAAGTCGTTTTCTCAAGTTCTATGGTGCCGAATGAACTGATATTCAGGGTTCGAACTAAAAATTATTATCTGAAGCGAAATCAATATCAAAATCTGCTTAAAGAAGCATTTTTGGAAAAAAACACAATTCTTCCGGGCACGATTTGAAGACTTGGGTTCGAACTTATAAAGTCGTTTTCTCAAGTTCGATGGTGATGAATAGACTGAAATTTGGATTCGTAGTAAAAATAATTGTCTGAAGCGAAATCAATATCAAAATCTGCATAAAGAAGCATTTTTGGAAAAATTCCTTTTTTACGGGCACGATTTTACGACTTGGGTTCGAACTTATAAAGTCGTTTTCTCAGGTCTTATGGCACCGAATGGAGTGAAATTTTGGATTCGTAGTAAAAATGATTGTTTGAAGCGAAATCAATATCAAAATCTGCTAAAAGAAGCATTTCTGGAAAAATCATTATTCTTACGGGCACGATTTGAAGACTCGGGTTCGAACTTATAAAGTCGTTTTCTCAAGTTCAATGGTGCTGAATGGACTGATATTTAGGGTTCAAACTTATAAAGTCGTTTCTCAAGTTCTTGAGCGCCGAATGAACTGATATTTAGCATTCGTACTAAAAATGTTGGTCTGAAGCGAAATAAAGATCAAAATCTGCTTAAAGAAGCATTTCTGGAAAAATTATTTTTCTTCCGGGCACGATTTGAAGACTTGGGTTCGAACTTATAAAGTCGTTTTCTCAAGTTCTATGGTGCCGAATGAACTGATATTCAGGGTTCGAACTAAAAATTATTATCTGAAGCGAAATCAATATCAAAATATGCTTAAAGAAGCATTTTCGAAAAAAAACACAATTCTTACGGGCACGATTTCAACACTTGTGTTCGAACTTATAAAGTTGTTTTCTCAGGTTCTATGGCGCCGAATGGACTGAAATTTTAGATTCGTAGTAAATATGATTGTTTGAAGCGAAATCAGATAAAAATCTGCTTAAAGAATCATTTCTGGAAAAAAAAAATTTCTTACGGGCACGATTTGAAGACTTGGGTTCGAACTTATAAAGTCGTTTTCTCAAGTTCTATGGTGATGAATGGACTGAAATTTGGATTCTTAGTAAAAATAATTGTATTAAGCGAAATAAATATCAAAATCTGCATAAAGAAGCATTTCTGGAAAAATCCCTTTTTTACGGGCACGATTTCACGACTTGGGTTCGAACTTATAAAGTCGTTTTCTCAAGTTCTATGGTGCCGAATGGACTGAAATTTCGGATTCGTACTAAAAATTATTATCTGAAGCGAAATCAATATCAAAATATGCTTAAAGAAGCATTTCTGTAAAAAAACACAATTCTTACGGGCACGATTTCAACACTTGTGTTCGAACTTATAAAGTCGTTTTCTCAGGTTCTATGGTGCCGAATGGACTGAAATTTCGGATTCGTACTAAAAATTATTATCTGAAGCGAAATCAATATCAAAATATGCTTAAAGAAGCATTTCTGTAAAAAAACACAATTCTTACGGGCACGATTTCAACACTTGTGTTCGAACTTATAAAGTCGTTTTCTCAGGTTCTATGGTGCCGAATGGACTGAAATTTAAGATTCGTAGTAAATATGATTGTTTGAAGCAAAATCAGATCCGAATCTGCTAAAAGAAGCATTTCTGGAAAAATCATTTTTCTTACGGGAACGATTTGAAGACTTGGGTTCGAACTTATAAAGTCGTTTTCTCAAGTTCTATGGTGCCGAATGGACTGAAATTTTAGATTCGTAGTAAAAATAATTGTATTAAGCGAAATCAATATCAAAATCTGCATAAAGAAGCATTTCTGGAAAAATCCCTTTTTTACGGGCACGATTTCACGACTTGGGTTCGAACTTATAAAGTCGTTTTCTCAAGTTCTATGGTGCCGAATGGACTGAAATTTCGGATTCGTACTAAAAATTATTATCTGAAGCGAAATCAATATCAAAATATGCTTAAAGAAGCATTTCTGTAAAAAAACACAATTCTTATGGGCACGATTTCAACACTTGTGTTCGAACTTATAAAGTTGTTTTCTCAGGTTCTATGGCGCCGAATGGACTGAAATTTTAGATTCGTAGTAAATATGATTGTTTGAAGCAAAATCAGATCCAAATCTGCTAAAAGAAGCATTTCTGGAAAAATCATTTTTCTTACGGGAACGATTTCACGACTCGGGTTCGAACTTATAAAGTCGTTTTCTCAGGTTTTATGGCGCCGAATTGACTGAAATTTTGGATTTATTTTAAAATAAATGGTTTGATGCGAAATTATAACCCAATTCTTCTTAATTTAGCAATTCTCGAAAAATCATAATTCACACATCCACAAATGCTAAACTTGTTTCGACCCATCAAAATCGTTTTTTCAGGTTCTATGGCGCCGAATGAACTGATATTTAGCATTCGTACTAAAAATGATGGTCTGAAGCGAAATAAATATCAAAATCTGCTAAAAGAAGCATTTCTGGAAAAATCATTATCCTTACGGGCACGATTTGAAGACTTGGGTTCGAACTAATAAAGTCGTTTTCTCAAGTTCTATGGTGCCGAATGGACTGAAATTTAGGATTCGTACTTGAAATTATTATCTGAAGCGAAATCAATATCAAAATACGCTTAAAGAAGCATTTCTGTAAAAGAACACAATTCTTACGGGCACGATTTCAACACTTGTGTTCGAACTTATAAAGTCGTTTTCTCAGGTTCTATGGTGCCGAATGGACTGAAATTTAAGATTCGTAGTAAATATGATTGTTTGAAGCAAAATCAGATCCAAATCTGCTTAAAGAAGCATTTCTGGAAAAATCATTTTTCTTACGGGAACGATTTGAAGACTTGGGTTCGAACTTATAAAGTCGTTTTCTCAAGTTCTATGGTGCCGAATGGACTGAAATTTTAGATTCGTAGTAAAAATAATTGTCTAAAGCGAAATAAATATCAAAATCTGCTTAAAGAAGCATTTCTGGAAAAATTCCTATTTTACGGGCACGATTTCACGACTTAGGTTCGAACTTATAAAGTCGTTTTCTCAGGTCTTATGGCGCCGAATGGACAGAAATTTTGGATTCGTATTTAAAATGATTGTTCGAAGCGAAATCAAAATCAAAATCTGCTTAAATCAGCATTTCTCGAAAAATCCCTGTTTTACGGGCACGATTTCACGACTCGGGTTCGTACTTATAAAGTCGTTTTCTCAGGTTTTATTGCGCCGAATGGACTGAAATTTTGGATTCATAATATAATACATGGTTTAATGCGAAATTATAACTCAATTCTTCTTAATTTAGCATTTCTGGAAAAATTATTTTTCTTCCGGGCACGATTTGAAGACTTGGGTTCGAACTTATAAAGTCGTTTTCTCAAGTTCAATGGTGCTGAATGGACTGATATTTAGGGTTCAAACTTATAAAGTCGTTTCTCAAGTTCTTGAGCGCCGAATGAACTGATATTTAGCATTCGTACTAAAAATGTTGGTCTGAAGCGAAATAAATATCAAAATCTGCTAAAAGAAGCACTTCTGGAAAAATCATTATTCTTACGGGCACGATTTGAAGACTTGGGTTCGAACTTATAAAGTCGTTTTCTCAAGTTCAATGGTGCTGAATGGACTGATATTTAGGGTTCAAACTTATAAAGTCGTTTCTCATGTTCTTGAGCGCCGAATGAACTGATATTTAGAATTCGTACTAAAAATGTTGGTCTGAAGCGAAATAAAGATCAAAATCTGCTTAAAGAAGCATTTCTGGAAAAATTATTTTTCTTCCGGGCACGATTTGAAGACTTTGGTTCGAACTTATAAAGTCGTTTTCTCAAGTTCTATGGTGCCGAATGAACTGATATTCAGGGTTCGAACTAAAAATTATTATCTGAAGCGAAATCAATATCAAAATCTGCTTAAAGAAGCATTTTTGGAAAACAACACAATTCTTACTGGCACGATTTCAACACTTGTGTTCGAACTTATAAAGTTGTTTTCTCAGGTTCTATGGCGCCGAATGGACTGAAATTTTAGATTCGTAGTAAATATGATTGTTCGAAGCGAAATCAATATCAAAATCTGCATAAAGAAGCATTTCTGGAAAAATCCCTTTTTTACGGGCACGATTTCACGACTTGGGTTCGAACTTATAAAGTCGTTTTCTCAGGTCTTATGGCGCCGAATGGACTGAAATTTTGGATTCATTATATAAAACATGGTTTAATGCGAAATTATAACTTTATTCTTCTTAATTTAGCAATTCTCGAAAAATCATAATTCTTACATCCACAAATGCTTAACTTGTTTCGACCCTTCAAAATCGTTTTTTCAGGTTTTATGGCGCCGAATGAACTGATATTTAGCATTCGTACTCAAATTGATGGTCTGAAGCGAAATAAATATCAAAATCTGCTAAAAGAAGCACTTCTGGAAAAATCATTATTCTTACGGGCACGATTTGAAGACTTGGGTTCGAACTTATAAAGTCGCTTTCTCAAGTTCAATGGTGCTGAATGGACTGATATTTAGGTTTCAAACTTATAAAGTCGTTTCTCAAGTTCTTGAGCGTTGAATGAACTGATATTTAGAATTCGTACTAAAAATGTTGGTCTGAAGCGAAATAAAGATCAAAATCTGCTTAAAGAAGCATTTCTGGAAAAATTATTTTTCTTCCGGGCACGATTTGAAGACTTGGGTTCGAACTTATAAAGTCGTTTTCTCAAGTTCTATGGTGATGAATGGACTGAAATTTGGATTCGTAGTAAAAATAATTGTATTAAGCGAAATAAATATCAAAATCTGCATAAAGAAGCATTTCTGGAAAAATCCCTTTTTTACGGGCACGATTTCACGACTTGGGTTCGAACTTATAAAGTCGTTTTCTCAAGTTCTATGGTGCCGAATGGACTGAAATTTCGGATTCGTACTAAAAATTATTATCTGAAGCGAAATCAATATCAAAATATGCTTAAAGAAGCATTTCTGTAAAAAAACACAATTCTTACGGGCACGATTTCAACACTTGTGTTCGAACTTATAAAGTCGTTTTCTCAGGTTCTATGGTGCCGAATGGACTGAAATTTCGGATTCGTACTAAAAATTATTATCTGAAGCGAAATCAATATCAAAATATGCTTAAAGAAGCATTTCTGTAAAAAAACACAATTCTTACGGGCACGATTTCAACACTTGTGTTCGAACTTATAAAGTCGTTTTCTCAGGTTCTATGGTGCCGAATGGACTGAAATTTAAGATTCGTAGTAAATATGATTGTTTGAAGCAAAATCAGATCCGAATCTGCTAAAAGAAGCATTTCTGGAAAAATCATTTTTCTTACGGGAACGATTTGAAGACTTGGGTTCGAACTTATAAAGTCGTTTTCTCAAGTTCTATGGTGCCGAATGGACTGAAATTTTAGATTCGTAGTAAAAATAATTGTATTAAGCGAAATCAATATCAAAATCTGCATAAAGAAGCATTTCTGGAAAAATCCCTTTTTTACGGGCACGATTTCACGACTTGGGTTCGAACTTATAAAGTCGTTTTCTCAAGTTCTATGGTGCCGAATGGACTGAAATTTCGGATTCGTACTAAAAATTATTATCTGAAGCGAAATCAATATCAAAATATGCTTAAAGAAGCATTTCTGTAAAAAAACACAATTCTTATGGGCACGATTTCAACACTTGTGTTCGAACTTATAAAGTTGTTTTCTCAGGTTCTATGGCGCCGAATGGACTGAAATTTTAGATTCGTAGTAAATATGATTGTTTGAAGCAAAATCAGATCCAAATCTGCTAAAAGAAGCATTTCTGGAAAAATCATTTTTCTTACGGGAACGATTTCACGACTCGGGTTCGAACTTATAAAGTCGTTTTCTCAGGTTTTATGGCGCCGAATTGACTGAAATTTTGGATTTATTTTAAAATAAATGGTTTGATGCGAAATTATAACCCAATTCTTCTTAATTTAGCAATTCTCGAAAAATCATAATTCACACATCCACAAATGCTAAACTTGTTTCGACCCATCAAAATCGTTTTTTCAGGTTCTATGGCGCCGAATGAACTGATATTTAGCATTCGTACTAAAAATGATGGTCTGAAGCGAAATAAATATCAAAATCTGCTAAAAGAAGCATTTCTGGAAAAATCATTATCCTTACGGGCACGATTTGAAGACTTGGGTTCGAACTAATAAAGTCGTTTTCTCAAGTTCTATGGTGCCGAATGGACTGAAATTTAGGATTCGTACTTGAAATTATTATCTGAAGCGAAATCAATATCAAAATACGCTTAAAGAAGCATTTCTGTAAAAGAACACAATTCTTACGGGCACGATTTCAACACTTGTGTTCGAACTTATAAAGTCGTTTTCTCAGGTTCTATGGTGCCGAATGGACTGAAATTTAAGATTCGTAGTAAATATGATTGTTTGAAGCAAAATCAGATCCAAATCTGCTTAAAGAAGCATTTCTGGAAAAATCATTTTTCTTACGGGAACGATTTGAAGACTTGGGTTCGAACTTATAAAGTCGTTTTCTCAAGTTCTATGGTGCCGAATGGACTGAAATTTTAGATTCGTAGTAAAAATAATTGTCTAAAGCGAAATAAATATCAAAATCTGCTTAAAGAAGCATTTCTGGAAAAATTCCTATTTTACGGGCACGATTTCACGACTTAGGTTCGAACTTATAAAGTCGTTTTCTCAGGTCTTATGGCGCCGAATGGACAGAAATTTTGGATTCGTATTTAAAATGATTGTTCGAAGCGAAATCAAAATCAAAATCTGCTTAAATCAGCATTTCTCGAAAAATCCCTGTTTTACGGGCACGATTTCACGACTCGGGTTCGTACTTATAAAGTCGTTTTCTCAGGTTTTATTGCGCCGAATGGACTGAAATTTTGGATTCATAATATAATACATGGTTTAATGCGAAATTATAACTCAATTCTTCTTAATTTAGCATTTCTGGAAAAATTATTTTTCTTCCGGGCACGATTTGAAGACTTGGGTTCGAACTTATAAAGTCGTTTTCTCAAGTTCAATGGTGCTGAATGGACTGATATTTAGGGTTCAAACTTATAAAGTCGTTTCTCAAGTTCTTGAGCGCCGAATGAACTGATATTTAGCATTCGTACTAAAAATGTTGGTCTGAAGCGAAATAAATATCAAAATCTGCTAAAAGAAGCACTTCTGGAAAAATCATTATTCTTACGGGCACGATTTGAAGACTTGGGTTCGAACTTATAAAGTCGTTTTCTCAAGTTCAATGGTGCTGAATGGACTGATATTTAGGGTTCAAACTTATAAAGTCGTTTCTCATGTTCTTGAGCGCCGAATGAACTGATATTTAGAATTCGTACTAAAAATGTTGGTCTGAAGCGAAATAAAGATCAAAATCTGCTTAAAGAAGCATTTCTGGAAAAATTATTTTTCTTCCGGGCACGATTTGAAGACTTTGGTTCGAACTTATAAAGTCGTTTTCTCAAGTTCTATGGTGCCGAATGAACTGATATTCAGGGTTCGAACTAAAAATTATTATCTGAAGCGAAATCAATATCAAAATCTGCTTAAAGAAGCATTTTTGGAAAACAACACAATTCTTACTGGCACGATTTCAACACTTGTGTTCGAACTTATAAAGTTGTTTTCTCAGGTTCTATGGCGCCGAATGGACTGAAATTTTAGATTCGTAGTAAATATGATTGTTCGAAGCGAAATCAATATCAAAATCTGCATAAAGAAGCATTTCTGGAAAAATCCCTTTTTTACGGGCACGATTTCACGACTTGGGTTCGAACTTATAAAGTCGTTTTCTCAGGTCTTATGGCGCCGAATGGACTGAAATTTTGGATTCATTATATAAAACATGGTTTAATGCGAAATTATAACTTTATTCTTCTTAATTTAGCAATTCTCGAAAAATCATAATTCTTACATCCACAAATGCTTAACTTGTTTCGACCCTTCAAAATCGTTTTTTCAGGTTTTATGGCGCCGAATGAACTGATATTTAGCATTCGTACTCAAATTGATGGTCTGAAGCGAAATAAATATCAAAATCTGCTAAAAGAAGCACTTCTGGAAAAATCATTATTCTTACGGGCACGATTTGAAGACTTGGGTTCGAACTTATAAAGTCGCTTTCTCAAGTTCAATGGTGCTGAATGGACTGATATTTAGGTTTCAAACTTATAAAGTCGTTTCTCAAGTTCTTGAGCGTTGAATGAACTGATATTTAGAATTCGTACTAAAAATGTTGGTCTGAAGCGAAATAAAGATCAAAATCTGCTTAAAGAAGCATTTCTGGAAAAATTATTTTTCTTCCGGGCACGATTTGAAGACTTGGGTTCGAACTTATAAAGTCGTTTTCTCAAGTTCTATGGTGCCGAATGAACTGATATTCAGGGTTCGAACTAAAAATTATTATCTGAAGCGAAATCAATATCAAAATCTGCTTAAAGAAGCATTTTTGGAAAAAAACACAATTCTTACTGGCACGATTTCAACACTTGTGTTCGAACTTATAAAGTTGTTTTCTCAGGTTCTATGGCGCCGAATGGACTGAAATTTTAGATTCGTAGTAAATATGATTGTTTGAAGCGAAATCAATATCAAAATCTTCATAAAGAAGCATTTCTGGAAAAATCCCTTTTTTACGGGCACGATTTCACGACTTGGGTACGAACTTATAAAGTCGTTTTCTCAGGTCTTATGGCGCCGAATGGACTGAAATTTTGGATTCATTATATAAAACGTGGTTAAATGCGAAATTATAACTTTATTCTTCTTAATTTAGCAATTCTCGAAAAATCATAATTCTTACATCCACAAATGCTTAACTTGTTTCGACCCTTCAAAATCGTTTTTTCAGGTTTCATGGCGCCGAATGAACTGATATTTAGCATTCGTACTCAAATTGATGGTCTGAAGCGAAATAAATATCAAAATCTGCTAAAAGAAGCATTTCTGGAAAAATCATTATTCTTACGGGCACGATTTGAAGACTTGGGTTCGAACTTATAAAGTCGTTTTCTCAAGTTCTATGGTGCCGAATGAACTGATATTCAGGATTCGAACTAAAAATTATAATCTGAAGCGAAATCAATATCAAAATCTGCTTAAAGAAGCATTTCTGGAAAAAAACACAATTCTTACGGGCACGATTTCAACACTTGTGTTCGAACTTATAAAGTCGTTTTCTCAGGTTCTATGGTGCCTAATGGACTGAAATCTAGGACTATTGACTTGAAATTTATTGACCTGAATTCTATTGACTTGAAATTATTATCTGAAGCGAAATCAATATCAAAATCTGCTTAAAGAAGCCTTTTTGGAAAAACACACAATTCTTACGGGCACAATCCCTTGAAAAATCCCGGGAAAAATCCCTTTTTTACGGGCACGATTTCACGACTTGGGTTCGAACTTATAAAGTCGTTTTCTCAGGTCTTATGGCGCCGAATGGACTGAAATTTTGGATTCATAATATAATACATGGTTTAATGCGAAATTATAACTCAATTCTTCTTAATTTAGCAATTCTCGAAAAATCATAATTCTTACATCCACAAATGCTAAACTTGTTTCGACCCTTCAAAATCGTTTTTTCAGGTTCTATGGCGCCGAATGAACTGATATTTAGCACTCGTACTAAAAATGTTGGTCTGAAGCGAAATAAAGATCAAAATCTGCTTAAAGAAGCATTTCTGGAAAAATTATTTTTCTTCCGGGCACGATTTGAAGACTTGGGTTCGAACTTATAAAGTCGTTTTCTCAAGTTCTATGGTGCCGAATGGACTGAAATCTAGGATTCGGACTTGAAATTATTATCTGAAGCGAAATCAATATCAAAATCTGCTTAAAGAAGCATTTCTGGAAAAAAACACAATTCTTACGGGCACGATTTCAACACTTGTGTTCGAACTTATAAAGTTGTTTTCTCAGGTTCTATGGCGCCGAATGGACTGAAATTTTAGATTCGTAGTAAATATGATTGTTTGAAGCGAAATCAGATAAAAATCTGCTTAAAGAATCATTTCTGGAAAAATCATTTTTCTTACGGGCACGATTTCACGACTTGGGTTCGAACTTATAAAGTCGTTTTCTCAGGTCTTATGGCGCCGAATGGACTGAAATTTTGGATTCATAATATAATACATGGTTTAATGCGAAATTATAACTCAATTCTTCTTAATTTAGCAATTCTCGAAAAATCATAATTCTTACATCCACAAATGCTAAACTTGTTTCGACCCTTCAAAATCGTTTTTTCAGGTTCTATGGCGCCGAATGAACTGATATTTAGCATTCGTACTAAAAATGATGGTCTGAAGCGAAATAAAGATCAAAATCTGCTAAAAGAAGCATTTCTGGAAAAATTATTTTTCTTCCGGGCACGATTTGAAGACTTGGGTTCGAACTTATAAAGTCATTTTCTCAAGTTCTATGGTGCCGAATGAACTGATATTCAAGGTTCGAACTAAAAATTATTATCTGAAGCGAAATCAAAATCAAAATCTGCTTAAATCAGCATTTCTGGAAAAATCCCTGTTTAACGGGCACGATTTCACGACTCGGGTTCGTACTTATAAAGTCGTTTTCTCAGGTTTTATTGCGCCGAATGGACTGAAATTTTGGATTCATAATATAATACATGGTTTAATGCGAAATTATAACTCAATTCTTCTTAATTTAGCATTTCTGGAAAAATTATTTTTCTTCCGGGCACGATTTGAAGACTTGGGTTCGAACTTATTAAGTCGTTTTCTCAAGTTCAATGGTGCTGAATGGACTGATATTTAGGGTTCAAACTTATAAAGTCGTTTCTCAAGTTCTTGAGCGCCGAATGAACTGATATTTAGCATTCGTACTAAAAATGTTGGTCTGAAGCGAAATAAATATCAAAATCTGCTAAAAGAAGCACTTCTGGAAAAATCATTATTCTTACGGGCACGATTTGAAGACTTGGGTTCGAACTTATAAAGTCGTTTTCTCAAGTTCAATGGTGCTGAATGGACTGATATTTAGGGTTCAAACTTATAAAGTCGTTTCTCAAGTTCTTGAGCGCCGAATGAACTGATATTTAGAATTCGTACTAAAAATGTTGGTCTGAAGCGAAATATATTTCAAAATCTGCTAAAAGAAGCATTTCTGGAAAAATCATTATTCTTCCGGGCACGATTTGAAGACTTGGGTTCGAACTTATAAAGTCGTTTTCTCAAGTTCTATGGTGCCGAATGAACTGATATTCAGGGTTCGAACTAAAAATTATTATCTGAAGCGAAATCAATATCAAAATCTGCTTAAAGAAGCATTTTTGGAAAAAAACACAATTCTTATGGGCACGATTTCAACACTTGTGTTCGAACTTATAAAGTTTTTTTCTCAGGTTCTATGGCGCCGAATGGACTGATTTTTTAGATCCGTAGTTAATATGATTGTTTGAAGCGAAATCAGATAAAAATCTGCTTAAAGAATCATTTCTGGAAAAATCATTTTTCTTACGGGCACGATTTGAAGACTTGGGTTCGAACTTATAAAGTCGTTTTCTCAAGTTCTATGGTGCCGAATGGACTGAAATTTGGATTCGTAGTAAAAATAATTGTCTGAAGCGAAATCAATATCTAAATCTGCATAAAGAAGCATTTCTGGAAAAATCCCTTTTTTACGGGCACGATTTCACGACTTGGGTTCGAACTTATAAAGTCGTTTTCTCAGGTCTTATGGCGCCGAATGGACTGAAATTTTGGATTCATAATAAAATACATGGTTTAATGCGAAATTAAAACTCAATTCTTCTTAATTTAGCAATTCTCGAAAAATCATAATTCTTACATCCACAAATGCTTAACTTGTTTCGACGCTTCAAAATCGTTTTTTCAGGTTCTATGGCGCCGAATGAACTGATATTTAGCATTCGTACTTAAATTGATGGTCTGAAGCGAAATAAATATCAAAATCTGCTAAAAGAAGCATTTCTGGAAAAATCATTATTCTTACGGGCACGATTTGAAGACTTGGGTTCGAACTTATAAAGTCGTTTTCTCAAGTTCTATGGTGCCGAATGAACTGATATTCAGGGTTTGAACTAAAAATTATAATCTGAAGCGAAATCAATATCAAAATCTGCTTAAAGAAGCATTTCTGGAAAAATCATTATCCTTACGGGCACGATTTGAAGACTTGGGTTCGAACTTATAAAGTCGTTTTCTCAAGTTCTATGGTGCCGAATGGACTGAAATTTAGGATTCGTACTTGAAATTATTATCTGAAGCGAAATCAATATCAAAATATGCTTAAAGAAGCATTTCTGTAAAAAAACACAATTCTTACGGGCACGATTTGAAGACTTGGGTTCGAACTTAGAAAGTCGATTTCTCAAGTTCTAGGGTGCCGAATGGACTGAAATTTAGGATTCGTACTTGAAATTATTATCTGAAGCGAAATCAATATCAAAATATGCTTAAAGAAGCATTTCTGGAAAAAAACACAATTCTTACGGGCACGATTTCAACACTTGTGTTCGAACTTATAAAGTCGTTTTCTCAGGTTCTATGGTGCCGAATGGACTGAAATTTAAGATTCGTAGTAAATATGATTGTTTGAAGCGAAATCAGATCCAAATCTGCTAAAAGAGGCATTTCTGGAAAAATCATTTTTCTTACGGGAACGATTTGAAGACATGGGTTCGAACTTATAAAGTCGTTTTCTCAAGTTCCATGGTGCCGAATGGACTGAAATTTTAGATTCGTAGTAAAAATAATTGTCTGAAGCGAAATAAATATCAAAATCTGCTAAAAGAAGCATTTCTGGAAAAATTCCTATTTTACGGGCACGATTTCACGACTTGGGTTCGAACTTTTAAAGTCGTTTTCTCAGGTCTTATTGCGCCGAATGGACAGAAATTTTGGATTCGTATTAAAAAAGATTGTTTGAAGCGAAATCAAAATCAAAATCTGCTTAAATCAGCATTTCTGGAAAAATCCCTGTTTTACGGGCACGATTTCACGACTCGGGTTCGTACTTATAAAGTCGTTTTCTCAGGTTTTATGGCGCCGAATGGACTGAAATTTTGGATTCATAATATTATACATGGTTTAATGCGAAATTATAACTCAATTCTTCTTAATTAAGCATTTCTGGAAAAATTATTTTTCTTCCGGGCACGATTTGAAGACTTGGGTTCGAACTTATAAAGTCGTTTTCTCAAGTTCTATGGTGCCGAATGAACTGATATTCAAGGTTCGTACTAAAAATGATGGTCTGAAGCGAAATAAATATCAAAATCTGCTTAATGAAGCATTTCTGGAAAAATCATTATTCTTACGGGCACGATTTGAAGACTTGGGTTCGAACTAATAAAGTCGTTTTCTCAAGTTCAATGGTGCTGAATGGACTGATATTTAGGGTTCAAACTTATAAAGTCGTTTTCTCAAGTTCTATAGCGCCGAATGAACTGAAATTTAGCATTCGTACTAAAAATGTTGGTCTGAAGCGAAATATATTTCAAAATCTGCTAAAAGAAGCATTTCTGGAAAAATCATTATTCTTACGGGCACGATTTGAAGACTTGGGTTCGAACTTATAAAGTCGTTTTCTCAAGTTCAATGGTGCTGAATGGACTGATATTTAGGGTTCAAACTTATAAAGTCGTTTCTCAAGTTCTTGAGCGCCGAATGAACTGATATTTAGCATTCGTACTAAAAATGTTGGTCTGAAGCGAAATAAAGATCAAAATCTGCTTAAAGAAGCATTTCTGGAAAAATTATTTTTCTTCCGGGCACGATTTGAAGACTTGGGTTCGAACTTATAAAGTCGTTTTCTCAAGTTCTATGGTGCCGAATTAACTGATATTCAGGGTTCGAACTAAAAATTATTATCTGAAGCGAAATCAATATCAAAATCTGCTTAAAGAAGCATTTTTGGAAAAAAACACAATTCTTACGGGCACGATTTCAACACTTGTGTTCGAACTTATAAAGTTGTTTTCTCAGGTTCTATGGCGCCGAATGGACTGAAATTTTAGATTCGTAGTAAATATGATTGTTTGAAGCGAAATCAGATAAAAATCTGCTTAAAGAATCATTTCTGGAAAAATCATTTTTCTTACGGGCACGATTTGAAGACTTGGGTTCGAACTTATAAAGTCGTTTTCTCAAGTTCTATGGTGCCGAATGGACTGAAATTTGGATTCGTAGTAAAAATAATTGTCTGAAGCGAAATCAATATCAAAATCTGCATAAAGAAGCATTTCTGGAAAAATCCCTTTTTTACGGGCACGATTTCACGACTTGGGTTCGAACTTATAAAGTCGTTTTCTCAGGTCTTATGGCGCCGAATGGACTGAAATTTTGGATTCATAATATAATACATGGTTTAATGCGAAATTAAAACTCAATTCTTCTTAATTTGGCAATTCTCGAAAAATCATAATTCTTACATCCACAAATGCTAAACTTGTTTCGACCCTTCAAAATCGTTTTTTCAGGTTCTATGGCGCCGAATGAACTGATATTTAGCATTCGTACTAAAAATGATGGTCTGAAGCGAAATAAATATCAAAATCTGCTGAAAAAAGCATTTCTGGAAAAATCATTATTCTTACGGGCACGATTTGAAGACTTGGGTTCGAACTTATAAAGTCGTTTTCTCAAGTTCAATGGTGCTGAATGGACTAATATTTAGGGTTCAAACTTATAAAGTCGTTTCTCAAGTTCTAGATCGCCGAATGAACTGATATTTAGCACTCGTACTAAAAATGTTGGTCTGAAGCGAAATAAAGATCAAAATCTGCTAAAAGAAGCATTTCTGGAAAAATTATTTTTCTTCCGGGCACGATTTTAAGACTTGGGTTCGAACTTATAAAGTCGTTTTTTCAAGTTCTATGGTGCCGAATGAATTGATATTCAAGGTTCGAACTAAAAATTATTACCTGAAGCGAAATCAAAATCAAAATCTGCTTAAAGAAGCATTTCTGGAAAAAAACACAATTCTTCCGGGCACGATTTGAAGACTTGGGTTCGAACTTATAAAGTCGTTTTCTCAGGTTCTATGGTGCCGAATGGACTGAAATTTAAGATTCGTAGTAAATATGATTGTTTGAAGCGAAATCAGATCCAAATCTGCTAAAAGAAGCATTTCTGGAAAAATCATTTTTCTTACGGGAACGATTTGAAGACTTGGGTTCGAACTTATAAAGTCGTTTTCTCAAGTTCTATGGTGCCGAATGGACTGAAATTTTAGATTCGTAGTAAAAATAATTGTCTGAAGCGAAATAAATATCAAAATCTGCTTAAAGAAGCATTTCTGGAAAAATTCCTATTTTACGGGCACGATTTCACGACTTGGGTTCGAACTTATAAAGTCGTTTTCTCAGGTCTTATTGCGCCGAATGGACAGAAATTTTGGATTCGTATTAAAAAAGATTGTTTGAAGCGAAATCAAAATCAAAATCTGCTTAAATCAGCATTTCTGGAAAAATCCCTGTTTTACGGGCACGATTTCACGACTCGGGTTCGTACTTATAAAGTCGTTTTCTCAGGTTTTATGGCGCCGAATGGACTGAAATTTTGGATTCATAATATTATACATGGTTTAATGCGAAATTATAACTCAATTCTTCTTAATTTAGCATTTCTGGAAAAATTATTTTTCTTCCGGGCACGATTTGAAGACTTGGGTTCGAACTAATTAAGTCGTTTTCTCAAGTTCAATTGTGCTGAATGGACTGATATTTAGGGTTCAAACTTATAAAGTCGTTTCTCAAGTTCTTGAGCGCCGAATGAACTGATATTTAGCATTCGTACTAAAAATGTTGGTCTGAAGCGAAATAAATATCAAAATCTGCTAAAAGAAGCACTTCTGGAAAAATCATTATTCTTACGGGCACGATTTGAAGACTTGGGTTCGAACTTATAAAGTCGCTTTCTCAAGTTCAATGGTGCTGAATGGACTGATATTTAGGTTTCAAACTTATAAAGTCGTTTCTCAAGTTCTTGAGCGTTGAATGAACTGATATTTAGAATTCGTACTAAAAATGTTGGTCTGAAGCGAAATAAAGATCAAAATCTGCTTAAAGAAGCATTTCTGGAAAAATTCCTATTTTACGGGCACGATTTCACGACTTGGGTTCGAACTTATAAAGTCGTTTTCTCAGGTCTTATTGCGCCGAATGGACAGAAATTTTGGATTCGTATTAAAAAAGATTGTTTGAAGCGAAATCAAAATCAAAATCTGCTTAAATCAGCATTTCTGGAAAAATCCCTGTTTTACGGGCACGATTTCACGACTCGGGTTCGTACTTATAAAGTCGTTTTCTCAGGTTTTATGGCGCCGAATGGACTGAAATTTTGGATTCATAATATTATACATGGTTTAATGCGAAATTATAACTCAATTCTTCTTAATTAAGCATTTCTGGAAAAATTATTTTTCTTCCGGGCACGATTTGAAGACTTGGGTTCGAACTTATAAAGTCGTTTTCTCAAGTTCTATGGTGCCGAATGAACTGATATTCAAGGTTCGTACTAAAAATGATGGTCTGAAGCGAAATAAATATCAAAATCTGCTAAATGAAGCATTTCTGGAAAAATCATTATTCTTACGGGCACGATTTGAAGACTTGGGTTCGAACTAATAAAGTCGTTTTCTCAAGTTCAATGGTGCTGAATGGACTGATATTTAGGGTTCAAACTTATAAAGTCGTTTTCTCAAGTCTTATAGCGCCGAATGAACTGATATTTAGCATTCGTACTAAAAATGTTGGTCTGAAGCGAAATATATTTCAAAATCTGCTAAAAGAAGCATTTCTGGAAAAATCATTATTCTTACGGGCACGATTTGAAGACTTGGGTTCGAACTTATAAAGTCGTTTTCTCAAGTTCAATGGTGCTGAATGGACTGATATTTAGGGTTCAAACTTATAAAGTCGTTTCTCAAGTTCTTGAGCGCCGAATGAACTGATATTTAGCATTCGTACTAAAAATGTTGGTCTGAAGCGAAATAAAGATCAAAATCTGCTTAAAGAAGCATTTCTGGAAAAATTATTTTTCTTCCGGGCACGATTTGAAGACTTGGGTTCGAACTTATAAAGTCGTTTTCTCAAGTTCTATGGTGCCGAATTAACTGATATTCAGGGTTCGAACTAAAAATTATTATCTGAAGCGAAATCAATATCAAAATCTGCTTAAAGAAGCATTTTTGGAAAAAAACACAATTCTTACGGGCACGATTTCAACACTTGTGTTCGAACTTATAAAGTTGTTTTCTCAGGTTCTATGGCGCCGAATGGACTGAAATTTTAGATTCGTAGTAAATATGATTGTTTGAAGCGAAATCAGATAAAAATCTGCTTAAAGAATCATTTCTGGAAAAATCATTTTTCTTACGGGCACGATTTGAAGACTTGGGTTCGAACTTATAAAGTCGTTTTCTCAAGTTCTATGGTGCCGAATGGACTGAAATTTGGATTCGTAGTAAAAATAATTGTCTGAAGCGAAATCAATATCAAAATCTGCATAAAGAAGCATTTCTGGAAAAATCCCTTTTTTACGGGCACGATTTCACGACTTGGGTTCGAACTTATAAAGTCGTTTTCTCAGGTCTTATGGCGCCGAATGGACTGAAATTTTGGATTCATAATATAATACATGGTTTAATGCGAAATTAAAACTCAATTCTTCTTAATTTGGCAATTCTCGAAAAATCATAATTCTTACATCCACAAATGCTAAATTTGTTTCGACCCTTCAAAATCGTTTTTTCAGGTTCTATGGCGCCGAATGAACTGATATTTAGCATTCGTACTAAAAATGATGGTCTGAAGCGAAATAAATATCAAAATCTGGTGAAAAAAGCATTTCTGGAAAAATCATTATTCTTACGGGCACGATTTGAAGACTTGGGTTCGAACTTATAAAGTCGTTTTCTCAAGTTCAATGGTGCTGAATGGACTAATATTTAGGGTTCAAACTTATAAAGTCGTTTCTCAAGTTCTAGATCGCCGAATGAACTGATATTTAGCACTCGTACTAAAAATGTTGGTCTGAAGCGAAATAAAGATCAAAATCTGCTAAAAGAAGCATTTCTGGAAAAATTATTTTTCTTCCGGGCACGATTTTAAGACTTGGGTTCGAACTTATAAAGTCGTTTTCTCAAGTTCTATGGTGCCGAATGAACTGATATTCAAGGTTCGAACTAAAAATTATTATCTGAAGCGAAATCAAAATCAAAATCTGCTTAAAGAAGCATTTCTGGAAAAAAACACAATTCTTCCGGGCACGATTTGAAGACTTGGGTTCGAACTTATAAAGTCGTTTTCTCAGGTTCTATGGTGCCGAATGGACTGAAATTTAAGATTCGTAGTAAATATGATTGTTTGAAGCGAAATCAGATCCAAATCTGCTAAAAGAAGCATTTCTGGAAAAATCATTTTTCTTACGGGAACGATTTGAAGACTTGGGTTCGAACTTATAAAGTCGTTTTCTCAAGTTCTATGGTGCCGAATGGACTGAAATTTTAGATTCGTAGTAAAAATAATTGTCTGAAGCGAAATAAATATCAAAATCTGCTTAAAGAAGCATTTCTGGAAAAATTCCTATTTTACGGGCACGATTTCACGACTTGGGTTCGAACTTATAAAGTCGTTTTCTCAGGTCTTATTGCGCCGAATGGACAGAAATTTTGGATTCGTATTAAAAAAGATTGTTTGAAGCGAAATCAAAATCAAAATCTGCTTAAATCAGCATTTCTGGAAAAATCCCTGTTTTACGGGCACGATTTCACGACTCGGGTTCGTACTTATAAAGTCGTTTTCTCAGGTTTTATGGCGCCGAATGGACTGAAATTTTGGATTCATAATATTATACATGGTTTAATGCGAAATTATAACTCAATTCTTCTTAATTAAGCATTTCTGGAAAAATTATTTTTCTTCCGGACACGATTTGAAGACTTGGGTTCGAACTTATAAAGTCGTTTTCTCAAGTTCTATGGTGCCGAATGAACTGATATTCAAGGTTCGTACTAAAAATGATGGTCTGAAGCGAAATAAATATCAAAATCTGCTAAATGAAGCATTTCTGGAAAAATCATTATGCTTCGGACTTCGGTTCGAACTTATAAAGTCGTTTTCTCAAGTTCTATGGTGCCGAATGGACTGAAATTTGGATTCGTAGTAAAAATAATTGTCTGAAGCGAAATCAATATCAAAATCTGCATAAAGAAGCATTTCTGGAAAAATCCCTTTTTTACGGGCACGATTTCACGACGTGGGTTCGAACTTATAAAGTCGTTTTCTCAGGTCTTATGGCGCCGAATGGACTGAAATTTTGGATTCATAATATAATACATGGTTTAATGCGAAATTAAAACTCAATTCTTCTTAATTTGGCAATTCTCGAAAAATCATAATTCTTACATCCACAAATGCTAAACTTGTTTCGACCCTTCAAAATCGTTTTTTCAGGTTCTATGGCGCCGAATGAACTGATATTTAGCATTCGTACTAAAAATGATGGTCTGAAGCGAAATAAATATCAAAATCTGCTGAAAAAAGCATTTCTGGAAAAATCATTATTCTTACGGGCACGATTTGAAGACTTGGGTTCGAACTTATAAAGTCGTTTTCTCAAGTTCAATGGTGCTGAATGGACTGATATTTAGGGTTCAAACTTATAAAGTCGTTTCTCAAGTTCTAGATCGCCGAATGAACTGATATTTAGCACTCGTACTAAAAATGTTGGTCTGAAGCGAAATAAAGATCAAAATCTGCTAAAAGAAGCATTTCTGGAAAAATTATTTTTCTTCCGGGCACGATTTTAAGACTTGGGTTCGAACTTATAAAGTCGTTTTCTCAAGTTCTATGGTGCCGAATGAACTGATATTCAAGGTTCGAACTAAAAATTATTATCTGAAGCGAAATCAAAATCAAAATCTGCTTAAAGAAGCATTTCTGGAAAAAAACACAATTCTTCCGGGCACGATTTGAAGACTTGGGTTCGAACTTATAAAGTCGTTTTCTCAGGTTCTATGGTGCCGAATGGACTGAAATTTAAGATTCGTAGTAAATATGATTGTTTGAAGCGAAATCAGATCCAAATCTGCTAAAAGAAGCATTTCTGGAAAAATCATTTTTCTTACGGGAACGATTTGAAGACTTGGGTTCGAACTTATAAAGTCGTTTTCTCAAGTTCTATGGTGCCGAATGGACTGAAATTTTAGATTCGTAGTAAAAATAATTGTCTGAAGCGTAATAAATATCAAAATCTGCTTAAAGAAGCATTTCTGGAAAAATTCCTATTTTGCGGGCACGATTTCACGACTTGGGTTCGAACTTATAAAGTCGTTTTCTCAGGTCTTATTGCGCCGAATGGACAGAAATTTTGGATTCGTATTTAAAATGATTGTTTGAAGCGAAATCAAAATCAAAATCTGCTTGAATCAGCATTTCTGGAAAAATCCCTGTTTTACGGGCACGATTTCACGACTCGGGTTCGTACTTATAAAGTCGTTTTCTAAGGTTTTATGGCGCCGAATTGACTGAAATTTTGGATTCATAATATAATACATGGTTTAATGCGAAATTATAACTCAATTTTTCTTAATTAAGCATTTCTGGAAAAATTATTTTTCTTCCGGGCACGATTTGAAGACTTGGGTTCGAACTTATAAAGTCGTTTTCTCAAGTTCTATGGTGCCGAATGAACTGATATTCAAGGTTCGTACTAAAAATGATGGTCTGAAGCGAAATAAATATCATAATCTGCTAAATGAAGCATTTCTGGAAAAATCATTATTCTTACGGGCACGATTTGAAGACTTGGGTTCGAACTAATAAAGTCGTTTTCTCAAGTTCAATGGTGATGAATGGACTGAAATTTGGATTCGTAGTAAAAATAATTGTCTGAAGCGAAATCAATATCAAAATCTGCATAAAGAAACATTTCTGGAAAAAAACACAATTCTTACGGGCACGATTTCAACACTTGTGTTCGAACTTATAAAGTCGTTTTCTAAGGTTCTATGGCGCCGAATGGACTGAAATTTTAGATTCGTAGTAAATATGATTGTTTGAAGCGAATTCAGATCAAAATCTGCTAAAAGAAGCATTTCTGGAAAAATCTTTTTTCTTACGGGCACGATTTGAAGACTTGGGTTCGAACTTATAAAGTCGTTTTCTCAAGTTCTATGGTGCCGAATGGACTGAAATTTGGATTCGTAGTAAAAATAATTGTCTGAAGCGAAATCAATATCAAAATCTGCATAAAGAAGCATTTCTAGAAAAATCCCTTTTTTACGGGCACGATTTCACGACTTGGTTCGATCTTATAAAGTCGTTTTCTCAGGTCTTATGGCGCCGAATGGACTGAAATTTTGGATTCGTAGTAAAAATGATTTTTGGAAGCGAAATCAATATCAAAATCTGCTTAAATCAGCATTTCTGGAAAAAAACACAATTCTTACGGGCTCGATTTCAACACTTGTGTTCGAACTTATAAAGTCTTTTTCTCAGGTTCTATGGCGCCGAATGGACTGAAATTTTAGATTCGTAGTAAATATGATTGTTTGAAGCGAAATCAGATCAAAATCTGCTAAGAGAAGCATTTCTGGAAAAATCATTTTTCTTACGGGCACGATTTGAAGACTTGGGTTCGAACTTATAAAGTCGTTTTCTCAAGTTCTATGGTGCCGAATGGACTGAAATTTGGATTCGTAGTAAAAATAATTGTCTGAAGCGAAATCAATATCAAAATCTGCATAAAGAAGCATTTCTGGAAAAATCCCTTTTTTACGGGCACGATTTCACGACTTGGGTTCGAACTTATAAAGTCGTTTTCTCAGGTCTTATGGCGCCGAATGGACTGAAATTTTGGATTCGTAGTAAAAATGATTGTTCGAAGCGAAATCAATATCAAAATCTGCTTAAATCAGCATTTCTGGAAAAATCCCTGTTTTACGGGCACGATTTCACGACTCGGGTTCGAACTTATAAAGTCGTTTTCTCAGGTTTAATGAGGCCGAATTGACTGAAATTTTGGATTTATTTTAAAATAAATGGTTTGATGCGAAATTATAACTCAATTCTTCTTAATTTAGCAATTCTCGAAAAATCATAATTCTCACATCCACAAATGCTAAACTTGTTTCGACCCTTCAAAATCGTTTTTTCAGGTTCTATGGCGCCGAATGGACTGAAATTTTGGATTTGTACTAAAATTGATGGTCTGAAGCGAAATAAATATCAAAATCTGCTAAAAGAAGCATTTCTGGAAAAATCATTATTCTTACGGGCACGATTTGAAGACTTGGGTTCGAACTTATAAAGTCGTTTTCTCAAGTTCAATGGTGCTGAATGGACTGATATTTAGGGTTTTTTTTTTTTTTTTTTTTTTATTTATTTAATATTTGTATGTTTTTTACAATAAATATACAATTTATACATATTATACAGTGTTATAAAGGTGAAAAATAATAGCTTTTCCTCACCATAAAGAGACGAGGCTCTTGTGTTTGGTGAGTGAATCCTAGCTCAATTATATGGAATCATGTAAGTAAGTACATAATATTTTTTCAAAACCAAAGTGATAAGTAAGAAATAGGCAAGATTTATCAATAATACATTTTCAAACTTATAAAGTCGTTTCTCAAGTTCTTGAGCGCCGAATGAACTGATATTTAGCATTCGTACTAAAAATGTTGGTCTGAAGCGAAATAAAGATCAAAATCTGCTTAAAGAAGCATTTCTGGAAAAATCATTATCCTTACGGGCACGATTTGAAGACTTGGGTTCGAACTTATAAAGTCGTTTTCTCAAGTTCTATGGTGCCGAATGGACTGAAATTTAGGATTCGTACTTGAAATTATTATCTGAAGCGAAATCAATATCAAAATATGCTTAAAGAAGCATTTCTGTAAAAAAACACAATTCTTACGGGCACGATTTGAAGACTTGGGTTCGAACTTAGAAAGTCGATTTCTCAAGTTCTAGGGTGCCGAATGGACTGAAATTTAGGATTCGTACTTGAAATTATTATCTGAAGCGAAATCAATATCAAAATATGCTTAAAGAAGCATTTCTGGAAAAAAACACAATTCTTACGGGCACGATTTCAACACTTGTGTTCGAACTTATAAAGTCGTTTTCTCAGGTTCTATGGTGCCGAATGGACTGAAATTTAAGATTCGTAGTAAATATGATTGTTTGAAGCGAAATCAGAACCAAATCTTCTAAAAGAGGCATTTCTGGAAAAATCATTTTTCTTACGGGAACGATTTGAAGACATGGGTTCGAACTTATAAAGTCGTTTTCTCAAGTTCCATGGTGCCGAATGGACTGAAATTTTAGATTCGTAGTAAAAATAATTGTCTGAAGCGAAATAAATATCAAAATCTGCTTAAAGAAGCATTTCTGGAAAAATTCCTATTTTACGGGCACGATTTCACGACTTGGGTTATTTTTATTTATTTTTTTATTTATTTATTTATAATGTATTACAAAAAACATGGTAAGTAACACATTATTCCCAATGAGTTGAGATAAAACTCATTACGGGAAGTACAGACACATAAAATACATTTTACAAGGATATTACACTTTTAAAAAAATACAACATATTGAAAAGGAAAAGAAAAATAAATAAAAAAGGAAAAATACATTGTTAAGAATAGAGATTTTAGAAATACTGAGAGACATCTATACACATGAAACATAGTAAACCAACATATGAAAGCGAGCGAAAATTCACTGGTTTAAAAACATTTTCAGGAAATAATCTTTAAGCGTTTTAACTAATATTTTTTTGTTAGTTACTGATTGCTTTATTTCATTAGGTTATGCATTGTATTGTCTATATGCAATATATTGTAATGAGTTAATACCAAATTTTGTTGTGTGGGTAGACGATGCTAGGTGTATTAGATTTTGGGACCGTGTTTTGTGCTGGTGTATGTCTGAATTAAATGCTGGTTTGATGTTAGTGTGTGAGGATCTATGTATGATTTGTAATATTGTACAAGTGATATTGTATTTAGGTAGAACCGTAAAAGGAAGTATGTTTGTCTTTAAATATATATCTTTGATATGTATATCCCACGGTAGACGGTAGATATTCCTTATTGCTCGATTTTGAATCACTTGTATTTCTGATATTTGTTTTTTAGTAATAGTGCCCCAGATACTAACTAAATAACTCAGATGGGAGTGAATCATCGCATAGTATGTGGCCCTTAGTAGAGATGTAGAGAGAAGACCTTGGAGTCGGTACAGTACGCCGGTTATTGGGGATATTTTAGATTTCACATGCTCAACATGGGAATTCCACGAAAGTTTAGAGTCTATTAATAGCCCTAAATATTTCGTGACTTCTATATTTTGGAGCTTCTCAGTTCCAAGTGTGATATTCATTGGCACATAATCCTTATTACCGAAAGTTAGGTAGTGCGTTTTTTTTATATTGAGGCTCAATTTATTAATACGCAGCCAATTAGCTAGAATTGAGACATCTACATTCATTTGAGACTCCAGGTCACTCAGGCTTGTACTGTGATAATAGATTACAGTGTCATCCGCATAAAGTTGGAGGTTTCCAGAGATACCACATTTAGTTATGTCATTGACATATAGCAAGAAAAGCAGAGGCCCAAGAATTGATCCCTGTGGCACTCCACATGTGATTTTACCTAAGCCACTCGAGACACCTTTGACTTCAACAAGACAAAATCTATCATCTAAGTAGCTTCGGAGGAGATTTAGGGGCTTCCCAACAATTCCCAAATATTCCAATTTCTTTAAGAGTATTTCATGATCGACCGTATCAAAGGCTTTTTTGAGATCTATAAATATGGCTGTCACATATTCACCCTGGTCTATATACTGTTGAAGGTTGGAGATAAAATCAAAGGCGGCACATTGAGTACTAGAATTTTTCCGAAAGCCATATTGTTGTGGTGTAAGGATATTATTCGCAGATATGTATTTTAGGAGTCTATCTTTGATTATGGTCTCAAATACTTTTGAAAAAACCGATAGAAGTGATATAGGACGGTAGTTAGAGATACATGTTTTACAGTCTCCTTTGTGTATAGGTATTATCTTCGCTAACTTTAATTCATTTGGAAACTTTCCCGAGGACAGTGACCAATTAAAAAGTTCTGTAAGGTGACCCGCTAATTCTTCATTACAAGTCTTAAGAACTGATGGTGTTACTCCATCGAGTCCCGGTGCTGCTTTCAGCTTAGTTTTAGAGATGATCCTCAGTACCTCATCTTTGTTTGTCCTAGCCATGTACAAGGATTGGCAAGCCTTCGGTTCCACAAAAACGGTATTACAGTCATCCGGGAATGACGGAATGGTAGCTGCTAGCTTTTTTCCTATTGAGAGAAAAAACTCATTAAATGCGGATGCTATTTGGCTCGGATCCTTAATTACGCAGTCATTTACCACGAGGGATTCTATTTCGTTAGTTGGTTTATGTGTTCGGTTTGATAGAATAGAGTTTATGATTTTCCAGGTTTTAGTGGGGTTATTTTGGTTTTGTTGAAAGCTGTTCGCATAATATTTGTGTTTTAGATTTCGCCTATAATTAGTAATGGTATTTCTCAATCTCTTTTTAAGTGTTACAAGAGTAAGATTACCAGGGTCTTGTTTCCACTGCTTGTGAATCTGGTTTCGTTCTTTGATTAATGTATTTAATTTGGAATCAAACCACGGAGTATTCAGTTGTACCCGACTTCTTAATCCTGTTTTTGGTGTAGTTGTACCTGATTCTATTGCCTTTTTAATGTGATAATTGAAACTTTTAAAAGGGTCTTCTGAGTTGCTTAAGTTGATCGTGAAATTATTATCAAGAAGATAGGATTTTACTGACATACTGTTGATGATAGGTCTCGTAATCCGGGATTTGGTTCTATTATTAAAACATTTTTTTAAGTTGTTCTTATAATCAACAATAAGTATATTATGGTCACTAAGTGGATCATCAATATTCGATATAGTAGTCTGAATGTTTTGCCTATTTGATAAGATGTGATCTATTAAGGTGCAGCTTGTATCAGTGACTCTCGTGGGAAATGTTTTGTTATGTATTGAAAAATTGTAAGATTGTAAGATGTTGCAAAAATTTAATGAAGAATGTGTGGATATGGATATGTCAATGTTAAAGTCTCCGAATATTAATGTATCTTGTCTACTTTCGTTCAGTATTTTTTCTAGATGTATTAGAAAATCCTGCATATTTGTGTTGGGTTTTCGATAGATAGCATAGATGTTAACTGGTTTCCTATCACTGCTACTAAGCGTTATACCTAAAAAGGAATTTTCATTTGAGAAATTTTCAATAATTGCACACTTCATAGTATCAATCACATATATTGCTACGCCGCCTCCTCCTTCGTTGGGGCGAGAAGAAAAAACACTTTTGTAACCATTCAGGGAGTAAAACTTTTCCTCTCCAATCTTAAGCCACGTTTCCGTAATGACGAGCACGTGTACAATGTACCGCGAACTTCTTACTTTTTCTTCGATCTCATCAAACTTATTACGGATGCTTCTCGCGTTCATATACATTATTCGTAGACAGTTCGTCACGGGATTATAATTCTCGATGGTGAGGCACTCAGATTATAATTCTCATGTATGTTACACTCCATAATCTATAGTTGCAAGGTCGTTCTTGAGTGCAGCGATGTAGGCCGGGCAGTTGTCCCTATCTCCAGTTGAGTGATCAGCAGGCTTACCAAATCTGGTGCATGTCGCGCAAACTGGTTTGATGGTGGAATTTGGGCAGGACTCACCAGTATGATTCTGTTGAGCACAATGTCCACATGTGGGTTTGGTATCTCTGCAATACTTGTATGAGTGACCAATCATGTAGCATTTGGTGCAGACAGTAAGGCCAATAAAATCTCGGACGCGGCAAATAGTCCAGCTTATAAATACTTTCTCTTGCTCGACTAGAAATTTACGTACGGTAGCGGGTACTGCGTAGATACGGTGACAAGCGTTACCTGTGCGAGCACCAGCCAGGTGACTTAGTTTACAGCCTGCAATAGTTTCTTCAATGTCTTCAACGTTGGGAATACCAGTGAGAGCCATCCTTAAAAAATCTTCGTCGGTCAGGTCCCGGGGAACATTAAAGAATATCAGTCTCGGTAGACGCTTTGACGGTAGTCGGGCCTTCAGTTTGCTCGAGTTGTCGAAGCAAGGTGCATTTAATAGCTTTTGTTGTTCGCCCGTGGTTGCCGTATTGATCAGGATGCCTTTATTTCTTATTTTTTTTATTCCCGTGACCCGAACGCCTAGTTCAGATGGCCGAATTGTATCTTCAATCATTTTTTTCGTACCGTCACTGTCCTTTGTGGCGTCCGCATCCGTTGGAAAGATGCAAACGGCAGGTCTTGGTGGTCCGACGCGATGTCCTTGTTGAGTGATTGGTGGGGGTTGGTGAGCATCATATGGCTGTTTTCGGGCGATGTCAGCAAAAGAGAGGGTAGCCTCCGTTGCCACTGCCACTCTCCGCATTACAGGCCCGAGATCAGACTCTAATTGTATGATTTTTTGCTCAAGGTGCCTTTTTTCCCTCTTCTCGTGGCGTATTTTTATTTCTGCCATTCTAAGTTGTGCTGTAACTGTAGCTAAATCCGCACGCATCGTCTCTCGCTCCAACAACAGCTGAGATACGGATCTGAAAATTTCCGATACGTTTCTAGCGATCCTCAGCTGCTGGTCTTTTGAGACCTTAGATTGCTTCTCTGCTAACACAAGTTGAAGAGCTGTCAAATGTGCTTGGGTTTCATTGAGCACATCTACTCCTGAAGCGCAAGGATATTCCGCTTCGGTGACGTCCGAGCCTTTGGATGACGTAACCGAGCTGTTTTCATCCGCATCCTCAATCGTGACGCACTTTCCTCCTATATCCTCTGGACTAGGAGACATCATGGTGCTTATGTGTCGTTTTTTAGGACGATTCATTATTAAACACTACTTTATAAGGACACATAAAAAAAAAAACAATGTTTGAAACAGAGTATTAGTTCTGTTCAGCTTTGCGCCTGAAAATTCGTAGGTGGGCAATCGGTCTAGCTCTATGTAAATCAAAACAAAAGTCGCCGTATCGAGTTTTTATATCACGATTTTTTTTATATTTGCACTAATTGAGCACAAATAACTTTAAACAGTTTATCACTATGAATGTATCTACGAAATCCACTATCGGTTTTACCGAAAAGTTTCTGTTTTATTCACGAAATTATCGGATATGTTTTTTTGTAGGTTCTGGATAATTTTATTTAAAAGAAAAAATACACAAATGTATACTAAAAAGTATTTTGCGAGATGAGAGTAATCTCTTTCGACGCACAATTGTCACTTTAAAAGGATTTAATACACAGAATTTAGATAGTTTCGATTGTAAACAAGGGGTATGACAAATTCACAACACAAACGCAACCAATAGGAGCCCTGAAAGGTGAGCTCATAATTAAAGCGGCCAATCCGCGCACTTTATCCGTTGTACACAACACTTTGGTTTGGGATGCAGTGAATTTTATAGTTTATATTATTAAAAAAACAATGGTAAAATGTTAAAAAGTCACTGGAGAACACTACCACGTGTTAAACTTTCGTTGTTTTTAACGACGATTACGTTTTATCTTCCGTCGGATTTATTATAAAGTTGTTTACTATTATTAACGATAGCTTGACAGAGCACGACGCTTCGCTTCGTAGGTACGATTTTATATCTTTCGTAGGGTTCGAACTTATAAAGTCGTTTTCTCAGGTCTTATTGCGCCGAATGGACAGAAATTTTGGATTCGTATTAAAAAAGATTGTTTGAAGCGAAATCAAAATCAAAATCTGCTTAAATCAGCATTTCTGGAAAAATCCCTGTTTTACGGGCACGATTTCACGACTCGGGTTCGTACTTATAAAGTCGTTTTCTCAGGTTTTATGTCGCCGAATGGACTGAAATTTTGGATTCATAATATAATACATGGTTTAATGCGAAATTATAACTCAATTCTTCTTAATTAAGCATTTCTGGAAAAATTATTTTTCTTCCGGGCACGATTTGAAGACTTGGGTTCGAACTTATAAAGTCGTTTTCTCAAGTTATATGGTGCCGAATTAACTGATATTCAGGGTTCGAACTAAAAATTATTATCTGAAGCGAAATCAATATCAAAATCTGCTTAAAGAAGCATTTTTGGAAAAAAACACAATTCTTACGGGCACGATTACAACACTTGTGTTCGAACTTATAAAGTTGTTTTCTCAGGTTCTATGGCGCCGAATGGACTGAAATTTTAGATTCGTAGTAAATATGATTGTTTGAATCGAAATCAGATAAAAATCTGCTTAAAGAATCATTTCTGGAAAAATCATTTTTCTTACGGGCACGATTTGAAGACTTGGGTTCGAACTTATAAAGTCGTTTTCTCAAGTTCTATGGTGCCGAATGGACTGAAATTTGGATTCGTAGTAAAAATAATTGTCTGAAGCGAAATCAATATCAAAATCTGCATAAAGAAGCATTTCTGGAAAAATCCCTTTTTTACGGGCACGATTTCACGACTTGGGTTCGAACTTATAAAGTCGTTTTCTCAGGTCTTATGGCGCCGAATGGACTGAAATTTTGGATTCATAATATAATACATGGTTTAATGCGAAATTAAAACTCAATTCTTCTTAATTAAGCATTTCTGGAAAAATTATTTTTCTTCCGGACACGATTTGAAGACTTGGGTTCGAACTTATAAAGTCGTTTTCTCAAGTTCAATGGTGCTGAATGGACTGATATTTAGGGTTCAAACTTATAAAGTCGTTTCTCAAGTTCTAGATCGCCGAATGAACTGATATTTAGCACTCGTACTAAAAATGTTGGTCTGAAGCGAAATAAAGATCAAAATCTGCTAAAAGAAGCATTTCTTGAAAAATTATTTTTCTTCCGGGCACGATTTGAAGACTTGGGTTCGAACTTATAAAGTCGTTTTCTCAAGTTCTATGGTGATGAATGGACTGAAATTTGGATTCGTAGTAAAAATAATTGTCTGAAGCGAAATCAATATCAAAATCTGCATAAAGAAGCATTTTTGGAAAAATTCCTTTTTTACGGGCACGATTTTACGACTTGGGTTCGAACTTATAAAGTCGTTTTCTCAGGTCTTATGGCGCCGAATGGAGTGAAATTTTGGATTCGTAGTAAAAATAATTGTTTGAAGCGAAATCAATATCAAAATCTGCTAAAAGAAGCATTTCTGGAAAAATCATTATTCTTACGGGCACGATTTGAAGACTCGGGTTCGAACTTATAAAGTCGTTTTCTCAAGTTCAATGGTGCTGAATGGACTGATATTTAGGGTTCAAACTTATAAAAACGTTTTCTCAAGTTCTATAGCGCCGAATGAACTGATATTTAGCATTCGTACTAAAAATTTTGGTCTGAAGCGAAATAAATATCAAAATCTGCTAAAAGAAGCATTTCTGGAAAAATCATTATTCTTACGGGCACGATTTGAAGACTTGGGTTCGAACTTATAAAGTCGTTTTCTCAAGTTCAATGGTGCTGAATGGACTGATATTTAGGGTTCAAACTTATAAAGTCGTTTCTCAAGTTCTTGAGCGCCGAATGAACTGATATTTAGCATTCGTACTAAAAATGTTGGTCTGAAGCGAAATAAAGATCAAAATCTGCTTAAAGAAGCATTTCTGGGAAAATTATTTTTCTTCCGGGCACGATTTGAAGACTTGGGTTCGAACTTATAAAGTCGTTTTCTCAAGTTCTATGGTGCCGAATGAACTGATATTCAGGGTTCGAACTAAAAATTATTATCTGAAGCGAAATCAATATCAAAATCTGCTTAAAGAAGCATTTTCGGAAAAAAACACAATTCTTACGGGCACGATTTCAACACTTGTGTTCGAACTTATAAAGTTGTTTTCTCAGGTTCTATGGCGCCGAATGGACTGAAATTTTAGATTCGTAGTGAATATGATTGTTTGAAGCGAAATCAGATAAAAATCTGCTTAAAGAATCATTTCTGGAAAAATCATTTTTCTTACGGGCACGATTTGAAGACTTGGGTTCCAACTTATAAAGTCGTTTTCTCAAGTTCTATGGTGATGAATGGACTGAAATTTGGATTCGTAGTAAAAATAATTGTATTAAGCGAAATCAATATCAAAATCTGCATAAAGAAGCATTTCTGGAAAAATCCCTTTTTTACGGGCACGATTTCACGACTTGGGTTCGAACTTATAAAGTCGTTTTCTCAAGTTCTATGGTGCCGTATGGACTGAAATTTCGGATTCGTACTAAAAATTATTATGTGAAGCGAAATCAAAATTAAAATCTGCTTAAATCAGCATTTCTGGAAAAATCCCTGTTTTACGGGCACGATTTCACGACTCGGGTTCGAACTTATAAAGTCGTTTTCTCAGGTTTTATGGCGCCGAATTGACTGAAATTTTGGATTTATTTTAAAATAAATGGTTTGATGCGAAATTATAACCCAATTTTTCTTAATTTAGCAATTCTCTTAAAATCATAATTCACACATCCACAAATGCTAAACTTGTTTCGACCCTTCAAAATCGTTTTTTCAGGTTCTATGGCGCCGAATGAACTGATATTTAGCATTCGTACTAAAAATGATGGTCTGAAGCGAAATAAATATCAAAATCTGCTAAAAGAAGCATTTCTTGAAAAATCATTATCCTTACGGGCACGATTTGAAGACTTGGGTTCGAACTTATAAAGTCGTTTTCTCAAGTTCTATGGTGCCGAATGGACTGAAATTTAGGATTCGTACTTGAAATTATTATCTGAAGCGAAATCAATATCAAAATATGCTTAAAGAAGCATTTCTGTAAAAAAACACAATTCTTACGGGCACGATTTCAACACTTGTGTTCGAACTTATAAAGTCGTTTTCTCAGGTTCTATGGTGCCGAATGGACTGAAATTTAAGATTCGTAGTAAATATGATTGTTTGAAGCGAAATCAGATCCAAATCTGCTAAAAGAAGCATTTCTGGAAAAATCATTTTTCTTACGGGAACGATTTGAAGACTTGGGTTCGAACTTATAAAGTCGTTTTCTCAAGTTCTATGGTGCCGAATGGACTGAAATTTTAGATTCGTAGTAAAAATAATTGTCTGAAGCGAAATAAATATCAAAATCTGCTTAAAGAAGCATTTCTGGAAAAATTCCTATTTTACGGGCACGATTTCACGACTTGGGTTCGAACTTATAAAGTCGTTTTCTCAGGTCTTATGGCGCCGAATGGACAGAAATTTTGGATTCGTATTTAAAATGATTGTTTGAAGCGAAATCAAAATCAAAATCTGCTGAAATCAGCATTTCTGGAAAAATCCCTGTTTTACGGGCACGATTTCACGACTCGGGTTCGTACTTATAAAGTCGTTTTCTCAGGTTTTATTGCGCCGAATGGACTGAAATTTTGGATTCATAATATAATACATGGTTTAATGCGAAATTATAACTCAATTCTTCTTAATTTAGCATTTCTGGAAAAATTATTTTTCTTCCGGGCACGATTTGAAGACTTGGGTTCGAACTTATAAAGTCGTTTTCTCAAGTTCAATGGTGCTGAATGGACTGATATTTAGGGTTCAAACTTATAAAGTCGTTTCTCAAGTTCTTGAGCGCCGAATGAACTGATATTTAGCATTCGTACTAAAAATGTTGGTCTGAAGCGAAATAAATATCAAAATCTGCTAAAAGAAGCACTTCTGGAAAAATCATTATCCTTACGGGCACGATTTGAAGACTTGGGTTCGAACTTATAAAGTCGTTTTCTCAAGTTCAATGGTGCTGAATGGACTGATATTTAGGGTTCAAACTTATAAAGTCGTTTCTCAAGTTCTTGAGCGCCTAATGAACTGATATTTAGAATTCGTACTAAAAATGTTGGTCTGAAGCGAAATAAAGATCAAAATCTGCTTAAAGAAGCATTTCTGGAAAAATTATTTTTCTTCCGGGCACGATTTGAAGACTTGGGTTCGAACTTATAAAGTCGTTTTCTCAAGTTCTATGGTGCCGAATGAACTGATATTCAGGGTTCGAACTAAAAATTATTATCTGAAGCGAAATCAATATCAAAATCTGCTTAAAGAAGCATTTTTGGAAAAAAACACAATTCTTACGGGCACGATTTCAACACTTGTGTTCGAACTTATAAAGTTGTTTTCTCAGGTTCTATGGCGCCGAATGGACTGAAATTTTAGATTCGTAGTAAATATGATTGTTTGAAGCGAAATCAATATCCAAATCTGCATAAAGAAGCATTTCTGGAAAAATCCCTTTTTTACGGGCACGATTTCACGACTTGGGTTCGAACTTATAAAGTTGTTTTCTCAGGTCTTATGGCGCCGAATGGACTGAAATTTTGGATTCATTATATAAAACATGGTTTAATGCGAAATTATAACTCAATTCTTCTTAATTTAGCAATTCTCTAAAAATCATAATTCTTACATCCACAAATGCTTAACTTGTTTCGACCCTTCAAAATCATTTTTTCAGGTTTTATGGCGCCGAATGAACTGATATTTAGCATTCGTACTCAAATTGATGGTCTGAAGCGAAATAAATATCAAAATCTGCTAAAAGAAGCATTTCTGGAAAAATCATTATTCTTACGGGCACGATTTGAAGACTTGGGTTCGAACTTATAAAGTCGTTTTCTCAAGTTCTATGGTGCCGAATGAACTGATATTCAGGGTTCGAACTAAAAATTATAATCTGAAGCGAAATCAATATCAAAATCTGCTTAAAGAAGCATTTCTGGAAAAAAACACAATTCTTACGGGCACGATTTCAACACTTGTGTTCGAACTTATAAAGTCGTTTTCTCAGGTTCTATGGTGCCGAATGGACTGAAATCTAGGATTCGGACTTGAAATTATTATCTGAAGCGAAATCAATATCAAAATATGCTTAAAGAAGCATTTCTGGAAAAAAACACAATTCTTACGGGCACGATTTCAACACTTGTGTTCGAACTTATAAAGTCGTTTTCTAAGGTTCTATGGTGCCGAATGGAATAAAATTTAAGATTAGTAGTAAATATGATTGTTTGAAGCGAAATCAGATCCAAATCTGCTAAAAGAAGCATTTCTGGAAAAATCATTTTTCTTACGGGAACGATTTGAAGACTTGGGTTCGAACTTATAAAGTCGTTATCTCAAGTTCTAGGGTGCCAAATGGACTGAAATTTTAGATTCGTAGTAAAAATAATTGTTTGAAGCGAAATCAATATCAAAATCTGCTTAAAGAAGCATTTCTGGAAAAATCCCTGTTTTACGGGCACGATTTCACGACTCGGGTTCGTACTTATAAAGTCGTTTTCTCAGGTTTTATGGCGCCGAATGGTCTGAAATTTTGGATTCATAATATAATACATGGTTTAATGCGAAATTATAACTCAATTCTTCTTAATTTAGCAATTCTCGAAAAATCATAATTCTTACATCCACAAATGCTAAACTTGTTTCGACCCTTCAAAATCGTTTTTTCAGGTTCTATGGCGCCGAATGAACTGATATTTAGCATTCGTACTAAAAATGATGGTCTGAAGCGAAATAAATATCAAAATCTGCTTAAAGAAGCATTTCTGGAAAAAAACCTGTTTTACGGGCACGATTTGACGACCTGGGTTCGAACTTATGAAGTCGTTTTCTCAAGTTCTATGGTGCCGATTGGACTGAAATTTAGAATTCGTACTTGAAATTATTATCTGAAGCGAAATCAATATCAAATATGCTTAAAGAAGCATTTCTGGAAAAATCGTTTTTCTTACGGGCACGATTTGAAGACTTGGGTTCGAACTTATAAAGTCGTTTTCTCAAGTTCTATGGTGCCGAATGGACTGAAATTTGGATTCGTAGTAAAAATAATTGTCTGAAGCGAAATCAATATCAAAATCTGCATAAAGAAGCATTTCTAGAAAAATCCCTTTTTTACGGGCACGATTTCACGACTTGGTTCGAACTAATAAAGTCGTTTTCTCAGGTCTTATGGCGCCGAATGGACTGAAATTTTGGATTCGTAGTAAAAATGATTGTTTGAAGAGAAATCAATTTCAAAATCTGCTTAAATCAGCATTTCTGAAAAAAAAACACAATTCTTACGGGCACGATTTCAACACTTGTGTTCGAACTTATAAAGTCGTTTTCTCAGGTTCTATGGCGCCGAATGGACTGAAATTTTAGATTTGTAGTAAATATGATTGTTTGAAGCGAAATCAGATCAAAATCTGCTAAAAGAAGCATTTCTGGAAAAATCATTTTTCTTACGGGAACGATTTGAAGACTTGGATTCGAACTTATAAAGTCGTTTTCTCTAGTTCTATGGTGCCGAATGAACTGATATTCAAGGTTCGTACTAAAAATGATGGTCTGAAGCGAAATAAATATCAAAATCTGCTAAATGAAGCATTTCTGGAAAAATCATTATTCTTACGGGCACGATTTGAAGACTTGGGTTCGAACTTATAAAGTCGTTTTCTCAAGTTCAATGGTGCTGAATGGACTGATATTTAGGGTTCAAACTTATAAAGTCGTTTCTCAAGTTCTTGAGCGCCGAATGAACTGATATTTAGCATTCGTACTAAAAATGTTGTTCTGAAGCGAAATAAAGATCAAAATCTGCTTAAAGAAGCATTTCTGGAAAAATTATTTTTCTTCCGGGCACGATTTGAAGACTTGGGTTCGAACTTATAAAGTCGTTTTCTCAAGTTCTATGGTGCCGAATGAACTGATATTCAGGGTTCGAACTAAAAATTATTATCTGAAGCGAAATCGATATCAAAATCTGCTTAAAGAAGCATTTTTGGAAAAAAACACAATTCTTACGGGCACGATTTCAACACTTGTGTTCGAACTTATAAAGTCGTTTTCTCAAGTTCTATGGTGCCGAATGGACTGAAATTTGGATTCGTAGTAAAAATAATTGTCTGAAGCGAAATCAATATCAAAATCTGCATAAAGAAGCATTTCTAGAAAAATCCCTTTTTTACGGGCACGATTTCACGACTTGGTTCGAACTAATAAAGTCGTTTTCTCAGGTCTTATGGCGCCGAATGGACTGAAATTTTGGATTCGTAGTAAAAATGATTGTTTGAAGAGAAATCAATTTCAAAATCTGCTTAAATCAGCATTTCTGAAAAAAAAACACAATTCTTACGGGCACGATTTCAACACTTGTGTTCGAACTTATAAAGTCGTTTTCTCAGGTTCTATGGCGCCGAATGGACTGAAATTTTAGATTTGTAGTAAATATGATTGTTTGAAGCGAAATCAGATCAAAATCTGCTAAGAGAAGCATTTCTGGAAAAATCATTTTTCTTACGGGCACGATTTGAAGACTTGGATTCGAACTTATAAAGTCGTTTTCTCATGTTCTATGGTGCCGAATGGACTGAAATTTGGATTCGTAGTAAAAATAATTGTCTGAAGCGAAATCAATATCAAAATCTGCATAAAGAAGCATTTCTGGAAAAATCCCTTTTTTACGGGCACGATTTCACGACTTGGGTTCGAACTTATAAAGTCGTTTTCTCAGGTTTTATGGCGCCGAATGGTCTGAAATTTTGGATTCATAATATAATACATGGTTTAATGCGAAATTATAACTCAATTCTTCTTAATTTAGCAATTCTCGAAAAATCATAATTCTTACATCCACAAATGCTAAACTTGTTTCGACCCTTCAAAATCGTTTTTTCAGGTTCTATTGCGCCGAATGAACTGATATTTAGCATTCGTACTAAAAATGATGGTCTGAAGCGAAATAAATATCAAAATCTGCTTAAAGAAGCATTTCTGGAAAAAACAGTATTCTTACGGGAACGATTTGAACACTTGGGTTCGAACTTATAACGTCGTTTTCTAAAGTTCTATGGTGCCGAATGGACTGAAATTTTGCATTCGTACTAAAAATGATTGTCTGAAGCGAGATCAAAATCAAAATCTGCTCAAAGAAGCATTTCTGGAAAAATCATTTTTCCTACGGCACGATTTGAAGACTTGGGTTCGAACTTATGAAGTCGTTTTCTCAAGTTCTATGGTGCCGAATGGACTGAAATTTAGGATTCGTACTTGAAATTATTATCTGAAGCGAAATCAATATCAAAATATGCTTAAAGAAGCATTTCTGTAAAAAAAACACAATTCTTACGGGCACGATTTCAACACTTGTGTTCGAACTTATAAAGTCGTTTTCTCAGGTTCTATGGTGCCGAATGGACTGAAATTTAAGATTCGTAGTAAATATGATTGTTTGAAGCGAAATCAGATCCAAATCTGCTAAAAGAAGCATTTCTGGAAAAATCATTTTTCTTACGGGAACGATTTGAAGACTTGGGTTCGAACTTATAAAGTCGTTTTCTCAAGTTCTATGGTGCCGAATGAACTGATATTCAAGGTTCGTACTAAAAATGATGGTCTGAAGCGAAATAAATATCAAAATCTGCTAAATGAAGCATTTCTGGAAAAATCATTATTCTTACGGGCACGATTTGAAGACTTGGGTTCGAACTTATAAAGTCGTTTTCTCAAGTTCAATGGTGCTGAATGGACTGATATTTAGGGTTCAAACTTATAAAGTCGTTTCTCAAGTTCTTGAGCGCCGAATGAACTGATATTTAGCATTCGTACTAAAAATGTTGTTCTGAAGCGAAATAAAGATCAAAATCTGCTTAAAGAAGCATTTCTGGAAAAATTATTTTTCTTCCGGGCACGATTTGAAGACTTGGGTTCGAACTTATAAAGTCGTTTTCTCAAGTTCTATGGTGCCGAATGAACTGATATTCAGGGTTCGAACTAAAAATTATTATCTGAAGCGAAATCGATATCAAAATCTGCTTAAAGAAGCATTTTTGGAAAAAAACACAATTCTTACGGGCACGATTTCAACACTTGTGTTCGAACTTATAAAGTCGTTTTCTCAAGTTCTATGGTGCCGAATGGACTGAAATTTGGATTCGTAGTAAAAATAATTGTCTGAAGCGAAATCAATATCAAAATCTGCATAAAGAAGCATTTCTAGAAAAATCCCTTTTTTACGGGCACGATTTCACGACTTGGTTCGAACTAATAAAGTCGTTTTCTCAGGTCTTATGGCGCCGAATGGACTGAAATTTTGGATTCGTAGTAAAAATGATTGTTTGAAGAGAAATCAATTTCAAAATCTGCTTAAATCAGCATTTCTGAAAAAAAAACACAATTCTTACGGGCACGATTTCAACACTTGTGTTCGAACTTATAAAGTCGTTTTCTCAGGTTCTATGGCGCCGAATGGACTGAAATTTTAGATTTGTAGTAAATATGATTGTTTGAAGCGAAATCAGATCAAAATCTGCTAAGAGAAGCATTTCTGGAAAAATCATTTTTCTTACGGGCACGATTTGAAGACTTGGATTCGAACTTATAAAGTCGTTTTCTCATGTTCTATGGTGCCGAATGGACTGAAATTTGGATTCGTAGTAAAAATAATTGTCTGAAGCGAAATCAATATCAAAATCTGCATAAAGAAGCATTTCTGGAAAAATCCCTTTTTTACGGGCACGATTTCACGACTTGGGTTCGAACTTATAAAGTCGTTTTCTCAGGTTTTATGGCGCCGAATGGTCTGAAATTTTGGATTCATAATATAATACATGGTTTAATGCGAAATTATAACTCAATTCTTCTTAATTTAGCAATTCTCGAAAAATCATAATTCTTACATCCACAAATGCTAAACTTGTTTCGACCCTTCAAAATCGTTTTTTCAGGTTCTATTGCGCCGAATGAACTGATATTTAGCATTCGTACTAAAAATGATGGTCTGAAGCGAAATAAATATCAAAATCTGCTTAAAGAAGCATTTCTGGAAAAAACAGTATTCTTACGGGAACGATTTGAACACTTGGGTTCGAACTTATAACGTCGTTTTCTAAAGTTCTATGGTGCCGAATGGACTGAAATTTTGCATTCGTACTAAAAATGATTGTCTGAAGCGAGATCAAAATCAAAATCTGCTCAAAGAAGCATTTCTGGAAAAATCATTTTTCCTACGGCACGATTTGAAGACTTGGGTTCGAACTTATGAAGTCGTTTTCTCAAGTTCTATGGTGCCGAATGGACTGAAATTTAGGATTCGTACTTGAAATTATTATCTGAAGCGAAATCAATATCAAAATATGCTTAAAGAAGCATTTCTGTAAAAAAAACACAATTCTTACGGGCACGATTTCAACACTTGTGTTCGAACTTATAAAGTCGTTTTCTCAGGTTCTATGGTGCCGAATGGACTGAAATTTAAGATTCGTAGTAAATATGATTGTTTGAAGCGAAATCAGATCCAAATCTGCTAAAAGAAGCATTTCTGGAAAAATCATTTTTCTTACGGGAACGATTTGAAGACTTGGGTTCGAACTTATAAAGTCGTTTTCTCAAGTTCTATGGTGCCGAATGAACTGATATTCAAGGTTCGTACTAAAAATGATGGTCTGAAGCGAAATAAATATCAAAATCTGCTAAATGAAGCATTTCTGGAAAAATCATTATTCTTACGGGCACGATTTGAAGACTTGGGTTCGAACTTATAAAGTCGTTTTCTCAAGTTCAATGGTGCTGAATGGACTGATATTTAGGGTTCAAACTTATAAAGTCGTTTCTCAAGTTCTTGAGCGCCGAATGAACTGATATTTAGCATTCGTACTAAAAATGTTGTTCTGAAGCGAAATAAAGATCAAAATCTGCTTAAAGAAGCATTTCTGGAAAAATTATTTTTCTTCCGGGCACGATTAGAAGACTTGGGTTCGAACTTATAAAGTCGTTTTCTCAAGTTCAATGGTGCTGAATGGACTGATATATAGGGTTCAAACTTATAAAGTCGTTTTCTCAAGTTCTATAGCGCCGAACGAACTGATATTTAGCATTCGTACTAAAAATGTTGGTCTGTAGCGAAATAAATATCAAAATCTGCTAAAAGAAGCATTTCTGGAAAAATTATTTTTCTTCCGGGCACGATTTGAAGACTTGGGTTCGAACTTATAAAGTCGTTTTCTCAAGTTCTATGGTGATGAATGGACTGAAATTTGGATTCGTAGTAAAAATAATTGTCTTAAGCGAAATCAATATCAAAATCTGCATAAAGAAGCATTTCTGGAAAAATCCCTTTTTTACGGGCACGATTTCACGACTTGGGTTCGAACTTATAAAGTCGTTTTCTCAAGTTCTATGGTGCCGAATGGACTGAAATTTCGGATTCGTACTAAAAATTATTATCTGAAGCGAAATCAATATCAAAATCTGCTTAACGAAGCATTTCTGGAAGAAACATTATTCTTACGAGCACGATTTCACGACTTGGGTTCGAACTTATAAAGTCGTTTTCTCAGGTCTTATGGCGCCGAATGGACTGAAATATTGGATTCGTAGTAAAAATGATTGTTTGAAGCGAAATCAAAATGAAAATCTGCTCAAAGAAGCATTTCTGGAAAAATCATTTTTCCTACGGGCACGATTTGAAGACTTGGGTTCGAACTTATGAAGTCGTTTTCTCAGGTTCTATAGCGCCGAATGAACTGATATTTAGTATTCGTACTAAAAATTTTGGTCTGAAGCGAAATAAATATCAAAATCTGCTAAAAGAAGCATTTCTGGAAAAATCATTATTCTTACGGGCACGATTTGAAGACTTGGGTTCGAACTTATAAAGTCGTTTTCTCAAGTTCTATGGTGATGAATGGACTGAAATTTGGATTCGTAGTAAAAATAATTGTCTTAAGCGAAATCAATATCAAAATCTGCATAAAGAAGCATTTCTGGAAAAATCCCTTTTTTACGGGCACGATTTCACGACTTGGGTTCGAACTTATAAAGTCGTTTTCTCAAGTTCTATGGTGATGAATGGACTGAAATTTGGATTCGTAGTAAAAATAATTGTCTTAAGCGAAATCAATATCAAAATCTGCATAAAGAAGCATTTCTGGAAAAATCCCTTTTTTACGGGCACGATTTCACGACTTGGGTTCGAACTTATAAAGTCGTTTTCTCAAGTTCTATGGTGCCGAATGGACTGCAATTTCGGATTCGTACTAAAAATTATTATCTGAAGCGAAATCAATATCAAAATCTGCTTAACGAAGCATTTCTGGAAGAAACATTATTCTTACGAGCACGATTTCACGACTTGGGTTCGAACTTATAAAGTCGTTTTCTCAGGTCTTATGGCGCCGAATGGACTGAAATATTGGATTCGTAGTAAAAATGATTGTTTGAAGCGAAATCAAAATGAAAATCTGCTTAAATCAGCATTTCTGGAAAAATCCCTGTTTTACGGGCACGATTTCACGACTCGGGTTCAAACCTATAAAGTCGTTTTCTCAGGTTTTATGGCGCCGAATTGACTGAAATTTTGGATTTATTTTAAAATAAATGGTTTGATGCGAAATTATAACCCAATTCTTCTTAATTTAGCAATTCTCGAAAAATCATAATTCTCACATCCACAAATGCTAAACTTGTTTGGACCCTTCAAAATCGTTTTTTCAGGTTCTATGGCGCCGAATGAACTGATATTTAGCATTCGTACTAAAAATGATGGTCTGAAGCGAAATAAATATCAAAATCTGCTAAAAGAAGCATTTCTGGAAAAATCATTATCCTTACGGGCACGATTTGAAGACTTGGGTTCGAACTTATAAAGTCGTTTTCTCAAGTTCTATGGTGCCGAATGGACTGAAATTTAGGATTCGTACTTGAAATTATTATCTGAAGCGAAATCAATATCAAAATATGCTTAAAGAAGCATTTCTGTAAAAAAAACACAATTCTTACGGGCACGATTTCAACACTTGTGTTCGAACTTATAAAGTCGTTTTCTCAGGTTCTATGGTGCCGAATGGACTGAAATTTAAGATTCGTAGTAAATATGATTGTTTGAAGCGAAATCAGATACAAATCTGCTAAAAGAAGCATTTCTGGAAAAATCATTATTCTTACGGGCACGATTTGAAGACTTGGGTTCGAACTTATAAAGTCGTTTTCTCAAGTTCAATGGTGCTGAATGGACTGATATTTAGGGTTCAAACTTATAAAGTCGTTTTCTCAAGTTCTATAGCGCCGAACGAACTGATATTTAGCATTCGTACTAAAATGTTGGTCTGAAGCGAAATAAATATCAAAATCTGCTAAAAGAAGCATTTCTGGAAAAATTATTTTTCTTCCGGGCACGATTTGAAGACTTGGGTTCAAACTTATAAAGTCGTTTTCTCAAGTTCTATGGTGATGAATGGACTGAAATTTGGATTCGTAGTAAAAATAATTGTCTTAAGCGAAATCAATATCAAAATCTGCATAAAGAAGCATTTCTGGAAAAATCCCTTTTTTACGGGCACGATTTCAACACTTGTGTTCGAACTTATAAAGTCGTTTTCTCAGGTTCTATGGTGCCGAATGGACTGAAATTTAAGATTCGTAGTAAATATGATTGTTTGAAGCGAAATCAGATCCAAATCTGCTAAAAGAAGCATTTCTGGAAAAATCATTTTTCTTACGGGAACGATTTGAAGACTTGGGTTCGAACTTATAAAGTCGTTTTCTCAAGTTCTATGGTGCCGAATGAACTGATATTCAAGGTTCGTACTAAAAATGATGGTCTGAAGCGAAATAAATATCAAAATCTGCAAAATGAAGCATTTCTGGAAAAATCATTATTCTTACGGGCACGATTTGAAGACTTGGGTTCGAACTTATAAAGTCGTTTTCTCAAGTTCAATGGTGCTGAATGGACTGATATTTAGGGTTCAAACTTATAAAGTCGTTTCTCAAGTTCTTGAGCGCCGAATGAACTGATATTTAGCATTCGTACTAAAAATGTTGTTCTGAAGCGAAATAAAGATCAAAATCTGCTTAAAGAAGCATTTCTGGAAAAATTATTTTTCTTCCGGGCACGATTTGAAGACTTGGGTTCGAACTTATAAAGTCGTTTTCTCAAGTTCTATGGTGCCGAATGAACTGATATTCAAGGTTCGTACTAAAAATGATGGTTTGAAGCGAAATAAATATCAAAATCTGCTAAATGAAGCATTTCTGGAAAAATCATTATTCTTACGGGCACGATTTGAAGACTTGGGTTCGAACTTATAAAGTCGTTTTCTCAAGTTCAATGGTGCTGAATGTACTGATATTTAGGGTTCAAACTTATAAAGTCGTTTCTCAAGTTCTTGAGCGCCGAATGAACTGATATTTAGCATTCGTATTAAAAATGTTGGTCTGAAGCGAAATAAAGATCAAAATCTGCTAAAAGAAGCATTTCTGGAAAAATTATTTTTCTTCCGGGCACGATTTGAAGACTTGGGTTCGAACTTATAAAGTCGTTTTCTCAAGTTCTATGGTGCCGAATGAACTGATATTCAGGGTTCGAACTAAAAATTATTATCTGAAGCGAAATCAATATCGAAATCTGCTTAAAGAAGCATTTTTGGAAAAAAACACAATTCTTACGGGCACCTTTTCAACACTTGTGTTCGAACTTATAAAGTTGTTTTCTCAGGTTCTATGGCGCCGAATGGACTGAAATTTTAGATTCGTAGTAAATATGATTGTTTGAAGCGAAATCAGATTAAAATCTGCTTAAAGAATCATTTCTGGAAAAATCATTTTTCTTACGGGCACGATTTGAAGACTTGGGTTCGAACTTATAAAGTCGTTTTCTCAAGTTCTATGGTGCCGAATGGACTGAAATTTGGATTCGTAGTAAAAATTATAATCTGAAGCGAAATCAATATCAAAATCTGCTAAAAGAAGCATTTCTGGAAAAATCATTATCCTTACGGGCACGATTTGAAGACTTGGGTTCGAACTTATAAAGTCGTTTTCTCAAGTTCTATGGTGCCGAATGGACTGAAATTTGGATTCGTAGTAAAAATAATTGTCTGAAGCGAAATCAATATCAAAATCTGCATAAAGAAGCATTTCTGGAAAAATCCCTTTTTTACGGGCACGATTTCATGACTTGGGTTCGAACTTATAAAGTCGTTTTCTCAAGTTCTATAGCGCCGAATGAACTGATATTTAGCATTCGCACTAAAAATGTTGGTCTGAAGCGAAATAAATATCAAAATCTGCTAAAAGAAGCATTTCAGGAAAAATTATTTTTCTTCCGGGCACGATTTGAAGACTTGGGTTCGAACTTATAAAGTCGTTTTCTCAAGTTCTATGGTGATGAATGGACTGAAATTTGGATTCGTAGTAAAAATAATTGTCTGAAGCGAAATCAATATCAAAATCTGCATAAAGAAGCATTTCTGGAAAAATCCCTTTTTTACGGGCACGATTTCACGACTTGGGTTCGAACTTATAAAGTCGTTTTCTGAGGTCTTATGGCGCTGAATGGACTGAAATTTTGGATTCGTAGTAAAAATGATTGTTTGAAGCGAAATGAATAGCAAAATCTGCTTCAAGAAGCATTTCTAGAAAAATCCCTATTTTACGGCTACGATTTCACGACTTGTGTTCGAACTTATAAAGTCGTTTTCTCAGGTTCTATGGCGCCGAATGGACTGAAATTTTAGATTCGTAGTAAATATGATTTTTTGAAACGAATTCAGATACAAATCTGCTAAAAGAAGCATTTCTGGAAAAATCATTTTTCTTACGGGCACGATTTCACCACTTGGGTTCGAACTTATAAAGTCGTTTTCTCAGGTCTTATGGCGCCGAATGGACTGAAATTTTGGATTCGTAGTACAAATGATTGTTTAAAGCGAAATCAATAACAAAATCTGCTTAAAGAAGCATTTCTAGAAAAATCCCTATTTTACGGCTACGATTTCACGACTTGTGTTCGAACTTATAAAGTCGTTTTCTCAGGTTCTATGGCGCCGAATGGACTGAAATTTTAGATTCGTCGTAAATATTATTGTTTTAAGCGAATTCAGATCAAAATCTGCTAAAAGAAGCATTTCTGGAAAAATCATTTTTCTTACGGGCACGATTTCACGACTTGGGTTCGAACTTATAAAGTCGTTTTCTCAGGTTTTATGGCGCCGAATTGACTGAAATTATGGATTTATTTTATAATAAATGGTTTGATGCGAAATTATAACTCAATTCTTCTTAATTTAGCAATTCTCGAAAAATCATAATTCTCACATCCACAAATGCTAAACTTGTTTCGACCTTTCAAAATCGTTTTTTCAGGTTCTATGGCGCCGAATGAACTGATATTTAGCATTCGTACTTAAAATGATGGTCTGAAGCGAAATAAATATCAAAATCTGCTTGAAGAAGCATTTCTGGTAAAGTTATTATTTTTGCGGGCTCGATTTCAACACTTGGGTTCGAACTTATTACGCCGTTTTCTCAAGTTCTATGGTGCCGAATGGACTGAAATTCTGGATTCGTAGCAAAAATGATTGTCTGAAAAGAAATCAATATCAAAATCTTCTTAAAGAAGCATTTCTGGAAAAATCCCTATTTTACGGGCACGATTTCACGACTTGGGTTCGAACTTATAAAGTCGTTTTCTCAGGTTTTATGGTGCCGAATGGACTGAAATTTTGGATTCATATTATAATACATGGTTTGATGCGAAATTAAAGCTCAATTCTTCTTTATTTTGATATTCTCATAAAATCATAATTCTTACATCCACAAAATGCTTAACTTTTTTCAACCCTTCAAAATCGTTGTCTCAGGTTCTATGGCGCCGAATGAACTGATATTTTGCATTCGTACTAAAAATGATGGTCTGAAGCCAAATCATTATCAAAATCTGCTAAAAGAAGCATTTCTGGAAAAATCATTTTTCTTACGGGCACGATTTGAAGAATTGGGTTCGAACTTATAAATTCGTTTTCTCAGGTTCTATGGTGCCGAATGGACTGAAATTTTGGATTCATATTAAAATACATGGTTTGATGCGAAATTAAAGCTCAATTCTTCTTTATTTTGCAATTTTCATAAAATCATAATTCTTACATCCACAAAATGCTTAACTTTTTTCAACCCTTCAAAATCGTTGTCTCAGGTTCTATGGCGCCGAACGGACTGAAATTTTGGATTCTTAGTATAAATGATTGTCTGAAGCGAAATCAATATCAAAATCTGCTTAAAGAAGCCTTTCTGGAAAAATCCCTATTTTACGGGCACGATTTCACGACTTGGGTTCGAACTTATAAAGTCGTTTTCTCTGGTTTTATGGCGCCGAATGGACTGAAATTTTGGATTCATATTATAATACATGGTTTGATGCGAAATTATTGCTCAATTCTTCTTAATTTAGCAATTCTCATAAAATAATAATTCTAACATCCACAAATGCTAAATTTGTTTCGACTTTTCAAAATCGTTTTCTCAGGTTCTATAGCGCCGAATGAACTGATATTTTGCATTCGTACTAAAAATGATTGTCTGAAGCGAAATCAATATCAAAATCTGCTAAAAGAAGCATTTCTGGAAAAATCATTTTTCTTACGGGCACGATTTGAAGAATTGGGTTCGAACCTATAAAGTCGTTTTCTCAAGTTCTATGGTGCCGAATGGACTGAAATTTTGGATTCATATTAAAATACATGGTTCGATGCGAAATTAAAACTCAATTCTCCTTAATTTAGCAATTCTCGAAAAATCGTAATTCTTACATCCACAACTGCTAAACTTGTTTCGACCCTTCAAAATCGTTTTCTATGGTTCTATGGTGCCGAATGAACTGATATTTTACATTCTTACTTAAAATGATGGTCTGAAGCGAATTCAATATCAAAATCTGCTAAAAGAAGCATTTCTGGAAATATTATTTTTCTTACGGGCACGATTTGAAGACTTTGGTTCGAACTTATAAAGTCGGTTTCTCAAGTTCAATGGTGCCGAATTGACTAAAATTATGGATTCGTAATTAAAATAATTATCTGGAGCGAAATAAATATCAAAATCTTGATAAAGAAGCATTTCTGGAAAAATCCCTATTTTACGGGCACGATTTCACGACATGGGTTCGAACTTATAAAGTCGTTTTCTCAGGTTCTATGGTGCCGAATGGACTGAAATTCTGGATTCGTAGCAAAAATGATTGTCTGAAAAGAAATCAATATCAAAATCTTCTTAAAGAAGCATTTCTGGAAAAATCCCTATTTTACGGGCACGATTTCACGACATTGTTTCGAACTTATAAAGTCGTATTCTCTGGTTTTATGGCGCCGAATGGACTGAAATTATGGATTCACATTATTATACATTTTTTGATGCGAAATTATTACTCAATTCTTCTTAATTAAGCAATTCACAAAAAATCATAATTCTTACATCCACAAAATGCTTAACTTTTTTCAACCCTTCAAAATCGTTGTCTCAGGTTCTATGGCGCCGAATGAACTGATATTTTGCATTCGAACTAAAAATGATGGTCTGAAGCGAAATCAATATTAAAATCTGCTAAAAGAAGAATTTCTGGAAAAATCATTTTTCTTACGGGCACGATTTGAAGAATTCGGTTCGAACCTATAAAGTCGTTTTCTCAAGTTCTATGGTGCCGAATGGACTGAAATTTAGGATTCGTACTTAAAATTATTATCTGAAGCGAAATTAATATCAAAATCTGCTTGAAGAAGCATTTCTGCTAAAGTTATTATTTTTGCGGGCTCGATTTCAACAATTGGGTTCGAACTTATAACGTCGTTTTCTCAAGTTCTATGGTGCCGAATGGACTGAAATTTTGGATTTGTAGTAAAAATAATTGTCTGAAGCGAAATCAACATCATAATCTTCTTAAAAAAGCATTTCTGGAAAAATCACTATTTAAAGGGCACGATTTCACGACTTGGGTTCGAACTTATAAAGTCGTATTCTCAGGTTTTATGGCGCCGAATGGACTGAAATTTTGGATTCATATTAAAATACATGGTTCGATGCGAAATTAAAACTCAATTCTCCTTAATTTAGCAATTCTCGAAAAATCGTAATTCTTACATCCACAACTGCTAAACTTGTTTCGACCCTTCAAAATCGTTTTCTGTGGTTCTATGGTGCCGAATGAACTGATATTTTACATTCTTACTTAAAATGATGGTCTGAAGCGAATTCAATATCAAAATCTGCTAAAAGAAGCATTTCTGGAAATATTATTTTTCTTACGGGCACGATTTGAAGACTTTGGTTCGAACTTATAAAGTTGGTTTCTCAAGTTCAATGGTGCCGAATTGACTAAAATTATGGATTCGTAATTAAAATAATTATCTGGAGCGAAATAAATATCACAATCTTGATAAAGAAGCATTTCTGGAAAAATCCCCATTTTACGGGGACGATTTGAAGACCTCGGTTCGAACTTATGAAGTCGTATTCTCAAGTTCTATGGTGCCGAATGGACTGAAATTTAGGATTCGTACTTGCAATTATTATCTGAACCGAAATAAATATCAAAATCTGCTTAACGAAGCATTTCTGGAAGAAACATTATGCTTACGAGCACGATTTCAACACTTGGGTTCGAATTTATAAAGTTGTTTTCTCAGGTTCTATTGTGCCGAATGGACTGAAATTATGGATTCGTAGTAAAAATGATTATCTGAAGCGAAATCAATATCAAAATCTGCTAAAAGAAGCATCTCTGGAAAAATCATTATTCTTACGGGCACGATTTGAAGACTTGGGTTCGAACTTATAAAGTCTTTTTCTCAAGTTCTAGGGTGCCGAATGGACTGAAATATTAGATTCGTAGTAAATATGATTGTTTGAAGCGAAATCAGATCAAAATCTGCTTAAAGAAGCATTTCTGGAAAAATCCCTATTTTACGGGCACGATTTCACGGCTTGGGTTCGAACTTATAAAGTCGTTTTCTCAGGTTCTATGGTGCCGAATGGACTGAAATTCTGGATTCGTAGCAAAAATGATTGTCTGAAAAGAAATCAATATCAAAATCTTCTTAAAGAAGCATTTCTGGAAAAATCCCTATTTTACGGGCACGATTTCACGACATTGTTTCGAACTTATAAAGTCGTTTTCTCAGGTTTTATGGCGCCGAATGGACTGAAATTTTGGATTCATATTATAATACATGGTTTGATGCGAAATTAAAGCTCAATTCTTCTTTATTTTGCAATTCTTATAAAATCATAATTCTAACATCCACAAAATGCTTAACTTTTTTCAACCCTTCAAAATCGTTGTCTCAGGTTCTATGGCGCCGAATGAACTGATATTTTGCATTCGTACTAAAAATGATGGTCTGAAGCGAAATCAATATCTAAATCTGCTAAAAGAAGCATTTCTGGAAAAATCATTTTTCTTACGGGCACGATTTGAAGAATTGGGTTCGAACTTATAAAGTCGTTTTCTCAGGTTTTATGGCGCCGAATGGACTGAAATTTTGGATTCATATTAAAATACATGGTTTGATGCGAAATTTAAACTCAATTCTCCTTAATTTAGCAATTCTCGAAAAATCATAATTCTTACATCCTTAACTGCTAAACTTGTTTCGACCCTTCAAAATCGTTTTTTGTGGTTCTATGGTGCCGAATGAACTGATATTTTACATTCTTACTTAAAATGATGGTCTGAAGCGAATTCAATATCAAAATCTGCTAAAAGAAGCATTTCTGGAAATATAATTTTTCTTACGCGCACGATTTGAAGACTTGGGTTCGAACTTATAAAGTCGGTTTCTCAAGTTCTATGGTGCCGAATGGACTTAAATTTAGGATTCGTACTTAAAATTATTATCTGAAGCGAAATTAATATCAAAATCTGCTTAAAGAAGCATTTCTGGAAAAATAACTATTTAAAGGGCACGATTTCACGACTTGGGTTCGAACTTAAAAAGTCGTTTTCTCAGGTTTTATGGCGCCGAATGGACTGAAATTTTGGATTCATATTAAAAAAAATGGTTTGATGCGAAATTATAACTCAATTCTCCTTAATTAAGAAATTCTCGAAAAATCATATTTCTTACATCCACAACTGCTTAAATCGTTTCGAGCCTTCAAAATTCGTTTTCTCAGGTTCTATGGTGCCGAAAGAACTGATATTTGACATTCTTACTTAAAATGATGGTCTGAAGCGAATTCAATATCAAAATCTGCTAAAAGAAGCATTTCTGGAAATATAATTTTTCTTACGCGCACGATTTGAAGACTTGGGTTCGAACTTATAAAGTCGGTTTCTCAAGTTCTATGGTGCCGAATGGACTAAAATTTAGGATTCGTACTTAAAATTATTATCTGAAGCGAAATTAATATCAAAATGTGCTTAAAGAAGCATTTCTGGAAAAATCCCTATTTTACGGGCACGATTTCACGACTTGGGTTCGAACTTATAAAGTCGTTTTCTCAGGTTTTATGGCGCCGAATGGACTGAAATTTTGGATTCATATTAAAATACATGGTTTGATGCGAAATTATAGCTCAATTCTTCTTAATTTAGCAATTCTCATAAAATCATAATTCTTACATCCACAAATGCTAAATTTGTTTCGACCTTTCAAAATCGTTTTCTCAGGTTCTATAGCGCCGAATGAACTGATATTTTGCCTTCGTACTAAAAATGATTGTCTGAAGCGAAATCAATATCAAAATCTGCTAAAAGAAGCATTTCTGGAAAAATCATTTTTCTTACGGGCACGATTTGAAGACTTGGGTTCGAACTTATAAATTCGTTTTCTCAAGTTCTATGGTGCCGAATGGACCCAAATTTAGGATTCGTACTAAAAATGATTGTTTGAAGCGAAACCAATATCAAAATCTGCTTAAAGAAGCATTTCTGGAAAAATCCCTATTTTACGGGCACGATTTCACAACTTGGGTTCGAATTTATAAAGTCGTTTTCTCAGGTTCTAAGGAGCCGAATGGAGTGAAATTTTGAATTCGTAGTAAAAATGATTGTCTGAAAAGAAATCAATATCAAAATCTGCTGAAAGAAGCATTTCTGGAATAATCCCTTTTTTACGGGGACGATTTCACGACTTGGGTTCGAACTCATAAAGTCATTTTCTCAGGTTTTATGGCGCCGAATGGACTAAAATTTTGGATTTATATTATAATACATGGTTTGATGCGAAATTATAGCTCAATTCTTCTTAATTTAGCAATTCTCATAAAATCATAATTCTTACATCCACAAATGCTAAATTTGTTTCGACCTTTCAAAATCGTTTTCTCAGGTTCTATAGCGCCGAATGAACTGATATTTTGCATTCGTACTAAAAATGATTGTCTGAAGCGAAATCAATATCAAAATCTGCTAAAAGAAGCATTTCTGGAAAAATCATTTTTCTTACGGGCACGATTTGAAGACTTGGGTTCGAACTTATAAATTCGTTTTCTCAAGTTCAATGGTGCCGAATGGACCGAAATTAAGGATTCGTACTAAAAATGATTGTCTGAAGCGAAACCAATATCAAAATCTGCTTAAAGAAGCATTTCTGGAAAAATCCCAATTTTACGGGCAGATTTCACAACTTGGGTTCGAACTTATAAAGTCGTTTTCTTAGGTTCTAAGGTGCCGAATGGACTGAAATTTTGAATTTGTAGTAAAAATGAATGTCTGAAAAGAAATCAATATCAAAATCTGCTGAAAGAAGCATTTCTGGAATAATCCCTTTTTTACGGGGACGATTTCACGACTTGGGTTCGAACTCATAAAGTCGTTTTCTCAGGTTTTATGGCGCCGAATGTACTGAAATCTTGGATTCATATTATAATACATAGTTTGATGCGAAAGTATAACTCAATTTTTCTTATTTTAGCAATTCTCAAATAATGATAATTCTTACATGCACAAATGCTAAATTTGTTTCGACCTTTCAAAATCGTTTTCTCAGGTTCTATTGCGCCGAATGGACTGAAATTTTGGATTCGTAGTAAAAATGATTGTCTGAAGCGAAATCAATATCAAAATCTGCTAAAAGAAGCATTTCTGGAAAAATCATTATACTTACGGGCACGATTTGAAGACTTGGGTTCGAACTTATAAAGTCGTTTTCTCAAGTTCTATGGTGCCGAATTTACTGAAATTTAGGATTCGTACTTAAAATTATTATCTGAAGCGAAATAAATATTAAAATCTGCTAGAAGAAGCATTTCTGCTAAAGTTATTATTTTTGCGGGCTCGATTTCAACACTTCGGTTCAAATTTATAACGTCGTTTTCTCAAGTTCTATGGTGCCGAATGGACTGAAATTTTGGATTTGTAGTAAAAATAATTGTCTGAAGCGAAATCAATATCATGATCTTCTTAAAAAAGCATTTCTGGAAAATGCACTATTTAAAGGGCACGATTTCACGACTTGGGTTCGAACTTATAAAGTCGTTTTCTCTGGTTTTATGGCGCCGAATGGACTGAAATTATGGATTCACATTATTATACATGGTTTGATGCGAAATTATTACTCAATTCTTTTTAATTAAGCAATTCTCAAAAAATCATAATTCTTACATCCACAAATGCTAAACTTTTTTCAACCCTTCAAAATCGTTGTCCTGAAATTTTGGAATCATATTATAATACATGGTTTGATGCGAAATTATACATCAATTTTTCTTAATTTAGCAATTTTCAAGAAATCATAATTCTTACATCCACAAATGCTTAACTTGTTTCGACCTTTCAAAATCGTTTTCGCAGGTTCTATGGTGCCGAATGGACTTTGGATTTGTACTAAAAGTTATTGTCCGAAGCGAAATCAATATCAAAATCTGCCTTAAGACGCATTTCTGGAAAAAACACTATTCTTACGGGCACGATTTCAACACTTGGGTTCGAACTTATAAAGTCGTTTTCTCAGGTTCTATGGTGCCGAATGAACTGATATTTTATATTCTCACTTCAAATGATGGTCTGAAGCGAATTCAATATCAAAATCTGCTAAAAGAAGCATTTCTGGAAATATTATTTTTCTTACGGGCACGATTTGAAGACTTGGGTTCGAACTTATAAAGTCGGTTTCTCAAGTTCTATGGTGCCGAATGGACTAAAATTTAATATTCGTACTTAAAATTATTATCTGAAGCGAAATAAATATCAAAATCTGCTTAAAAAAGCATTTCTGGAAAAATCCCTATTTTACGGTTAAGATTTCACGACTTGGGTTCGAACTTATAAAGTCGTTTTCTCTGGTTTTATGGCGCCGAATGGACTGAAATTATGGATTCACATTATTATACATGGTTTGATGCGAAATTATTACTCAATTCTTTTTAATTAAGCAATTCTCAAAAAATCATAATTCTTACATCCACAAATGCTTAACTTTTTTAACCCTTCAAAATCGTTGTCTCAGGTTCTATGGCGCCGAATGAACTGATATTTTGCATTCGTACTAAAAATGATGGTCTGAAGCGAAATCAATATCAAAATCTGCTAAAAGAAGCATTTCTGGAAAAATCATTTTTCTTACGGGCACGATTTGAATACTTGGGTTCGAACTTTTCTAGTCTTTTTCTCTAGTTCTATGGTGCCGAAATTACTGAAATTTTGGATTCGTACTTAAAATTATTATCAGAAGCGAAATAAATATCAAAATCTGCTTGAAGAAGCATTTCTGGTAAAGTTATTATTTTTGCGGGCTCGATTTCAACACTTGGGTTCGAACTTATAACGTCGTTTTCTCAAGTTCTATGGTGCCGAATGGACCAAAATTTTGGATTTGTAGTAAAAAGAATTTTCTGAAGCGAAATCAATATCATAATCTGCTAAAAGAATCATTTCTGGAAAAATCATTTTTCTTACGGGCACGATTTGAAGACTTGGGTTCGAAATTATAAAGTCGTTTTCTCAAGTTCTATGGTGCCGAATGGACTGAAATTTAGGATTCGTACTAAAAAATTTATCTGAAGCGAAATCCTAACCAAAATCTACTTAATGTAGCATTTCTGGAAAAATTATTTTTCTTACGGGCACGATTTGAAGACTTGGGTTCGAACTTATAAAGTCGTTTTCTCAGGTTCTATGGCGCCGAGTAGACTTTTATTTTGGATTCGTAGTAAAAATTATTTTCTGAAGCGAAATCAATATCAAAATCTGCTTAAAGAAGCATTTCTGGAAAAATCCCTATTTAACGGGCACGATTTCATAACTTGGGTTCGAACTTATAAAGTCATTTTCTCAGGTTCTAAGGTGCCGAATGGACTGAAATTTTGAATTCGTAGTGAAAATGATTGTCTGAAAAGAAATCAATATCAAAAACTGCTGAAAGAAGCATTTCTGGAATAATCCCGTTTTTACGGGGACGATTTCACGACTTGGGTTCGAACTCATAAAGTCGTTTTCTCAGGTTTTATGGCGCCGAATGTACTGAAATTTTGGATTCACATTATTATACATGGTTTGATGCGAAATTATTACTCAATTCTTTTTAATTAAGCAATTCTCAAAAAATCATAATTCTTACATCCACAAATGCTAAACTTTTTTCAACCCTTCAAAATCGTTGTCTCAGGTTCTATGGCGCCGAATGAACTGATATTTTGCATTCGTACTAAAAATGATGGTCTGAAGCGAAATCAATATCAAAATCTGCTAAAAGAAGCATTTCTGGAAAAATCATTTTTCTTACGGGCACGATTTGAATACTTGGGTTCGAACTTTTCTAGTCGTTTTCTCTAGTTCTATGGTGCCGAAATTACTGAAATTTTGGATTCGTACTTAAAATTATTATCAGAAGCGAAATAAATATCAAAATCTGCTTGAAGAAGCATTTCTGGTAAAGTTATTATTTTTGCGGGCTCGATTTCAACACTTGGGTTCGAACTTATAACGTCGTTTTCTCAAGTTCTATGGTGCCGAATGGACTGAAATTTTGAATTCGTAGTAAAAATGAATGTCTGAAAAGAAATCAATATCAAAATCTGCTAGAAGAAGCATTTCTGCTAAAGTTATTATTTTTGCGGGCTCGATTTCAACACTTGGGTTCAAATTTATAACGTCGTTTTCTCAAGTTCTATGGTGCCGAATGGACTGAAATTTTGGATTTGTAGTAAAAATAATTGTCTGAAGCGAAATCAATATCATGATCTTCTTAAAAAAGCATTTCTGGAAAATGCACTATTTAAAGGGCACGATTTCACGACTTGGGTTCGAACTTATAAAGTCGTTTTCTCTGGTTTTATGGCGCCGAATGGACTGAAATTATGGATTCACATTATTATACATGGTTTGATGCGAAATTATTACTCAATTCTTCTTAATTTAGCAATTCTCAAAAAATCATAATTCTTAAATCCACAAATGCTAAACTTTTTTCAACCCTTCAAAATCGTTGTCTCAGGTTCTATGGCGCCGAATGAACTGATATTTTGCATTCGTACTAAAAATGATGGTCTGAAACGAAATCAATATCAAAATCTGCTAAAAGAAGCATTTCTGGAAAAATCATTTTTCTTACGGGCACGATTTGAAGACTTGGGTTCGAACTTATAAATTCGTTTTCTCAAGTTCTATGGTGCCGAATGGACCGAAATTGAGGATTCGTACTAAAAATGATTGTCTGAAGCGAAACCAATATCAAAATCTGCTTAAAGAAGCATTTCTGGAAAAATCCCTATCTTACGGGCACGATTTCACGACGTGGGTTCGAACTTATAAAGTCGTTTTCTCAGGTTCTAAGGTGCCGAATGGACTGAAATTTTGAATTCGTAGTAAAAATGATTGTCTGAAAAGAAATCAATATCAAAATCTGCTTAAAGAAGCATTTCTGGAATAATCCCTTTTTTACGGGGACGATTTCACGACTTGGGTTCGAACTTATAAAGTCGTTTTCTCAGGTTTTATGGCGCCGAATGAACTGAAATTTTGGATTCATATTATAATACATGGTTTGATGCGAAATTATAACTCAATTTTTCTTATTTTAGCAATTCTCAAATAATCATAATTCTTACATGCACAAATGCTAAACTTGTTTCGACCTTTCAAAATCGTTTTCTCAGGTTCTATGGCGCCGAATGGACTGAAATTTTGGATTCGTACTTAAAATTATTATCTAGAGCGAAATAAATATCAAAATCTGCTTGAAGAAGCATTTCTGGTAAAGTTATTATTTTTGCGGGCTCGATTTCAACACTAGGGTTCAAACTTATAACGTCGTTTTCTCAAGTTCTATGGTGTCGAATGGACTAAAATTTAAGATTCGTTTAAATTATCTGAAGCGAAATAAATATCAAAACCTGCTTTAATCAGCATTTCTGGAAAAAACCCTATTTTACGGGCACGATTTCACGACTCGGGTTCGAACTTATAAATTTGTTTTCTCAAGTTCTATGAAGCCGAATTTACTGAAATTTTGGATTCGTAGTAAAAATGATTTTCTAAAGCGAAATCAATATCAAAATCTTCTTAAAGAAGCATTTCTGGAAAAATCCCTATTTTACGGGCACGATTTCACGACTTGGGTTCGAACTTATAAAGTCGTTTTCTCTGGTTTTATGGCGCCGAATGGACTGAAATTATGGATTCACATTATTATACATGGTTTGATGCGAAATTATTACTCAATTCTTTTTTATTAAGCAATTCTCAAAAAATCATAATTCTTACATCCACAAATGCTAAACTTTTTTCAACCCTTCAAAATCGTTGTCTCAGGTTCTATGGCGCCGAATGAACTGATATTTTGCATTCGTACTAAAAATGATGGTCTGAAGCGAAATCAATATAGAAATCTGCTAAAAGAAGCATTTCTGGAAAAATCATTTTTCTTACGGGCACGATTTAAAGACTTGGGTGCGAAATTATAAAGTCGTTTTCTCAAGTTCTATGGTGCAGAATGGACTGAAATTTAGGATTCGTGCTAAAAAATTTTATCAGAAGCGAAATCCTTACAAAAATCTACTTAATGAAGCATTTCTGGATAAATTATTTTTCTTACGGGCACGATTTGAAAACTTGGGTTCGAACTTATAAAGTCGTTTTCTCAGGTTTTATGGCGCCGAATTGACTTTTATTTCGGATTCGTAGTAAAAATGATTGTCTGAAGCGAAATCAATATCAAAATCTGCTAAAAGAAGCATTGCTGGTAAAAATATTTTTCTTACGGGCACGATTTGAAGACTTGGGTTCGAACTTATAAAGTCGTTTTCTCAAGTTCTATGGTGCCGAATGGACTGAAATTTTGGATTCGTAGTAAAAATAATTGTCTGTGCCGAATGGACTGAAGTTTAGGATTCGTATTAAAAATTATTATCTGAAGCGAAATCTCCTTAAAGAAGCATTTCTGGAAAAAACACAATTCTTACGGGCACGATTTGAACACTTGGGTTCGAACTTATAAAGTCGTTTTCTCAAGTTCTATGGTGCCGAATGGACCGAAATTTAGGATTCGTACTAAAAAATTTTATTTGAAGCGAAATCCTTACCAAAATCTACTTAATGAAGCATTTCTGGATAAATTATTTTTCTTAAGGGCACGATTTGAATACTTGGGTTCTAACTTTTCTAGTCGTTTTCTCTAGTTCTATGGTGCCGAAATTACTGAAATTTTGGATTCGTACTTAAAATTATTATCTGAAGCGAAATAAATATCAAAATCTGCTTGAAGAAGCATTTCTGGTAAAGTTATTATTTTTGCGGGCTCGATTTCAACACTTGGGTTCGAACTTATAACGTCGTTTTCTCAAGTTCTATGGTGCCGAATGGACCAAAATTTTGGATTTGTAGTAAAAAGAATTTTCTGAAGCGAAATCAATATCATAATCTGCTAAAAGAATCATTTCTGGAAAAATCATTTTTCTTACGGGCACGATTTGAAGACTTGGGTTCGAAATTATAAAGTCGTTTTCTCAAGTTCTATGGTGCCGAATGGACTGAAATTTAGGATTCGTACTAAAAAATTTTATCTGAAGCGAAATCCTAACCAAAATCTACTTAATGAAGCATTTCTGGAAAAATTATTTTTCTTACGGGCACGATTTGAAGACTTGGGTTCGAACTTATAAAGTCGTTTTCTCAGGTTCTATGGCGCCGAGTAGACTTTTATTTTGGATTCGTAGTAAAAATTATTTTCTGAAGCGAAATCAATATCAAAATCTGCTTAAAGAAGCATTTCTGGAAAAATCCCTATTTAACGGGCACGATTTCATAACTTGGGTTCGAACTTATAAAGTCATTTTCTCAGGTTCTAAGGTGCCGAATGGACTGAAATTTTGAATTCGTAGTGAAAATGATTGTCTGAAAAGAAATCAATATCAAAAACTGCTGAAAGAAGCATTTCTGGAATAATCCCGTTTTTACGGGGACGATTTCACGACTTGGGTTCGAACTCATAAAGTCGTTTTCTCAGGTTTTATGGCGCCGAATGTACTGAAATCTTGGATTCATATTATAATACATAGTTTGATGCAAAAGTATAACTCAATTTTTCTTATTTTAGCAATTCTCAAATAATGATAATTCTTACATGCACAAATGCTAAACTTGTTTCGATCTTTCAAAATCGTTTTCTCAGGTTCTATGGCGCCGAATGGACTGAAATTTTGGATTCGTAGTAAAAATGATTGTCTGAAGCGAAATCAATATCAAAATCTGCTAAAAGAAGCATTTCTGGAAAAATCATTATTCTTACGAACACGATTTGAAGACTTGGGTTCGAACTTATAAAGTCGATTTCTCAAGTTCTATGGTGCCGAATGGACTTAAATTTAGGATTCGTACTAAAAATGATTGTCTGAAGCGAAACCAATATCAAAATCTGCTTAAAGAAGCATTTCTGGAAAAATCCCAATTTTACGGGCAGATTTCACAACTTGGGTTCAAACTTATAATGTCGTTTTCTCAGGTTCTAAGGTGCCGAATGGACTGAAATTTTGAATTCGTAGTAAAAATGAATGTCTGAAAAGAAATCAATATCAAAATCTGCTGAAAGAAGCATTTCTGGAATAATCCCTTGTTTACGGGGACGATTTCACGACTTGGGTTCGAACTCATAAAGTCGTTTTCTCAGGTTTTATGGCGCCGAATGTACTGAAATCTTGGATTCATATTATAATACATAGTTTGATGCAAAAGTATAACTCAATTTTTCTTATTTTAGCAATTCTCAAATAATGATAATTCTTACATGCACAAATGCTAAACTTGTTTCGATCTTTCAAAATCGTTTTCTCAGGTTCTATGGCGCCGAATGGACTGAAATTTTGGATTCGTAGTAAAAATGATTGTCTGAAGCGAAATCAATATCAAAATCTGCTAAAAGAAGCATTTCTGGAAAAATCATTATACTTACGGGCACGATTTGAAGACTTGGGTTCGAACTTATAAAGTCGTTTTCTCAAGTTCTATGGTGCCGAATGGACTGAAATTTAGGATTCGTACTTAAAATTATTATCTGAAGCGAAATAAATATTAAAATCTGCTAGAAGAAGCATTTCTGCTAAAGTTATTATTTTTGCGGGCTCGATTTCAACACTTGGGTTCAAATTTATAACGTCGTTTTCTCAAGTTCTATGGTGCCGAATGGACTGAAATTTTGGATTTGTAGTAAAAATAATTGTCTGAAGCGAAATCAATATCATGATCTTCTTAAAAAAGCATTTCTGGAAAATGCACTATTTAAAGGGCACGATTTCACGACTTGGGTTCGAACTTATAAAGTCGTTTTCTCTGGTTTTATGGCGCCGAATGGACTGAAATTATGGATTCACATTATTATACATGGTTTGATGCGAAATTATTACTCAATTCTTCTTAATTTAGCAATTCTCAAAAAATCATAATTCTTAAATCCACAAATGCTAAACTTTTTTCAACCCTTCAAAATCGTTGTCTCAGGTTCTATGGCGCCGAATGAACTGATATTTTGCATTCGTACTAAAAATGATGGTCTGAAACGAAATCAATATCAAAATCTGCTAAAAGAAGCATTTCTGGAAAAATCATTTTTCTTACGGGCATGATTTGAAGACTTGGGTTCGAACTTATAAATTCGTTTTCTCAAGTGCTATGGTGCCGAATGGACCGAAATTGAGGATTCGTACTAAAAATGATTGTCTGAAGCGAAACCAATATCAAAATCTGCTTAAAGAAGCATTTCTGGAAAAATCCCTATCTTACGGGCACGATTTCACGACGTGGGTTCGAACTTATAAAGTCGTTTTCTCAGGTTCTAAGGTGCTGAATGGACTGAAATTTTGAATTCGTAGTGAAAATGATTGTCTGAAAAGAAATCAATATCAAAATCTGCTTAAAGAAGCATTTCTGGAATAATCCCTTTTTTACGGGGACGATTTCACGACTTGGGTTCGAACTTATAAAGTCGTTTTCTCAGGTTTTATGGCGCCGAATGAACTGAAATTTTGGATTCATATTATAATACATGGTTTGATGCGAAATTATAACTCAATTTTTCTTATTTTAGCAATTCTCAAATAATCATAATTCTTACATGCACAAATGCAAAACTTGTTTCGACCTTTCAAAATCGTTTTCTCAGGTTCTATGGCGCCGAATGGACTGAAATTTTGGATTCGTAGTGAAAATTATTGTCTGAAGCGAAATCAATATCAAAATCTGCTAAAAGAAGCATTTCTGGAAAAATCATTTTTCTTACGGGCACGATTTGGAGACTTGGGATCGAACTTATAAAGTCGTTTTCTCAAGTTATATGGTGCCGAATGGACTGAAATTTAGGATTCGTACTTAAAATTATTATCTAGAGCGAAATAAATATCAAAATCTGCTTGAAGAAGCATTTCTGGTAAAGTTATTATTTTTGCGGGCTCGATTTCAACACTTGGGTTCAAACTTATAACGTCGTTTTCTCAAGTTCTATGGTGTCGAATGGACTAAAATTTAAGATTCGTTTAAATTATCTGAAGCGAAATAAATATCAAAACCTGCTTTAATCAGCATTTCTGGAAAAATCCCTATTTTACGGGCACGATTTCACGACTTGGGTTCGAACTTATAAAGTCGTTTTCTCTGGTTTTATGGCGCCGAATGGACTGAAATTATGGATTCACATTATTATACATGGTTTGATGCGAAATTATTACTCAATTCTTTTTTATTAAGCAATTCTCAAAAAATCATAATTCTTACATCCACAAATGCTAAACTTTTTTCAACCCTTCAAAATCGTTGTCTCAGGTTCTATGGCGCCGAATGAACTGATATTTTGCATTCGTACTAAAAATGATGGTCTGAAGCGAAATCAATATAGAAATCTGCTAAAAGAAGCATTTCTGGAAAAATCATTTTTCTTACGGGCACGATTTAAAGACTTGGGTGCGAAATTATAAAGTCGTTTTCTCAAGTTCTATGGTGCAGAATGGACTGAAATTTAGGATTCGTGCTAAAAAATTTTATCAGAAGCGAAATCCTTACAAAAATCTACTTAATGAAGCATTTCTGGATAAATTATTTTTCTTACGGGCACGATTTGAAAACTTGGGTTCGAACTTATAAAGTCGTTTTCTCAGGTTTTATGGCGCCGAATTGACTTTTATTTCGGATTCGTAGTAAAAATGATTGTCTGAAGCGAAATCAATATCAAAATCTGCTAAAAGAAGCATTGCTGGTAAAAATATTTTTCTTACGGGCACGATTTGAAGACTTGGGTTCGAACTTATAAAGTCGTTTTCTCAAGTTCTATGGTGCCGAATGGACTGAAATTTTGGATTCGTAGTAAAAATAATTGTCTGTGCCGAATGGACTGAAGTTTAGGATTCGTATTAAAAATTATTATCTGAAGCGAAATCTCCTTAAAGAAGCATTTCTGGAAAAAACACAATTCTTACGGGCACGATTTGAACACTTGGGTTCGAACTTATAAAGTCGTTTTCTCAAGTTCTATGGTGCCGAATGGACCGAAATTTAGGATTCGTACTAAAAAATTTTATTTGAAGCGAAATCCTTACCAAAATCTACTTAATGAAGCATTTCTGGATAAATTATTTTTCTTAAGGGCACGATTTGAATACTTGGGTTCTAACTTTTCTAGTCGTTTTCTCTAGTTCTATGGTGCCGAAATTACTGAAATTTTGGATTCGTACTTAAAATTATTATCTGAAGCGAAATAAATATCAAAATCTGCTTGAAGAAGCATTTCTGGTAAAGTTATTATTTTTGCGGGCTCGATTTCAACACTTGGGTTCGAACTTATAACGTCGTTTTCTCAAGTTCTATGGTGCCGAATGGACCAAAATTTTGGATTTGTAGTAAAAAGAATTTTCTGAAGCGAAATCAATATCATAATCTGCTAAAAGAATCATTTCTGGAAAAATCATTTTTCTTACGGGCACGATTTGAAGACTTGGGTTCGAAATTATAAAGTCGTTTTCTCAAGTTCTATGGTGCCGAATGGACTGAAATTTAGGATTCGTACTAAAAAATTTTATCTGAAGCGAAATCCTAACCAAAATCTACTTAATGAAGCATTTCTGGAAAAATTATTTTTCTTACGGGCACGATTTGAAGACTTGGGTTCGAACTTATAAAGTCGTTTTCTCAGGTTCTATGGCGCCGAGTAGACTTTTATTTTGGATTCGTAGTAAAAATTATTTTCTGAAGCGAAATCAATATCAAAATCTGCTTAAAGAAGCATTTCTGGAAAAATCCCTATTTAACGGGCACGATTTCATAACTTGGGTTCGAACTTATAAAGTCATTTTCTCAGGTTCTAAGGTGCCGAATGGACTGAAATTTTGAATTCGTAGTGAAAATGATTGTCTGAAAAGAAATCAATATCAAAAACTGCTGAAAGAAGCATTTCTGGAATAATCCCGTTTTTACGGGGACGATTTCACGACTTGGGTTCGAACTCATAAAGTCGTTTTCTCAGGTTTTATGGCGCCGAATGTACTGAAATCTTGGATTCATATTATAATACATAGTTTGATGCAAAAGTATAACTCAATTTTTCTTATTTTAGCAATTCTCAAATAATGATAATTCTTACATGCACAAATGCTAAACTTGTTTCGATCTTTCAAAATCGTTTTCTCAGGTTCTATGGCGCCGAATGGACTGAAATTTTGGATTCGTAGTAAAAATGATTGTCTGAAGCGAAATCAATATCAAAATCTGCTAAAAGAAGCATTTCTGGAAAAATCATTATTCTTACGAACACGATTTGAAGACTTGGGTTCGAACTTATAAAGTCGATTTCTCAAGTTCTATGGTGCCGAATGGACTTTAATTTAGGATTCGTACTAAAAATGATTGTCTGAAGCGAAACCAATATCAAAATCTGCTTAAAGAAGCATTTCTGGAAAAATCCCAATTTTACGGGCAGATTTCACAACTTGGGTTCAAACTTATAATGTCGTTTTCTCAGGTTCTAAGGTGCCGAATGGACTGAAATTTTGAATTCGTAGTAAAAATGAATGTCTGAAAAGAAATCAATATCAAAATCTGCTGAAAGAAGCATTTCTGGAATAATCCCTTGTTTACGGGGACGATTTCACGACTTGGGTTCGAACTCATAAAGTCGTTTTCTCAGGTTTTATGGCGCCGAATGTACTGAAATCTTGGATTCATATTATAATACATAGTTTGATGCAAAAGTATAACTCAATTTTTCTTATTTTAGCAATTCTCAAATAATGATAATTCTTACATGCACAAATGCTAAACTTGTTTCGATCTTTCAAAATCGTTTTCTCAGGTTCTATGGCGCCGAATGGACTGAAATTTTGGATTCGTAGTAAAAATGATTGTCTGAAGCGAAATCAATATCAAAATCTGCTAAAAGAAGCATTTCTGGAAAAATCATTTTTCTTACGGGCACGATTTGGAGACTTGGGATCGAACTTATAAAGTCGTTTTCTCAAGTTATATGGTGCCGAATGGACTGAAATTTAGGATTCGTACTTAAAATTATTATCTGAAGCGAAATAAATATTAAAATCTGCTAGAAGAAGCATTTCTGCTAAAGTTATTATTTTTGCGGGCTCGATTTCAACACTTGGGTTCAAATTTATAACGTCGTTTTCTCAAGTTCTATGGTGCCGAATGGACTGAAATTTTGGATTTGTAGTAAAAATAATTGTCTGAAGCGAAATCAATATCATGATCTTCTTAAAAAAGCATTTCTGGAAAATGCACTATTTAAAGGGCACGATTTCACGACTTGGGTTCGAACTTATAAAGTCGTTTTCTCTGGTTTTATGGCGCCGAATGGACTGAAATTATGGATTCACATTATTATACATGGTTTGATGCGAAATTATTACTCAATTCTTCTTAATTTAGCAATTCTCAAAAAATCATAATTCTTAAATCCACAAATGCTAAACTTTTTTCAACCCTTCAAAATCGTTGTCTCAGGTTCTATGGCGCCGAATGAACTGATATTTTGCATTCGTACTAAAAATGATGGTCTGAAACGAAATCAATATCAAAATCTGCTAAAAGAAGCATTTCTGGAAAAATCATTTTTCTTACGGGCATGATTTGAAGACTTGGGTTCGAACTTATAAATTCGTTTTCTCAAGTTCTATGGTGCCGAATGGACCGAAATTGAGGATTCGTACTAAAAATGATTGTCTGAAGCGAAACCAATATCAAAATCTGCTTAAAGAAGCATTTCTGGAAAAATCCCTATCTTACGGGCACGATTTCACGACGTGGGTTCGAACTTATAAAGTCGTTTTCTCAGGTTCTAAGGTGCCGAATGGACTGAAATTTTGAATTCGTAGTGAAAATGATTGTCTGAAAAGAAATCAATATCAAAATCTGCTTAAAGAAGCATTTCTGGAATAATCCCTTTTTTACGGGGACGATTTCACGACTTGGGTTCGAACTTATAAAGTCGTTTTCTCAGGTTTTATGGCGCCGAATGAACTGAAATTTTGGATTCATATTATAATACATGGTTTGATGCGAAATTATAACTCAATTTTTCTTATTTTAGCAATTCTCAAATAATCATAATTCTTACATGCACAAATGCAAAACTTGTTTCGACCTTTCAAAATCGTTTTCTCAGGTTCTATGGCGCCGAATGGACTGAAATTTTGGATTCGTAGTGAAAATTATTGTCTGAAGCGAAATCAATATCAAAATCTGCTAAAAGAAGCATTTCTGGAAAAATCATTTTTCTTACGGGCACGATTTGGAGACTTGGGATCGAACTTATAAAGTCGTTTTCTCAAGTTATATGGTGCCGAATGGACTGAAATTTAGGATTCGTACTTAAAATTATTATCTAGAGCGAAATAAATATCAAAATCTGCTTGAAGAAGCATTTCTGGTAAAGTTATTATTTTTGCGGGCTCGATTTCAACACTTGGGTTCAAACTTATAACGTCGTTTTCTCAAGTTCTATGGTGTCGAATGGACTGAAATTTTGGATTTGTAGTAAAAATGATTGTCTGAAGCGAAATCAATATCAAAATCTGCTTAAAGAAGCATTTCTGGAAAAATCATTTTTCTTACGGGCACGATTTGAAGACTTGGGTTCGAACTTATAAATTCGTTTTCTCAAGTTCTATGGTGCCGAATGGACTAAAATTTAGGATTCGTTAAAATTATTATCTGAAGCGAAATAAATATCAAAACCTGCTTTAATCAGCATTTCTGGAAAAAACCCTATTTTACGGGCACGATTTCACGACTCGGGTTCGAACTTATAAAGTCGTTTTCTCAAGTTCTATGGTGCCGAATTTACTGAAATTTTGGATTCGTAGTAAAAATGATTTTCTAAAGCGAAATCAATATCAAAATCTTCTTAAAGAAGCATTTCTGGAAAAATCCCTATTTTACGGGCACGATTTCACGACTTGGGTTCGAACTTATAAAGTCGTTTTCTCTGGTTTTATGGCGCCGAATGGACTGAAATTATGGATTCACATTATTATACATGGTTTGATGCGAAATTATTACTCAATTCTTTTTTATTAAGCAATTCTCAAAAAATCATAATTCTTACATCCACAAATGCTAAACTTTTTTCAACCCTTCAAAATCGTTGTCTCAGGTTCTATGGCGCCGAATGAACTGATATTTTGCATTCGTACTAAAAATGATGGTCTGAAGCGAAATCAATATCAAAATCTGCTAAAAGAAGCATTTCTGGAAAAATCATTTTTCTTACGGGCACGATTTAAAGACTTGGGTGCGAAATTATAAAGTCGTTTTCTCAAGTTCTATGGTGCAGAATGGACTGAAATTTAGGATTCGTGCTAAAAAATTTTATCAGAAGCGAAATCCTTACAAAAATCTACTTAATGAAGCATTTCTGGATAAATTATTTTTCTTACGGGCACGATTTGAAGACTTGGGTTCGAACTTATAAAGTCGTTTTCTCAGGTTTTATGGCGCCGAATTGACTTTTATTTCGGATTCGTAGTAAAAATGATTGTCTGAAGCGAAATCAATATCAAAATCTGCTAAAAGAAGCATTGCTGGTAAAAATATTTTTCTTACGGGCACGATTTGAAGACTTGGGTTCGAACTTATAAAGTCGTTTTCTCAAGTTCTATGGTGCCGAATGGACTGAAATTTTGGATTCGTAGTAAAAATAATTGTCTGTGCCGAATGGACTGAAGTTTAGGATTCGTATTAAAAATTATTATCTGAAGCGAAATCTCCTTAAAGAAGCATTTCTGGAAAAAACACAATTCTTACGGGCACGATTTGAACACTTGGGTTCGAACTTATAAAGTCGTTTTCTCAAGTTCTATGGTGCCGAATGGACCGAAATTTAGGATTCGTACTAAAAAATTTTATCTGAAGCGAAATCCTTACCAAAATCTACTTAATGAAGCATTTCTGGATAAATTATTTTTCTTAAGGGCACGATTTGAAGACCTGGGTTCGACCTTTCAAAATCGTTTTCTCAGGTTCTATAGCGCCGAATGAACTGATATTTTGCATTCGTACTAAAAATGATTGTCTGAGGCGAAATCAATATCAAAATCTGCTAAAAGAAGCATTTCTGGAAAAAATATTTTTCTTACGGGCACGATTTGAAGACTTGGGTTCGAACTAATAAAGTCGTTTTCTCAAGTTCTATGGTGCCGAATTTACTGAAATTTTGGATTCGTAGTAAAAATGATGGTCTGAAGCGAAATCAATATAAAAATCTGCTAAAAGAAGCATTTCTGGAATAATCCATTTTTTACGGGGACGTCGAACTCATAAAGTCGTTTTCTCAGGTTTTATGGCGCCGAATGTACTGAAATTTTGGAATCATATTATTATACATGGTTTGATGCGAAATTATAACTCAATTTTTCTTAATTTAGCAATTTTCAAGAAATCATAATTCTTACATCCACAAATGCTTAACTTGTTTCGACCTTTCAAAATCGTTTTCGCAGGTTCTATGGTGCCGAATGGACTGAAACTTTGGATTTGTACTAAAATTTATTGTCCGAAGCGAAATCAATATCAAAATCTGCCTTAAGACGCATTTCTGGAAAAAACACTATTCTTACGGGCACGATTTCAACACTTGGGTTCGAACTTATAAAGTCGTTTTCTCAGGTTCTATGGTGCCGAATGAACTGATATTTTACATTCTTACTTAAAATGATGGTCTGAAGCGAATTCAATATTCGTACTTAAAATTATTATCTGAAGCGAAATAAATATCAAAATCTGCTTAAAAAAGCATTTCTGGAAAAATCCCTATTTTACGGGCACGATTTCACGACTTGGGTTCGAACTTATAAAATCGTTTTCTCTGGTTTTATGGCGCCGAATGAACTGATATTTTGCATTCGTACTAAAAATGATGGTCTGAAGCGAAATCATTATCAAAATCTGCTAAAAGAAGCATTCCTGGTAAAATCATTTTTCTTACGGGCACGATTTGAAGACTTGGGTTCGAACTTATAAAGTCGTTTTCTCAGGTTTTATGGCGCCGAATGAACTGAAATTTTGGATTCATATTATAATACATGGTTTGATGCGAAATTATAACTCAATTTTTCTTATTTTAGCAATTCTCAAATAATCATAATTCTTACATGCACAAATGCTAAACTTGTTTCGACCTTTCAAAATCGTTTTCTCAGGTTCTATGGCGCCGAATGGACTGAAATTTTGGATTCGTACTTAAAATTATTATCTAGAGCGAAATAAATATCAAAATCTGCTTGAAGAAGCATTTCTGGTAAAGTTATTATTTTTGCGGGCTCGATTTCAACACTTGGGTTCAAACTTAGAACGTCGTTTTCTCAAGTTCTATGGTGTCGAATGGACTAAAATTTAGGATTCGTTAAAATTATCTGAAGCGAAATAAATATCAAAACCTGCTTTAATCAGCATTTCTGGAAAAAACCCTATTTTACGGGCACGATTTCACGACTCGGGTTCGAACTTATAAATTTGTTTTCTCAAGTTCTATGAAGCCGAATTTACTGAAATTTTGGATTCGTAGTAAAAATGATTTTCTAAAGCGAAATCAATATCAAAATCTTCTTAAAGAAGCATTTCTGGAAAAATCCCTATTTTACGGGCACGATTTCACGACTTGGGTTCGAACTTATAAAGTCGTTTTCTCTGGTTTTATGGCGCCGAATGGACTGAAATTATGGATTCACATTATTATACATGGTTTGATGCGAAATTATTACTCAATTCTTTTTTATTAAGCAATTCTCAAAAAATCATAATTCTTACATCCACAAATGCTAAACTTTTTTCAACCCTTCAAAATCGTTGTCTCAGGTTCTATGGCGCCGAATGAACTGATATTTTGCATTCGTACTAAAAATGATGGTCTGAAGCGAAATCAATATAGAAATCTGCTAAAAGAAGCATTTCTGGAAAAATTATTTTTCTTACGGGCACGATTTGAAGACTTGGGTTCGAACTTATAAAGTCGTTTTCTCAGGTTTTATGGCGCCGAATTGACTTTTATTTCGGATTCGTAGTAAAAATGATTGTCTGAAGCGAAATCAATATCAAAATCTGCTAAAAGAAGCATTGCTGGTAAAAATATTTTTCTTACGGGCACGATTTGAAGACTTGGGTTCGAACTTATAAAGTCGTTTTCTCAAGTTCTATGGTGCCGAATGGACTGAAATTTTGGATTCGTAGTAAAAATAATTGTCTGTGCCGAATGGACTGAAGTTTAGGATTCGTATTAAAAATTATTATCTGAAGCGAAATCTCCTTAAAGAAGCATTTCTGGAAAAATCACAATTCTTACGGGCACGATTTGAACACTTGGGTTCGAACTTATAAAGTCGTTTTCTCAAGTTCTATGGTGCCGAATGGACCGAAATTTAGGATTCGTACTAAAAAATTTTATTTGAAGCGAAATCCTTACCAAAATCTACTTAATGAAGCATTTCTGGATAAATTATTTTTCTTAAGGGCACGATTTGAATACTTGGGTTCTAACTTTTCTAGTCGTTTTCTCTAGTTCTATGGTGCCGAAATTACTGAAATTTTGGATTCGTACTTAAAATTATTATCTGAAGCGAAATAAATATCAAAATCTGCTTGAAGAAGCATTTCTGGTAAAGTTATTATTTTTGCGGGCTCGATTTCAACACTTGGGTTCGAACTTATAACGTCGTTTTCTCAAGTTCTATGGTGCCGAATGGACCAAAATTTTGGATTTGTAGTAAAAAGAATTTTCTGAAGCGAAATCAATATCATAATCTGCTAAAAGAATCATTTCTGGAAAAATCATTTTTCTTACGGGCACGATTTGAAGACTTGGGTTCGAAATTATAAAGTCGTTTTCTCAAGTTCTATGGTGCCGAATGGACTGAAATTTAGGATTCGTACTAAAAATTTTTATCTGAAGCGAAATCCTAACCAAAATCTACTTAATGAAGCATTTCTGGAAAAATTATTTTTCTTACGGGCACGATTTGAAGACTTGGGTTCGAACTTATAAAGTCGTTTTCTCAGGTTCTATGGCGCCGAGTAGACTTTTATTTTGGATTCGTAGTAAAAATTATTTTCTGAAGCGAAATCAATATCAAAATCTGCTTAAAGAAGCATTTCTGGAAAAATCCCTATTTAACGGGCACGATTTCATAACTTGGGTTCGAACTTATAAAGTCATTTTCTCAGGTTCTAAGGTGCCGAATGGACTGAAATTTTGAATTCGTAGTGAAAATGATTGTCTGAAAAGAAATCAATATCAAAAACTGCTGAAAGAAGCATTTCTGGAATAATCCCGTTTTTACGGGGACGATTTCACGACTTGGGTTCGAACTCATAAAGTCGTTTTCTCAGGTTTTATGGCGCCGAATGTACTGAAATTTTGGATTCATATTATAATACATGGTTTGATGTGAAAGTATAACTCAATTTTTCTTATTTAAGCAATTCTCAAATAATCATAATTCTTACATGCACAAATGCTAAACTTGTTTCGACCTTTCAAATCGTTTTCTCAGGTTCTATGGCGCCGAATGGACTGAAATTTTGGATTCGTAGTAAAAATGATTGTCTGAAGCGAAATCAAAATCAAAATCTGCTAAAAGAAGCATTTCTGGAAAAATCATTATTCTTACGAACACGATTTGAAGACTTGGGTTCGAACTTATAAAGTCGATTTCTCAAGTTCTATGGTGCCGAATGGACTTAAATTTAGGATTCGTACTAAAAATGATTGTCTGAAGCGAAACCAATATCAAAATCTGCTTAAAGAAGCATTTCTGGAAAAATCCCAATTTTACGGGCAGATTTCACAACTTGGGTTCAAACTTATAATGTCGTTTTCTCAGGTTCTAAGGTGCCGAATGGACTGAAATTTTGAATTCGTAGTAAAAATGAATGTCTGAAAAGAAATCAATATCAAAATCTGCTGAAAGAAGCATTTCTGGAATAATCCCTTTTTTACGGGGACGATTTCACGACTTGGGTTCGAACTCATAAAGTCGTTTTCTCAGGTTTTATGGCGCCGAATGTACTGAAATCTTGGATTCATATTATAATACATAGTTTGATGCAAAAGTATAACTCAATTTTTCTTATTTTAGCAATTCTCAAATAATGATAATTCTTACATGCACAAATGCTAAACTTGTTTCGATCTTTCAAAATCGTTTTCTCAGGTTCTATGGCGCCGAATGGACTGAAATTTTGGATTCGTAGTAAAAATGATTGTCTGAAGCGAAATCAATATCAAAATCTGCTAAAAGAAGCATTTCTGGAAAAATCATTATACTTACGGGCACGATTTGAAGACTTGGGTTCGAACTTATAAAGTCGTTTTCTCAAGTTCTATGGTGCCGAATGGACTGAAATTTAGGATTCGTACTTAAAATTATTATCTGAAGCGAAATAAATATTAAAATCTGCTAGAAGAAGCATTTCTGCTAAAGTTATTATTTTTGCGGGCTCGATTTCAACACTTGGGTTCAAATTTATAACGTCGTTTTCTCAAGTTCTATGGTGCCGAATGGACTGAAATTTTGGATTTGTAGTAAAAATAATTGTCTGAAGCGAAATCAATATCATGATCTTCTTAAAAAAGCATTTCTGGAAAATGCACTATTTAAAGGGCACGATTTCACGACTTGGGTTCGAACTTATAAAGTCGTTTTCTCTGGTTTTATGGCGCCGAATGGACTGAAATTATGGATTCACATTATTATACATGGTTTGATGCGAAATTATTACTCAATTCTTCTTAATTTAGCAATTCTCAAAAAATCATAATTCTTAAATCCACAAATGCTAAACTTTTTTCAACCCTTCAAAATCGTTGTCTCAGGTTCTATGGCGCCGAATGAACTGATATTTTGCATTCGTACTAAAAATGATGGTCTGAAACGAAATCAATATCAAAATCTGCTAAAAGAAGCATTTCTGGAAAAATCATTTTTCTTACGGGCACGATTTGAAGACTTGGGTTCGAACTTATAAATTCGTTTTCTCAAGTTCTATGGTGCCGAATGGACCGAAATTGAGGATTCGTACTAAAAATGATTGTCTGAAGCGAAACCAATATCAAAATCTGCTTAAAGAAGCATTTCTGGAAAAATCCCTATCTTACGGGCACGATTTCACGACGTGGGTTCGAACTTATAAAGTCGTTTTCTCAGGTTCTAAGGTGCCGAATGGACTGAAATTTTGAATTCGTAGTGAAAATGATTGTCTGAAAAGAAATCAATATCAAAATCTGCTTAAAGAAGCATTTCTGGAATAATCCCTTTTTTACGGGGACGATTTCACGACTTGGGTTCGAACTTATAAAGTCGTTTTCTCAGGTTTTATGGCGCCGAATGAACTGAAATTTTGGATTCATATTATAATACATGGTTTGATGCGAAATTATAACTCAATTTTTCTTATTTTAGCAATTCTCAAATAATCATAATTCTTACATGCACAAATGCAAAACTTGTTTCGACCTTTCAAAATCGTTTTCTCAGGTTCTATGGCGCCGAATGGACTGAAATTTTGGATTCGTAGTGAAAATTATTGTCTGAAGCGAAATCAATATCAAAATCTGCTAAAAGAAGCATTTCTGGAAAAATCATTTTTCTTACGGGCACGATTTGGAGACTTGGGATCGAACTTATAAAGTCGTTTTCTCAAGTTATATGGTGCCGAATGGACTGAAATTTAGGATTCGTACTTAAAATTATTATCTAGAGCGAAATAAATATCTAAATCTGCTTGAAGAAGCATTTCTGGTAAAGTTATTATTTTTGCGGGCTCGATTTCAACACTTGGGTTCAAACTTATAACGTCGTTTTCTCAAGTTCTATGGTGTCGAATGGACTTAAATTTTGGATTTGTAGTAAAAATGATTGTCTGAAGCGAAATCAATATCAAAATCTGCTTAAAGAAGCATTTCTGGAAAAATCATTTTTCTTACGGGCACGATTTGAAGACTTGGGTTCGAACTTATAAATTCGTTTTCTCAAGTTCTATGGTGCCGAATGGACTAAAATTTAGGATTCGTTAAAATTATTATCTGAAGCGAAATAAATATCAAAACCTGCTTTAATCAGCATTTCTGGAAAAAACCCTATTTTACGGGCACGATTTCACGACTCGGGTTCGAACTTATAAAGTCGTTTTCTCAAGTTCTATGGTGCCGAATTTACTGAAATTTTGGATTCGTAGTAAAAATGATTTTCTAAAGCGAAATCAATATCAAAATCTTCTTAAAGAAGCATTTCTGGAAAAATCCCTATTTTACGGGCACGATTTCACGACTTGGGTTCGAACTTATAAAGTCGTTTTCTCTGGTTTTATGGCGCCGAATGGACTGAAATTATGGATTCACATTATTATACATGGTTTGATGCGAAATTATTACTCAATTCTTTTTTATTAAGCAATTCTCAAAAAATCATAATTCTTACATCCACAAATGCTAAACTTTTTTCAACCCTTCAAAATCGTTGTCTCAGGTTCTATGGCGCCGAATGAACTGATATTTTGCATTCGTACTAAAAATGATGGTCTGAAGCGAAATCAATATCAAAATCTGCTAAAAGAAGCATTTCTGGAAAAATCATTTTTCTTACGGGCACGATTTAAAGACTTGGGTGCGAAATTATAAAGTCGTTTTCTCAAGTTCTATGGTGCAGAATGGACTGAAATTTAGGATTCGTGCTAAAAAATTTTATCAGAAGCGAAATCCTTACAAAAATCTACTTAATGAAGCATTTCTGGAAAAATTATTTTTCTTACGGGCACGATTTGAAGACTTGGGTTCGAACTTATAAAGTCGTTTTCTCAGGTTCTATGGCGCCGAATAGACTTATATTTTGGATTCGTAGTAAAAAATATTGTCTGAAGCGAAATCAATATCAAAATCTGCTTAATGAAGCATTTCTGGAAAAATCCCTATTTTACGGGTACGATTTCACGACTTGGGTTCGAACTTATAAAGTCGTTTTCTCGTGTTATATGGCGCCGAATGGACTGAAATTTTGGATTCATATTATAATACATGGTTTGATGCGAAATTATAACTCTATTCTTCTTTATATAGCAATTCTCAAGAAATCATAATTCTTACATCCACAAATGCCAAACTTGTTTCGACCTTTCAAAATCGTTTTCTCGGGTTCTATGGTGCCGAATGGACTGAAACTTTGGATTTGTACTAAAAATTATTGTCCAAAGCGAAATTAATATCAAAACCTGCCTTTAGACGCATTTCTGGAAAAAACACTATTCTTACGGGCACGATTTCGACACTTGGGTTCGAACTTATAAAGTCGTTTTCTCAGGTTCTATGGTGCCGAATGAACTGATATTTTACATTCTTACTTAAAATGATGGTCTGAAGCGAATTCAATATCGAAATCTGCTAAAAGAAGCATTTCTGGAAATATTATTTTTCTTACGGGCACGATTTGAAGACTTGGGTTCGAACTTATAAAGTCGGTTTCTCAAGTTCTATGGTGCCGAATGGACTAAAATTTAAGATTCGTACTTAAAATCTGGATTGAATTCTGGAAAAATCCCTATCTTACGGGCACGATTTCACGACTTGGTTTCGAACTTATAAAGTCGTTTTCTCAGGTTCTAAGGTGCCGAATGGACTGAAATTTTGGATTCGTAGTGAAAATTATTGTCTGAAGCGAAATCAATATGAAAATCTGCTAAAAGAAGCATTTCTGGAAAAATCATTTTTCTTACGGGCACGATTTGAAGACTTGGGATCGAACTTATAAAGTCGTTTTCTCAAGTTCTATGGTGCCGAATGGATTGAAATTTAGGATTCGTACTAAAAAAAATTATCTGAAGCGAAATCAATACCAAAATCTACTTAATGAAGCATTTCTGGAAAAAATATTTTTCTTACGGGCACGATTTGAAGACTTGGGTTCGAACTTATAAAGTCGTTTTCTCAGGTTCTATGGCGCCGAATAGACTTATATTTTGGATTCGTAGTAAAAAATATTGTCTGAAGCGAAATCAATATCAAAATCTGCTTAATGAAGCATTTCTGGAAAAATCCCTATTTTACGGGTACGATTTCACGACTTGGGTTCGAACTTATAAAGTCGTTTTCTCGTGTTATATGGCGCCGAATGGACTGAAATTTTGGATTCATATTATAATACATGGTTTGATGCGAAATTATAACTCTATTCTTCTTTATATAGCAATTCTCAAGAAATCATAATTCTTACATCCACAAATGCCAAACTTGTTTCGACCTTTCAAAATCGTTTTCTCGGGTTCTATGGTGCCGAATGGACTGAAACTTTGGATTTGTACTAAAAATTATTGTCCAAAGCGAAATTAATATCAAAACCTGCCTTTAGACGCATTTCTGGAAAAAACACTATTCTTACGGGCACGATTTCGACACTTGGGTTCGAACTTATAAAGTCGTTTTCTCAGGTTCTATGGTGCCGAATGAACTGATATTTTACATTCTTACTTAAAATGATGGTCTGAAGCGAATTCAATATCGAAATCTGCTAAAAGAAGCATTTCTGGAAATATTATTTTTCTTACGGGCACGATTTGAAGACTTGGGTTCGAACTTATAAAGTCGGTTTCTCAAGTTCTATGGTGCCGAATGGACTAAAATTTAAGATTCGTACTTAAAATCTGGATTGAATTCTGGAAAAATCCCTATCTTACGGGCACGATTTCACGACTTGGTTTCGAACTTATAAAGTCGTTTTCTCAGGTTCTAAGGTGCCGAATGGACTGAAATTTTGGATTCGTAGTGAAAATTATTGTCTGAAGCGAAATCAATATGAAAATCTGCTAAAAGAAGCATTTCTGGAAAAATCATTTTTCTTACGGGCACGATTTGAAGACTTGGGATCGAACTTATAAAGTCGTTTTCTCAAGTTCTATGGTGCCGAATGGATTGAAATTTAGGATTCGTACTAAAAAAAATTATCTGAAGCGAAATCAATACCAAAATCTACTTAATGAAGCATTTCTGGAAAAATTATTTTTCTTACGGGCACGATTTGAAGACTTGGGTTCGAACTTATAAAGTCGTTTTCTCAGGTTCTATGGCGCCGAATAGACTTATATTTTGGATTCGTAGTAAAAAATATTGTCTGAAGCGAAATCAATATCAAAATCTGCTTAATGAAGCATTTCTGGAAAAATCCCTATTTTACGGGTACGATTTCACGACTTGGGTTCGAACTTATAAAGTCGTTTTCTCGTGTTATATGGCGCCGAATGGACTGAAATTTTGGATTCATATTATAATACATGGTTTGATGCGAAATTATAACTCAATTCTTCTTTATATAGCAATTCTCAAGAAATCATAATTCTTACATCCACAAATGCCAAACTTGTTTCGACCTTTCAAAATCGTTTTCTCGGGTTCTATGGTGCCGAATGGACTGAAACTTTGGATTTGTACTAAAAATTATTGTCCAAAGCGAAATCAATATCAAAACCTGCCTTTAGACGCATTTCTGGAAAAAACACTATTCTTACGGGCACGATTTCGACACTTGGGTTCGAACTTATAAAGTCGTTTTCTCAGGTTCTATGGTGCCGAATGAACTGATATTTTACATTCTTACTTAAAATGATGGTCTGAAGCGAATTCAATATCGAAATCTGCTAAAAGAAGCATTTCTGGAAATATTATTTTTCTTACGGGCACGATTTGAAGACTTGGGTTCGAACATATAAAGTCGGTTTCTCAAGTTCTATGATGCCGAATGGACTAAAATTTAAGATTCGTACTTAAAATCTGGATTGAATTCTGGAAAAATTCCTATCTTACGGGCACGATTTCACGACTTGGGTTCGAACTTATAAAGTCGTTTTCTCAGGTTCTAAGGTGCCGAATGGACTGAAATTTTGGATTCGTAGTGAAAATTATTGTCTGAAGCGAAATCAATATGAAAATCTGCTAAAAGAAGCATTTCTGGAAAAATCATTTTTCTTACGGGCACGATTTGAAGACTTGGGTTCGAACTTATAAAGTCGTTTTCTCAGGTTCTATGGTGCCGAATGAACTGATATTTTACATTCTTACTTAAAATGATGGTCTGAAGCGAATTCAATATCGAAATCTGCTAAAAGAAGCATTTCTGGAAATATTATTTTTCCTTCGGGCACGATTTGAAGACTTGGGTTCGAACTTATAAAGTCGGTTTCTCAAGTTCTATGGTGCCGAATGGACTAAAATTTAAGATTCGTACTTAAAATCTGGATTGAATTCTGGAAAAATCCCTATCTTACGGGCACGATTTCACGACTTGGTTTCAAACTTATAAAGTCGTTTTCTCAGGTTCTAAGGTGCCGAATGGACTGAAATTTTGGATTCGTAGTGAAAATTATTGTCTGAAGCGAAATCAATATGAAAATCTGCTAAAAGAAGCATTTCTGGAAAAATCATTTTTCTTACGGGCACGATTTGAAGACTTGGGATCGAACTTATAAAGTCGTTTTCTCAAGTTCTATGGTGCCGAATGGATTGAAATTTAGGATTCGTACTAAAAAAAATTATCTGAAGCGAAATCAATACCAAAATCTACTTAATGAAGCATTTCTGGAAAAATTATTTTTCTTACGGGCACGATTTGAAGACTTGGGTTCGAACTTATAAAGTCGTTTTCTCAGGTTCTATGGCGCCGAATAGACTTATATTTTGGATTCGTAGTAAAAAATATTGTCTGAAGCGAAATCAATATCAAAATCTGCTTAATGAAGCATTTCTGGAAAAATCCCTATTTTACGGGTACGATTTCACGACTTGGGTTCGAACTTATAAAGTCGTTTTCTCGTGTTATATGGCGCCGAATGGACTGAAATTTTGGATTCATATTATAATACATGGTTTGATGCGAAATTATAACTCAATTCTTCTTTATATAGCAATTCTCAAGAAATCATAATTCTTACATCCACAAATGCCAAACTTGTTTCGACCTTTCAAAATCGTTTTCTCGGGTTCTATGGTGCCGAATGGACTGAAACTTTGGATTTGTACTAAAAATTATTGTCCAAAGCGAAATCAATATCAAAACCTGCCTTTAGACGCATTTCTGGAAAAAACACTATTCTTACGGGCACGATTTCGACACTTGGGTTCGAACTTATAAAGTCGTTTTCTCAGGTTCTATGGTGCCGAATGAACTGATATTTTACATTCTTACTTAAAATGATGGTCTGAAGCGAATTCAATATCGAAATCTGCTAAAAGAAGCATTTCTGGAAATATTATTTTTCTTACGGGCACGATTTGAAGACTTGGGTTCGAACTTATAAAGTCGGTTTCTCAAGTTCTATGATGCCGAATGGACTAAAATTTAAGATTCGTACTTAAAATCTGGATTGAATTCTGGAAAAATTCCTATCTTACGGGCACGATTTCACGACTTGGGTTCGAACTTATAAAGTCGTTTTCTCAGGTTCTAAGGTGCCGAATGGACTGAAATTTTGGATTCGTAGTGAAAATTATTGTCTGAAGCGAAATCAATATGAAAATCTGCTAAAAGAAGCATTTCTGGAAAAATCATTTTTCTTACGGGCACGATTTGAAGACTTGGGTTCGAACTTATAAAGTCGGTTTCTCAAGTTCTATGGTGCCGAATGGACTAAAATTTAAGATTCGTACTTAAAATCTGGATTGAATTCTGGAAAAATCCCTATCTTACGGGCACGATTTCACGACTTGGTTTCGAACTTATAAAGTCGTTTTCTCAGGTTCTAAGGTGCCGAATGGACTGAAATTTTGGATTCGTAGTGAAAATTATTGTCTGAAGCGAAATCAATATGAAAATCTGCTAAAAGAAGCATTTCTGGATAAATTATTTTTCTTACGGGCACGATTTGAAGACCTGGGTTCGAACTTATAAAGTCGTTTTCTCAGGTTTTATGGCGCCGAATAAACTTTTATTTTGGATTCGTAGTAAAATGATTGTCTGAAGCGAAATCAATATCAAAATCTGCTAAAAGAAGCATTGCTGGAAAAAATATTTTTCTTACGGGCACGATTTGAAGACTTGGGTTCGAACTTATAAAGTCGTTTTCTCAAGTTCTATGGTGCCGAATTTACTGAAATTTTGGATTCGTAGTAAAAATGATGGTCTGAAGCGAAATCAATATAAAAATCTGCTTAAAGAAGCATTTCTGGAATAATCCCTTTTTTACGGGGACGATTTCACGACTTGGGTTCGAACTCATAAAGTCGTTTTCTCAGGTTTTATGGCGCCGAATGTACTGAAATTTTGGAATCATATTATAATACATGGTTTGATGCGAAATTATAACTCAATTCTTCTTAATTTAGCAATTTTCAAGAAATCATAATTCTTACATCCACAAATGCTTAACTTGTTTCGACCTTTCAAAATCGTTTTCGCAGGTTCTATGGTGCCGAATGGACTGAAACTTTGGATTTGTACTAAAATTTATTGTCCGAAGCGAAATCAATATCAAAATCTGCCTTAAGACGCATTTCTGGAAAAAACACTATTCTTACGGGCACGATTTTAACACTTGGGTTCGAACTTATAAAGTCGTTTTCTCAGGTTCTATGGTGCCGAATGAACTTATATTTTACATTCTTACTTAAAATGATGGTCTGAAGCGAATTCAATATCGAAATCTGCTAAAAGAAGCTTTTCTGGAAATATTATTTTTCTTACGGGCACGATTTGAAGACTTGGGTTCGAACTTATAAAGTCGGTTTCTCAAGTTCTATGGTGCCGAATGGACTAAAATTTAAGATTCGTACTTAAAATTATTATCTGAAGCGAAATAAATATCAAAATCTGCTTAAAGAAGCATTTCTGGAAAAATCCCTATTTTACGGGCACGATTTCACGACTTGGGTTCGAACTTATAAAGTCGTTTTCTCTGGTTTTATGGCGCCGAATGGACTGAAATTATGGATTCACATTATTATACATGGTTTGATGCGAAATTATTACTCAATTCTTCTTAATTTAGCAATTCTCAAAAAATCATAATTCTTACATCCACAAATGCTTAACTTTTTTCAACCCTTCAAAATCGTTGTCTCAGGTTCTATGGCGCCGAATGAACTGATATTTTGCATTCGTACTAAAAATGATGGTCTGAAGCGAAATCATTATCAAAATCTGCTAAAAGAAGCATTCCTGGTAAAATCATTTTTCTTACGGGCACGATTTGAAGACTTGGGTTCGAACTTATAAAGTCGTTTTCTCAAGTTCTATGGTGCCGAATTTACTGAAATTTTGGATTCGTAGTAAAAATGATTGTCTGAAGCGAAATCAATATCAAAATCTTCTTAAAGAAGCATTACTGGAAAAATCCCTATTTTACGGGCACGATTTCACGACTTGGGTTCGAACTTATAAAGTCGTTTTCTCTGGTTTTATGGCGCCGAATGGACTGAAATTATGGATTCACATTATTATACATGGTTTGATGCGAAATTATTACTCAATTCTTTTTAACTAAGCAATTCTCAAAAAATCATAATTCTTACATCCACAAATGCTTAACTTTTTTCAACCCTTCAAAATCGTTGTCTCAGGTTCTATGGCGCTGAATGAACTGATATTTTGCATTCGTACTAAAAATGATGGTCTGAAGCGAAATCAATATCAAAATCTGCTAAAAGAAGCATTTCTGGAAAAATCATTTTTCTTACGGGCACGATTTGAATACTTGGGTTCGAACTTTTAAAGTCGTTTTCTCTAGTTCTATGGTGCCGAAATTACTGAAATTTTGGATTCGTAGTAAAAATGATTGTCTGAAGCGAAATCAATATCAAAATCTGCTTAAAGAAGCATTTCTGGAAAAATCCCTATTTTACGGGCACGATTTCACGACTTGGGTTCGAACTTATAAAGTCGTTTTCTCTGGTTTTATGGCGCCGAATGGACTGAAATTATGGATTCACATTATTATACATGGTTTGATGCGAAATTATTACTCAATTCTTTTTAATTAAGCAATTCTCAAAAAATCATAATTCTTACATCCACAAATGCTTAACTTTTTTCAACCCTTCAAAATCGTTGTCTCAGGTTCTATGGCGCTGAATGAACTGATATTTTGCATTCGTACTAAAAATGATGGTCTGAAGCGAAATCAATATCAAAATCTGCTAAAAGAAGCATTTCTGGAAAAATCATTTTTCTTACGGGCACGATTTGAATACTTGGGTTCGAACTTTTAAAGTCGTTTTCTCTAGTTCTATGGTGCCGAAATTACTGAAATTTTGGATTCGTTGTAAAAATGATTGTTTGAAGCGAAATCAATATCAAAATCTGCTTAAAAAAGCATTTCTGGAAAAATCCCTATTTTACGGGCACGATTTCACGACTTGGGTTCGAACTTATAAAGTCGTTTTCTCAGGTTTTATGACGCCGAATGGACTGAAATTTTGGATTCATATTATAATACATGGTTTGATGCGAAATTAAAGCTCAATTCTTCTTAATTTAGCAATTCTCAAAAAATCATAACTGTTACATCTACAAATGCTTAACTATTTTCGACCTTTCAAAATCGTTTTCCCAGGTTCTTTGGCGCCGAATGAACTGATATTTTGCATTCGTACTAAATATGATTGTCTGAAGCGAAATCAATATCAAAATCTGTTCAAAGAAGCATTTCTGGAAAAATCATTTTTCTTATGGGCACGATTTGAAGACTTGGGTTCGAACTTATAAATTCGTTTTCTCAAGTTCTATGCTGCCGAATGGACCAAAATTTAGGATTCGTACTAAAAATGATTGTCTGAAGCGAAATCAATATGAAAATCTGCTTAAAGAAGCCTTTCTGGAAAAATTTCTATTTTACGGGCACGATTTCACGACTTGGGTTCGAACTTATAAAGTCGTTTTCTCAGGTTCTATGGCGCCGAATAGACTTATATTTTGGATTCGTAGTAAAAAATATTGTCTGAAGCGAAATCAATATCAAAATCTGCTTAATGAAGCATTTTCGGAAAAATCCCTATTTTACGGGCACGATTTCACGACTTGGGTTCGAACTTATAAAGTCGTTTTCTCGTGTTATATGGCGCCGAATGGACTGAAATTTTGGATTCATATTATAATACATGGTTTGATGCGAAATTATAACTCAATTCTTCTTAATTTAGCAATTCTCAAGAAATCATAATTCTTACATCCACAAATGCCAAACTTGTTTCGACCTTTCAAAATCGTTTTCTCGGGTTCTATGGTGCCGAATGGACTGAAACTTTGGATTTGTACTAAAAATTATTGTCCGAAGCGAAATCAATATCAAAACCTGCCTTAAGACGCATTTCTGGAAAAAACACTATTCTTACGGGCACGATTTCGACACTTGGGTTCGAACTTATAAAGTCGTTTTCTCAGGTTCTATGGTGCCGAATGAACTGATATTTTACATTCTTACTTAAAATGATGGTCTGAAGCGAATTCAATATCGAAATCTGCTAAAAGAAGCTTTTCTGGAAATATTATTTTTCTTACGGGCACGATTTGAAGACTTGGGTTCGAACTTATAAAGTCGGTTTCTCAAGTTCTATGGTGCCGAATGGACTAAAATTTAAGATTCGTACTTAAAATTATTATCTGAAGCGAAATAAATATCAAAATCTGCTTAAAGAAGCATTTCTGGAAAAATCCCTATTTTACGGGCACGATTTCACGACTTGGGTTCGAACTTATAAAGTCGTTTTCTCAGGTTTTATGGCGCCGAATGGACTGAAATTTTGGATTCATATTATAATACATGGTTTGATGCGAAATTAAAGCTCAATTCTTCTTAATTTAGCAATTCTCAAAAAATCATAACTGTTACATCTACAAATGCTAAACTATTTTCGACCTTTCAAAATCGTTTTCCAAGGTTCTATGGCGCCGAATGAACTGATATTTTGCATTCGTACTAAAAATGATGGTCTGAAGCGAAATCATTATCAAAATCTGCTAAAAGAAGCATTCCTGGTAAAATCATTTTTCTTACGGGCACGATTTGAAGACTTGGGTTTTTTTTTATTTATTTATTTATAATGTATTACAAAAAACATGGTAAGTAACACATTATTCCCAATGAGTTGAGATAAAACTCATTACGGGAAGTACAGACACATAAAATACATTTTACAAGGATATTACACTTTTAAAAAAATACAACATATTGAAAAGGAAAAGAAAAATAAATAAAAAAGGAAAAATACATTGTTAAGAATAGAGATTTTAGAAATACTGAGAGACATCTATACACATGAAACATAGTAAACCAACATATGAAAGCGAGCGAAAATTCACTGGTTTAAAAACATTTTCAGGAAATAATCTTTAAGCGTTTTAACTAATATTTTTTTGTTAGTTACTGATTGCTTTATTTCATTAGGTTATGCATTGTATTGTCTATATGCAATATATTGTAATGAGTTAATACCAAATTTTGTTGTGTGGGTAGACGATGCTAGGTGTATTAGATTTTGGGACCGTGTTTTGTGCTGGTGTATGTCTGAATTAAATGCTGGTTTGATGTTAGTGTGTGAGGATCTATGTATGATTTGTAATATTGTACAAGTGATATTGTATTTAGGTAGAACCGTAAAAGGAAGTATGTTTGTCTTTAAATATATATCTTTGATATGTATATCCCACGGTAGACGGTAGATATTCCTTATTGCTCGATTTTGAATCACTTGTATTTCTGATATTTGTTTTTTAGTAATAGTGCCCCAGATACTAACTAAATAACTCAGATGGGAGTGAATCATTGCATAGTATGTGGCCCTTAGTAGAGATGTAGAGAGAAGACCTTGGAGTCGGTACAGTACGCCGGTTATTGGGGATATTTTAGATTTCACATGCTCAACATGGGAATTCCACGAAAGTTTAGAGTCTATTAATAGCCCTAAATATTTCGTGACTTCTATATTTTGGAGCTTCTCAGTTCCAAGTGTGATATTCATTGGCACATAATCCTTATTACCGAAAGTTAGGTAGTGCGTTTTTTTTATATTGAGGCTCAATTTATTAATACGCAGCCAATTAGCTAGAATTGAGACATCTACATTCATTTGAGACTCCAGGTCACTCAGGCTTGTACTGTGATAATAGATTACAGTGTCATCCGCATAAAGTTGGAGGTTTCCAGAGATACCACATTTAGTTATGTCATTGACATATAGCAAGAAAAGCAGAGGCCCAAGAATTGATCCCTGTGGCACTCCACATGTGATTTTACCTAAGCCACTCGAGACACCTTTGACTTCAACAAGACAAAATCTATCATCTAAGTAGCTTCGGAGGAGATTTAGGGGCTTCCCAACAATTCCCAAATATTCCAATTTCTTTAAGAGTATTTCATGATCGACCGTATCAAAGGCTTTTTTGAGATCTATAAATATGGCTGCCACATATTCACCCTGGTCTATATACTGTTGAAGGTTGGAGATAAAATCAAAGGCGGCACATTGAGTACTAGAATTTTTCCGAAAGCCATATTGTTGTGGTGTAAGGATATTATTCGCAGATATGTATTTTAGGAGTCTATCTTTGATTATGGTCTCAAATACTTTTGAAAAAACCGATAGAAGTGATATAGGACGGTAGTTAGAGATACATGTTTTACAGTCTCCTTTGTATATAGGTATTATCTTCGCTAACTTTAATTAATTTGGAAACTTTCCCGAGGACAGTGACCAATTAAAAAGTTCTGTAAGGTGACCCGCTAATTCTTCTTTACAAGTCTTAAGAACTGATGGTGTTACTCCATCGAGTCCCGGTGCTGCTTTCAGCTTAGTTTTAGAGATGATCCTCAGTACCTCATCTTTGTTTGTCCTAGCCATGTACAAGGATTGGCAAGCCTTCGGTTCCACAAATACGGTATTACAGTCATCCGGGTTTGACGGAATGGTAGCTGCTAGCTTTTTTCCTATTGAGAGAAAAAACTCATTAAATGCGGATGCTATTTGGCTCGGATCCTTAATTACGCAGTCATTTACCACGAGAGATTCTATTTCGTTAGTTGGTTTATGTGTTCGGTTTGATAGAATAGAGTTTATGATTTTCCAGGTTTTAGTGGGGTTATTTTGGTTTTGTTGAAAGCTGTTCGCATAATATTTGTGTTTTAGATTTCGCCTATAATTAGTAATGGTATTTCTCAATCTCTTTTTAAGTGTTACAAGAGTAAGATTACCAGGGTCTTGTTTCCACTGCTTGTGAATCTGGTTTCGTTCTTTGATTAATGTATTTAATTTGGAATCAAACCACGGAGTATTCAGTTGTACCCGACTTCTTAATCCTGTTTTTGGTGTAGTTGTACCTGATTCTATTGCCTTTTTAATGTGATAATTGAAACTTTTAAAAGGGTCTTCTGAGTTGCTTAAGTTGATCGTGAAATTGTTATCAAGAAGATAGGATTTTACTGACATACTGTTGATGATAGGTCTCGTAATCCGGGATTTGGTTCTATTATTAAAACATTTTTTTAAGTTGTTCTTATAATCAACAATAAGTATATTATGGTCACTAAGTGGATCATCAATATTCGATATAGTAGTCTGAATGTTTTGCCTATTTGATAAGATGTGATCTATTAAGGTGCAGCTTGTATCAGTGACTCTCGTGGGAAATGTTTTGTTATGTATTGAAAAATTGTAAGATTGTAAGATGTTGCAAAAATTTAATGAAGAATGTGTGGATATGGATATGTCAATGTTAAAGTCTCCGAATATTAATGTATCTTGTCTACTTTCGTTCAGTATTTTTTCTAGATGTATTAGAAAATCCTGCATATTTGTGTTGGGTTTTCGATAGATAGCATAGATGTTAACTGGTTTCCTATCACTGCTACTAAGCGTTATACCTAAAAAGGAATTTTCATTTGAGAAATTTTCAATAATTGCACACTTCATAGTATCAATCACATATATTGCTACGCCGCCTCCTCCTTCGTTGGGGCGAGAAGAAAAAACACTTTTGTAACCATTCAGGGAGTAAAACTTTTCCTCTCCAATCTTAAGCCACGTTTCCGTAATGACGAGCACGTGTACAATGTACCGCGAACTTCTTACTTTTTCTTCGATCTCATCAAACTTATTACGGATGCTTCTCGCGTTCATATACATTATTCGTAGACAGTTCGTCACGGGATTATAATTCTCGATGGTGAGGCACTTATGCTCATGTATGTTACACTCCATAATCTATAGTTGCAAGGTCGTTCTTGAGTGCAGCGATGTAGGCCGGGCAGTTGTCCCTATCTCCAGTTGAGTGATCAGCAGGCTTACCAAATCTGGTGCATGTCGCGCAAACTGGTTTGATGGTGGAATTTGGGCAGGACTCACCAGTATGATTCTGTTGAGCACAATGTCCACATGTGGGTTTGGTATCTCTGCAATACTTGTATGAGTGACCAATCATGTAGCATTTGGTGCAGACAGTAAGGCCAATAAAATCTCGGACGCGGCAAATAGTCCAGCTTATAAATACTTTCTCTTGCTCGACTAGAAATTTACGTACGGTAGCGGGTACTGCGTAGATACGGTGACAAGTGTTACCTGTGCGAGCACCAGCCAGGTGACTTAGTTTACAGCCTGCAATAGTTTCTTCAATGTTTTCAACGTTGGGAATACCAGTGAGAGCCATCCTTAAAAAATCTTCGTCGGTCAGGTCCCGGGGAACATTAAAGAATATCAGTCTCGGTAGACGCTTTGACGGTAGTCGGGCCTTCAGTTTGCTCGAGTTGTCGAAGCAAGGTGCATTTAATAGCTTTTGTTGTTCGCCCGTGGTTGCCGTATTGATCAGGATGCCTTTATTTCTTATTTTTTTTATTCCCGTGACCCGAACGCCTAGTTCAGATGGCCGAATTGTATCTTCAATCATTTTTTTCGTACCGTCACTGTCCTTTGTGGCGTCCGCATCCGTTGGAAAGATGCAAACGGCAGGTCTTGGTGGTCCGACGCGATGTCCTCGTTGAGTGATTGGTGGGGGTTGGTGAGCATCATATGGCTGTTTTCGGGCGATGTCAGCAAAAGAGAGGGTAGCCTCCGTTGCCACTGCCACTCTCCGCATTACAGGCCCGAGATCAGACTCTAATTGTATGATTTTTTGCTCAAGGTGCCTTTTTTCCCTCTTCTCGTGGCGTATTTTTATTTCTGCCATTCTAAGTTGTGCTGTAACTGTAGCTAAATCCGCACGCATCGTCTCTCGCTCCAACAACAGCTGAGATACGGATCTGAAAACTTCCGATACGTTTCTAGCGATCCTCAGCTGCTGGTCTTTTGAGACCTTAGATTGCTTCTCTGCTAACACAAGTTGAAGAGCTGTCAAATGTGCTTGGGTTTCATTGAGCACATCTACTCCTGAAGCGCAAGGATATTCCGCTTCGGTGACGTCCGAGCCTTTGGATGACGTAACCGAGCTGTTTTCATCCGCATCCTCAATCGTGACGCACTTTCCTCCTATATCCTCTGAACTAGGAGACATCATGGTGCTTATGTGTCGTTTTTTAGGACGATTCATTATTAAACACTACTTTATAAGGACACATAAAAAAAAAACAATGTTTGAAACAGAGTATTAGTTCTGTTCAGCTTTGCGCCTGAAAATTCGTAGGTGGGCAATCGGTCTAGCTCTATGTAAATCAAAACAAAAGTCGCCGTATCGAGTTTTTATATCACGATTTTTTTTATATTTGCACTAATTGAGCACAAATAACTTTAAACAGTTTATCACTATGAATGTATCTACGAAATCCACTATCGGTTTTACCGAAAAGTTTCTGTTTTATTCACGAAATTATCGGATATGTTTTTTTGTAGGTTCTGGATAATTTTATTTAAAAGAAAAAATACACAAATGTATACTAAAAAGTATTTTGCGAGATGAGAGTAATCTCTTTCGACGCACAATTGTCACTTTAAAAGGATTTAATACACAGAATTTAGATAGTTTCGATTGTAAACAAGGGGTATGACAAATTCACAACACAAACGCAACCAATAGGAGCCCTGAAAGGTTCGAACTTATAAAGTCGTTTTCTCAAGTTCTATGGTGCCGAATTTACTGAAATTTTGGATTCGTAGTAAAAATGATTGTCTGAAGCGAAATCAATATCAAAATCTGCTAAAAGAAGCATTTCTGGAAAAATCATTTTTCTTACGGGCACGATTTGAATACTTGGGTTCGAACTTTTAAAGTCGTTTTCTCTAGTTCTATGGTGCCGAAATTACTGAAATTTTGGATTCGTTGTAAAAATGATTGTCTGAAGCGAAATCAATATCAAAATCTGCTAAAAGAAGCATTTCTGGAAAAATCATTTTTTTACGGGCACGATTTGAAGACTTGGGATCGAACTTATAATGTCGTTTTCTCAAGTTCTATGGTGTTGAATGGACCGAAATTTAGGATTCGTACTTAAAATTATTATCTGAAGCGAAATAAATATCAAAATCTGCTTGAAGAAGCATTTCTGGTAAAGTTATTATTTTTGCGGGCTCGATTTCAACACTTGGGTTTGAACTTATAACGTCGTTTTCTCAAGTTCTATGGTGCCGAATGGACTGAAATTTTGGATTTGTAGTTAATATAATTGTCTGAAGCGAAATCAATATCATAATCTTCTTAAAAAAGCATTTCTTGAAAAATCACTATTTAAAGGGCACGATTTCACGACTTGGGTTCGAACTTATAAAGTCGTTTTCTCAGGTTTTATGGCGCCGAATGGACTGAAATTTTGGATTCATATTAAAATACATGGTTTGATGCGAAATTATAACTCAATTCTCCTTAATTTAGCAATTCTCGAAAAATCATAATTCTTACATCCACAAATGCTAAACTTGTTTCGACCCTTCAAAATCGTTTGCTCAGGTTCTATGGTGCCGAATGAACTGATATTTTACCTTCTTACTTAAAATGATGGTCTGAAGCGAATTCAATATCAAAATCTGCTAAAAGAAGCATTTCTGGAAATATTATTTTTCTTACGGGCACAATTTGAAGACTTGGGTTCGAACTTATAAAGTCGGTTTCTCAAGTTCTATGGTGCCGAATGGACTAAAATTTAAGATTCGTACTTAAAATTATTATCTGAAGCGAAATAAATATCAAAATCTGCTTAAAGAAGCATTTCTGGAAAAATCCCTATTTTACGGGCACGATTTCACGACTTGGGTTCGAACTTATGAAGTCGTTTTCTCAGGTTTTATGGCGCCGAATGGACTGAAATTTTGGATTCATATTATAATACATGGTTTGATGCGAAATTAAAGCTCAATTCTTCTTAATTTAGCAATTCTCAAAAAATCATAACTTAACAGTTACTAACAAACTTTTTTCAACCCTTCAAAATCGTTGTCTCAGGTTCTATGGCGCCGAATGAACTGATATTATGCATTCGTACTAAAAATGATGGTCTGAAGCGAAATCAATATCAAAATCTGCTAAAAGAAGCATTTCTGGAAAAATCATATTTCTTACAGGCACGATTTGAATACTGTTGAGAATAGTTTGGGGCTTGATGGAGTCTTCAAAATAACAGACGCATAGTTTTGGTTGCACAAAACTGCATTTGTACTTTATTTAATGTTACGAGTTTAAATTTATTCCCGACCCGGGCAAAACACTTTTACAGGTGGTCAGTTGACCATAATTCCTGCCTGTTACTATTTTTTGGAGAGAAGAAGTGAAAAAATCCACGCTGCGAGGCTTTTTATAACCTAATCAAAATAACACACATTGACAATCTAATTATCCAAACAAATACTGTCATAGAAGCCAATGGTAATTAAAACACCTGTTTTAACAATAGGCCCTAGCTTTACTACTGACCGCTAGGTGCTAGGCAGTGCCCTGTAAAATAAAATGGTTGTGCACTTAGCTAATAACTTGTACATTTTAAACATATTGCCACCGCCGGGATGAGAAAAAAAAAAACTGGTGGGTTTTTTTCGATATCAATACAAAAAACTTTCAACAAATATTAAAATAGTTCATTATAACTAAACTACCTAAACCTAGAGGGATGGGGAATATAATTTAAAACAATCAAAAATATAATAACCCTCATACAAATACATAATCCATAAAATTAATCACATTATTCCATAAAATTAATAAACCCATAACCTGATAAATCATAAAATTGATAAAAATTCATAAAATTAATAACATTTACACATATAGATCACTTAATTAACTAATATTCTAGCTCCTGTATAGAGCAGTTCAAAAACTGAAGTCTGTTTTTTTATATGAGTTCATACTTGACTCTTTTCTTTTTATAGAACACAAAACACTGTAATCACTGCACTGTGTAGACCGTTCACTCTGCATTCGATCCAGTGGTGACCATCCTGTCAAGGGTGGTACATGTTAACTCAGGGGGTTGAGTCTCATATTAAGGGTGCCCTGTCCTGGTAGGCAGCGAATACCCCTGGTCCTGGTTGACTGGAAGCCCCAGTGGCTTCTGGATATAGGTTGGTCAACCACAGCGATGCTCTATGGTCAGTAGTCCTGTGTGGTAGCATCGGTTCAGCCTTGGTTACATTAGGCTGTGACCTTGGGAAGGTCTGTAGTTTGCCGGGTCTGGAGATGCAGATCCTGGTTTGATTCTATTGGCATCAAACATATTTTTGTGATAGGTCGCACAAAAATGCCTTGGGACGTCTTGAGGGTAACCACCCTCACTACGCCATCAGGTCCTGGATGAGTTGCTGTTATGCGCGCCATTCTCCATAATGCAGGAGGCAGATTGTCCTCTTTCAAGATGACCAGATCGTCCTTTTTTATAACTTCTTGGCTGCTGGCCTGCCATTTGGTCCGTTTTTGTAGTTCAGCAAGGTTATCTCGTTTCCATCTACACCAGAAAGTTTGAATTAAGGCATTTAATTTTTGATATTGGCTTAGTCTGTTCTCTGGTAGCTCGCGGACGTCTAATTCAGGGATGATAGAAGCCTCAGTGCCCATAAGGAAGTGGTTGGGGGTGAGGGGGAGTAGGTCGTTGACGTCATCAGACAAGGAAGTTAAAGGACGGGAGTTCAAACAAGCCTATATCTGACAAAGTAAGGTATATAATAATTCAAACTGTAATGGATTATTTTTGGTAATTCTATATAAATGAAACTTGGTAGATTTAACTGCAGCTTCCCACAACCCGCCGTGATTTGGCGCCCTAGGAGGAATGAAGTTCCAAACTATACCTTTATCTGCTAAAAACCTATGAATTTTGTCATTGTTCAGCTTTAGACTGGCATACAACTCTTGAAGCTTGTTGGAAGCTCCTCTGAAGCTAGTTGAATTGTCAGAAAATATTTTTTCAGGTTGACCCCGCCGGGCGATAAATCTCTTTAAGCAATTTAAAAAAAGTATCGCTTGACAAATCCGTTACAAGTTCTAAATGAACAGCTTTAGTAGAAAAACAAACAAATATGCAAAGATACGATTTGATAAGTGGAGACTTCCTCAGCGCTCCACTCTTCATGTCAATAGGTCCAGCATAATCAAGCCCCGTCACCGCAAATGGTCGACTGGGAGTGATTCTTTCAACAGGTAAGTTTCCCATAATCTGCTGGCAAACTCGAGGTTGGTATCTAAAACATATAATACAGTTATGTAAGACTCGTTTAACAGTATTTTTTCCTAGTATGGGCCAGTATTTCAAGCGTATTTCTGCTAACAGCGCTTGTGGCCCGGCATGTAAATGCACATAATGATAATGTCTTATGATTAATTCGGTTAATTTGTGTGTAGGCGATAATATTACAGGTTGCCTTTGTTGATGTGATAAGTACGTAGCTAGTTTTAGTCTACCATTTGCACAAATTAAACCATCTAATAAACAAGGATTGAGGGCTTTCAATCTACTATTTTTGTTTACCACCCTGTGATTTTTCAAGTCCTTTAATTCTCTTTTAAAGGAATGTTCTTGAGATGATTTCAGCAGACATTTTTAAGCTGCTTCTAGTTCGGTGACCGTTATATTGCCTCCGATTTTATCTTTAGGATTCCGACAATTATTTATAAATCTCAACGCCAAAGCGGTAATTCTCTTCAATTTGGTTAGCGATGAAAATTTTTCGAAAATCTCCCATTCCTGAACATTAGCTGCCAGTAATACATTTTTACTCTTAATCTCAGGGGGATTCAAACAGGACACCTTGGATAGTGGCCAAGCGCTGATCTCTTCTGTCAACCAGCTTGGTCCCTTCCACCAAATTGAAGCGTTGACTAACCTTTCAGCTGTGGTACCTCTGGACAGTATATCCGCTGCATTTTCGGCCGATGATACGTGTCGCCACTGGTTTGGATCGCTGATATCCTGTATTTCCGCTACCCGGTTAGCCACAAAAGTGTTCCACCGAGCTGGTTGACCCTTCAACCAGCATAATGCTATAGTTGGATCGCACCAGTAATGAGTGGCCGATTCCTCTATACTTAGCTCCAACTTGATATTTCTAATCAGTTTGGCTAGTAGCACAGCACTGCATAGTTCCAACTTGGGTAGTGAAATACATTTCAGTGGTGCTACTCTAGACTTAGAAGTAAGTAGATGTGCATGTCGCTTACCCTCTTGATCAGTTGAGACGACGTAAGCGCAGGCTCCATATGCTTTTTCCGAAGCGTCGCAGAAACCGTGTAATTGTATATTCCTTGGCGCTCCGTGGTTAATTCCCCTCGGGATTTTCAATACATTTAGTTGTGATAGTTCACCTAGATAGGCCCTCCAGGGTAGTAAAATTTCATCAGGTAGTGTGTCGTCCCATGCTGCTTTTGATTGCCATAATTTCTGCATAATTAATTTGGCCACCACTATTATGGGGCCTAGGAGACCCAATGGGTCAAAAGTTGAAGCTATGCACGACAATATCTGACGCTTACTATCCGTCTTACTTGACGGTCTTTTAATTTCATATGATAAACAATCTGATTCATTATCCCAGATCAAACCTAGGATCTTTTCAATTTTGGAATTGTTAGTGATCATTTGTTCACCATTGCTTTTCCCAGCAATTTCACCCTGGCCCGACCCAGATGACAATTCCGAAATATTCGATCTCCACTTCCGCAGGGTCATTCCGGCGGACAGTAAAATATCATGTACCTGTTGCTTCAACCTGACGCATGCGTCCAAGTCGTCCTCTCCGGTCAACAGATCGTCCATGTAGAAATCGTTTTCTATGACCTGGCTTGCTACGGGAAATTTAATGCGATTGTCCATACCGATTTGCCGTAGACATCTAGTTGCCAGGAAAGAGGAAGGTCCCAAACCGTAGGTGATTGTCTTCAATTTATAATGCCTGAGTTCCTCTTCTGGAGAGTCGCGCCATAAAATCTTCTGCAGACTGCGATCCTCTGGGCGTACGTTGATTTGACGGTACATTTTTTCTATGTCCGCCGTCATGACGTATCTATGTTTCCTAAAACGTAAAAGATGAGTGTATAAATCTTTTTGAATAACAGCTCCTACCATTAATGCATCATTCGGGGAAATACCGGTCGACGTTTTAGCCGATCCGTCAAATACTACCCGCACTTTAGTAGTGCTGCTCGCTTCCTTTATTGCCGCATGATGCGGCAAAAAATAGGAATGGTCCTTTGTTTTCTCACATAGCTCCATGTGATTTAATTGCTCATATTCTTTCATAAATTGAGCATACTGAGATTTCAGTTCAGGATTCATTAAAAATTTTCTTTCCAAACCTTTGAATCTTTTTTCCGCTGTGCCTAATGAGTCACCAAGTTGGTTGACACACGGCCGGCGCGGCAAACTCACTACGTATCTACCATCGCTTTCTCGGGCGTGCATGGCTACAAAGTCGGCTTCACAAGCCTTCTCCTCGTGGTTATAAAAACTTGGAGGCATCACCTCTTCCATTTTCCAAAATTTTTCAACTTGATTTGACAATGTATTTATTGATAAACTACAGATTTCTGGTACTGGCCTTTTTTTATGGTGAGCGTTGATTGGGCCCGAGATGATCCATCCTAATTCTGTCCTTTGGAGCGTAGGTCCGGTATCCAATCTTAGCCGATCATTCTTCAAGATCTCCCAAAAACTCTCAGCGCCCAACAGTATATCAATTGGTGCTGCTATGTTGAAGTTTGGATCCGCCAATTCCAATCCCGGCGGAAGCTTGAAATCCTTCCTGGCCACCGTTGCTTGCGGTAAATTTGTAGTTATTTCCTGCAATATTAGACATGTGATATCTTGTTTATAATTTGTTTTTAAAGATTTCATTTTAATTGCAACACGTTTCTTTATATGGGTCACGTTGTTATGTATACCCGACACGGGTTTGTTTATGCTTTCACACTTCAAATTCAATTTTATTGCGAACTTTTCGCACATAAAATTTGATTGGGCTCCTGAATCAATTAATACCCTTGCTTTATGCATTTCATTATTGCGATCCAACACTCCTATGATTGCTGTCGACAATAACACAGTTTTTTCCGCCTTCACCAAGGTGGAGTGGTTGGACACTGAAACTCGTTCAGTTTCCATATGGTCGCCGCCTCCAGGGCGAGCTTCACCATTTTTATCGGAATCATTACTCGGGTGATTCCCTTTATGCAATAAGGTGTTGTGGCTATCGCTACCACATAGCTTGCATTGCATATTAATTTTACAATATGAGGCCGTATGCCCTAACCTCAAACATTTGAAGCAGGCCCTACACCTCTTTATCATTTGGCTTCTCTCTCCTGAAGTTAACTTTAAAAACTTTTTACAATAATAAATTTTATGTCCTTTATCGTGACAATATATACAATTATTGTGGGCGGCTGCTAAGAAAACTGATTCCTTTCTAGGAATGTTATTGTTGCCGCCATTTATTTTCGGGTAGGTAACATTTTTTTTCGATTCTGTATGTAACATTAATTCTAAAACTTGCGCCCTTGACGTTAGACATTTGAGAAATTCTCCTAACGTTGGTAATTCTTCTTCTAATGTTGTTTGTTCCCAATGCTTTCGCGATATTGCGTCTAATTTATTAGAAACTATATAAATAATTAATGCATCCCATTGATCGATTTTTAAGCCTAAATTTTGCAGAGCCTTTAGGTTCACATTAGTCTCATCAATTAAATAGCGCATGGCTACCGGATCCTCTTGTTTCATTTCTTTAAGTTGAAACAAAGCTTGTATATGCTTATGAACGGTAGTTCGTAAATTTGCAAATCTTTGTTGCAACAATTCCCAGGCTGACACGTAATTTAAATCTGATACTTCGAAATTGGCGATCACTTTCGCTGCATTCCCCTTTAAGCAGGATTGCAGATAATAGAATTTTTGCACATTATTTAACGTTTGATTATTATGCACCAGTGTCTTGAATGTCTCTAAGAAGTTTATCCATGTTTTTTGATCACCATTGAATTCCCTTAATTGGAGGTTAGGAAGTTTTATTGCTACCTTGTTTTGCTCAACGGATTGTAACATTTCTTTTGCTTTCGCTAAAATCGAATAATATTGATTCTCAAAACTTTCCCTTTGGGAATTATTCTCGATGTCGTCAGCATCTGGTAGAGATTCTATTTGATCTTGAATTAATTCAAACTGGTTTAATACGTTTTCAATTTTTTCGTACCTAATTTCGATCTAATTTAACGATAAACTATTTATTGAATCCCCGAACCTCGTGAGTTTTCCTTTTAAAACCCCTCGTTTGGCGATTAGCGATTTCATATTATCCATCTTAATTGCGTAAAAACCAAAAAAAGATCTTCCCTAAAAAATATTTTCTGCGCAATCGTATTAAAACACAAATAATGAAATAACCAAATCCAGCCGTACCTTGACAAATTCTTACAAATAATATATTTGAGCTACCTAACCTTAAAAAAACACCAACAATAATAATACACAATGACTTGCATCTATGCTGTGGGTAACTGTTTTTTTCCTTTTCAAATTATTATATTAGCAAAATACACAGTAAAACATAGCTTGTTTGAACTTGGAAATGATTAAAAAGATAGGAAGGCACAAATGTACTCATCTGAATTTCTTCTGGAATTGGCATCAATTTTTTCCATCAAAAGCCTTTTGTTTGGTGCTGGTTCATTTTTCCGATAAATCCTCTGATTATATCCATCCGCTCGTTAGGACCATGTTGAGAATAGTTTGGGGCTTGATGGAGTCTTCAAAATAACAGACGCATGGTTTTGGTTGCACAAAACTGCATTTGTACTTTATTTAATGTTACGAGTTTAAATTTATTCCCGACCCGGGCAAAACACTTTTACAGGTGGTCAGTTGACCATAATTCCTGCCTGTTACTATTTTTTGGAGAGAAGAAGTGAAAAAATCCACTCTGCGAGGCTTTTTATAACCTAATCAAAATAACACACATTGACAATCTAATTATCTGTGGTGTATGTGTGTAAGGGGGACAGCATGAGAGCGAGACAGCGAGTACGAGACGTATATAAGAGATCGTATGAGCGGGAATGAGCCTCTCAGTCCAGAACCGTGATAGTCTTCTTTCAAATAAATATTATAATACAAGCATTGTTATTATTGAGTATGTAGAGTTAACATACGTCACAGTGGCGCAGCACGGTAGTTCGTAAATTATTAAAAGTTTACGGAGAATCAGATGATTCAAGAAGATTATTCGAATTTTTGGTGATCACAGTATAGTCTGGCGCTTTTGGGCGTTGGATCGCTAAATTTTGAAGGAAGAAGAAGAATAATAAAAGGCTATCAAATTGGAGAATTCACACGCAGCCGAGGCGAGCACGCAGATCGGGCCGGGCAAATTGCGCGGTAAAAACGCAATTTTACACGTGTGTGGGAGCCGACATTGCAACATTTTGTCGAGAGTACACCGTTACATGGGGTACGCAGAAGATCCAGGATCAAGATCGGCATCAAGGGTGAATTGGCCGGAATCCGGGACCGGGGTTCTGTCGCTACAGCGGGAAGGAAGACCTTGGAAGGTGATCGTGTCCGCAGCTGAAGGGAGACGGAGCCAGAAAAGGGTGCTGAGACGTTGGTGATTCACAGGCTCAGGGCAGGGGCTCGGAGCATAACCTCTGGAAGGGCTGAGATACGTATATTTTATTCAACTTGTTTCAGTTCTTCTCCCAATGGAGGCGATTTGTAAGAATTTGGGGACGTTCTGTTACAGAACGGGAGACTGGTCATTGTTCAGGGAACGATTGGATCAGGCCCTCATTTTAAATGATGATAAGTTGTTGTCACCAGAACGCAAAAGAGCATTTTTGCTGAGTTGCCTCACGGAAGAAACTTTCTCTCTATTATGTGATTTATGTTTTCCAAAAAAGGTTTCTGTTTGTTCTTTTGAAGATTTATGTAAATTATTTGATTCACATTGCAAACCAGTTAAAAATATTTTTGAGTCTCGTGAATTATTTTATAAATGTAAACAGTTTCCTAGCGAATCCGTTAAAGATTACGCGGCTAGATTGAGAGGGTTAAGTTTATCTTGTAATTTTGAGCTGAGATTGGAACCATGTTTAAAGGACATATTCGTTATTGGGATTTTTAATGAAAAATTGAAACACAAGCTATTCGTAGAGGCAATCAATACTTCTTTTACGGATTGCATTAATCTAGCGGCGACGTGGGAACATGTTGTGGCTTTTAAAAAAGTAAATCCGAATTTAAATGTTGTTCATAAGGAAAGCGAGTATTTCCATAAATCCAGGAAAGATAGTCCTTCCAGGAATAAAAATTCAATGCGGAGTAAATCACCGGTTAATGGTACGTTAAAAACTTGTTTTTTGTGTGGAAAAAAAAATCATTTGCAAAGAGATTGCTGGAAAAAATTTTTGTGTAATCATTGTAACAAATCGGGTCATCCTAGTAATTTGTGTAAATACAATAAAAATTATGTAGGTACTAAAAATAAACGGTTGAATTCGGTGTTCGTGGTTAATAATAATGTGGGGCCGGAACCCACATATATAGATTTGTTAATTGGTAACATAATATTGCCGGCGTTGGTAGATACGGGAGCTGCGATAAACGCGATATCATATGAAGTGTATTTAAGATATTTTGTTTCTTACGATTTAGAAAAGTATAATGTTCATTTGTCAGGGTATGACGGAACGCAGTTAAATGTTTTAGGTAAAGTGAATTTAGAGGTGTCATTTTTAGGTAAAAGTGCGAAAATACAGTTCGTAATAATTAAAAATGGTAATTCTACAATAGTTGGTAGAGATTTTTTACAAGTTTTCGGTATCGGATTAAGTGGAATGAATTCTGTAAAATTCAGTGAGATTAATTGTGATAATCATCTTGTTTTTCGTGAAAGTTTAAAGAAGAAATATGCTCATGTTTTTTCAGAAAAATCGGGTAGGCTTAAAAATTATGAGGCAAACATTGAAGTTAATTCGGACTTTAGGCCAAAGTTTGTAAATCCGAGGCCATTACCTTTTAGTTTACGTGAGAAAGTAGAGATAGAGTTACAGAGAATGTTGCATGAAGACATTATTGAAAAGGTAGAAATAAGCGATATTGCAAGCCCGATTGTTGTTGTAAAAAAGAAAGACGCTTCAATTAGGATTTGTACTGATTTCAAAACAACATTGAATCCTATGTTAGCGAAGTTGAAATACCCACTACCTCGTATTGACGATTTAATTTCATCTCTGAATGGTGCAAAATATTTTGCTAAGATAGACTTACGAAATGCATTTGGACAAGTTTCATTGAACGAAAAGTCTAGAAAATTATGTGTGATTAGTACGCATATAGGTTTATTTGCATATAAAGTATTGCCTTTTGGCTTAAGCACGAGTCCGGCCATCTTTATGCAAGTCATTACGGCGATAGTTGGTGGACTTAGGAACGTTCGTGTATTTTTAGATGATCTACTTTTATTTGGGAATTCTAAAGAGGAATTATATTCTATTTGTGAAGCAGTACTTAGCAAGTTAAGTGATTGCGGATTAACTATTAATGAAAATAAGTGTTCTTTTCTAGAAACAGAGATAGAATATTTAGGTTATAGAATTTCGCAGAAAGGAGTTATGCCTTTAGAAAATAAAATATATGCTATTACCCAAATGAGTGTACCGAAAAATGTTTCGGAACTTAGAAGTTTGCTGGGAGTTATTTCCTACTATAGGTCTTTTATACATAATGTGTCAGGTATTTTGTCTCCTTTATACCAATTGTTGAAAAAAGGGATAAAATTTGTATGGTCTCAGGAATGCAATATTGCGTTTGAGCAAGTTAAGAAACTGCTGACGTCAGACAATATTTTGGTGCATTTTGACCCACAATTACCTATCAAGCTAATTACAGACGCGAGTGATATAGGTATATCTGCTATTATATGTCACGTATATGAGAATGGCATGGAAAGACCGATTGCATTCGCTAGCCGTTTATTGTCAAAAACGGAATTGAGGTATTCCATTCTAGATAAGGAAGCGTGCGCAATAATATTTGGTTTAAAAAAATTCTTTCAATATTTATATGGTAATAAATTCGTTCTAACTTGTGATAATAAAGCTTTGGTACATATTTTGAACACTGAAAAACAAGTGCCAAGACTAGCGGCAAATAGGCTACAGCGCTATGCGTTGATTTTACAAACATTTGACTATAATATAGAATATGTCAAGTCGGGTGAGAACAAAGCGGATTTCTTATCTAGATTGCCGGTTAATAGTAATAATAATTTAAGTGATTGTATCGACGAGGTCGACGGTAGCGAATATTTCTTAAATTATATTGGTAGTCTGAACGTTGATAAGATTGAATCGGATTTTTTAAATACAATTGAGGCGGAAACGACAATTTCAAAAGAAACGATGAAGCAGTTTTCGATTAAAGATGTAAACATAGCAAGCATTACTGGGTTCGTAATCAATGGTTGGCCGGATAAAAAGTTTTTAAAGGATGACTTGTTAAAATTCTGGTATTTTAGAAATAAATTATCGACTTATGACTCGTGTTTATTTTATAATAATAAATTTGTGGTTCCGAGGGAATTAAGGGAAATCATATTGAATTTCATACATCAATCGCATTTAGGTATTGTTAAATCTAAAAATCTTGCTCGAAATTATTTTTTTTGGTTAAGTATGAACTCAGAGGTAGAAGCAACTGTGAAGCAGTGCGTTCGATGCTTGGAGTGTTTACCCACTCCATGTAAAGTTGAGTTACAGCCGTGGCCAATCAGTGGATTAATATGGAATAGATTGCATATTGATTTCATGGGACCTTTTGGTGGTTACAATTTTTTGATAATCGTTGATGCAACTACAAAATGGATAGACTGTCACATCGTAAATAAAGTAGATTCGTTTTGTACAATAAAAGTTTTGAAAAGATTATTTTCTAATTTCGGAATTCCGGAGCAGATAGTAAGTGACAATGGTACAGCGTTCACTTCAACAGTTTTTAAGGAATTTTGTCATAATTTTAATATTAAATCGTTGACATCTCCTGTCAACCATCCAGCTTCTAACGGACTTGCCGAAAATGGGGTTAGAACGGTAAAGAATTTTTTTAAAAAAATTATGATAAATAATAAATTGCCTGCTGATTTTGAGGATAAACTTTTAACATTTTTGGTTGATATTAGGAATACGCCTTCTATGTCTACGGGGATTGAACCTAGTAAATTAATTTTGGGAAGAAAAATTAGATCAATTTTTAATACAATCATTCCAATATTAGATAATGTTGAAGGTCAAGGTTTTAAAGGGATTGATAACACGATTAAAGATAAGATGTTATTGAGTCAGCAAAAACAAAAAAAGTATTATAGAGGAAAAAAAATTAAAAAGTACTTTGATGTTGGATCTAAAGTTTTAACCAGGGATTTGAGAAGTGATAAAAACAAATGGATTTTAGGAGAAATTTATAAAAGATTGGGGAATAGGGTTTATTTAGTAAAAATTATGTCTACAGGACAAGTGTGGAAACGCCACCATGATCAAATTTCAGAGAGGAAGGTTAGGTGGGGGGAGAGTGACAGGTCTGATGATTTGCTGGACCTGGGTCCACTCTCGGACGTGGACATGACCAAGTTTCCTAATTCCTCTGATTTTTGCAGGTCACCTACACCATGGGAGGGGAGGTTACGCCCTCGAGGACAACGCCCATGCTACACCGAATGAAGAGTCAAGAACATACATAATTACATATAAATTGGAAATTAAATACATAATGGAAATAATAAAATATATTTGGCTTATATAAATTTGTAAAAATAAAAAGATGTAATTATGATTTAAGTGTGGGGGTGTGGTGTATGTGTGTAAGGGGGACAGCATGAGAGCGAGACAGCGAGTACGAGACGTATATAAGAGATCGTATGAGCGGGAATGAGCCTCTCAGTCCAGAACCGTGATAGTCTTCTTTCAAATAAATATTATAATACAAGCATTGTTATTATTGAGTATGTAGAGTTAACATACGTCACAAATACTGTCATAGAAGCCAATGGTAATTAAAACACCTGTTTTAACAATAGGCCCTAGCTTTACTACTGACCGCTAGGTGCTAGGCAGTGCCCTGTAAAATAAAATGGCTGTGCACTTAGCTAATAACTTGTACATTTTAAACAAATACTTGGGTTCGAACTTTTAAAGTCGTTTTCTCTAGTTCTATGGTGCCGAAATTACTGAAATTTTGGAGTCGTTGTAAAAATGATTGTCTGAAGCGAAATCAATATCAAAATCTGCTAAAAGAAGCATTTCTGGAAAAATCATTTTTTTACGGGCACGATTTGAAGACTTGGGATCGAACTTATAATGTCGTTTTCTCAAGTTCTATGGTGCCGAATGGACCGAAATTTAGGATTCGTACTTAAAATTATTATCTGAAGCGAAATAAATATCAAAATCTGCTTGAAGAAGCATTTCTGGTAAAGTTATTATTTTTGCGGGCTCGATTTCAACACTTGGGTTCGAACTTATAACGTCGTTTTCTCAAGTTCTATGGTGCCGAATGGACTGAAATTTTGGATTTGTAGTTAAAATAATTGTCTGAAGCGAAATCAATATCATAATCTTCTTAAAAAAGCATTTCTGGAAAAATCACTATTTAAAGGGCACGATTTCACGACTTGGGTTCGAACTTATAAAGTGGTTTTCTCAGGTTTTATGGCGCCGAATGGACTGAAATTTTGGATTCATATTAAAATACATGGTTTGATGCGAAATTATAACTCAATTCTCCTTAATTTAGCAATTCTCGAAAAATCATAATTCTTACATCCACAAATGCTAAACTTGTTTCGACCCTTCAAAATCGTTTGCTCAGGTTCTATGGTGCCGAATGAACTGATATTTTTCCTTCTTACTTAAAATGATGGTCTGAAGCGAATTCAATATCAAAATCTGCTAAAAGAAGCATTTCTGGAAATATTATTTTTCTTACGGGCACAATTTGAAGACTTGGGTTCGAACTTATAAAGTCGGTTTCTCAAGTTCTATGGTGCCGAATGGACTAAAATTTAAGATTCGTACTTAAAATTATTATCTGAAGCGAAATAAATATCAAAATCTGCTTAAAGAAGCATTTCTGGAAAAATCCCTATTTTACGGGCACGATTTCACGACTTGGGTTCGAACTTATAAAGTCGTTTTCTCAGGTTTTATGGCGCCGAATGGACTGAAATTTTGGATTCATATTATAATACATGGTTTGATGCGAAATTAAAGCTCAATTCTTCTTAATTTAGCAATTCTAAAAAAATCATAATTCTTACATGCACAAATGCTTAACTTGTTTCGACCTTTCAAAATCGTTTTCTCAGGTTCTATGGCGCCGAATGGACTGAAATTTTGGATTCGTAGTAAAAATGATTGTCTGAAGCGAAATCAATATCATTTTCTGCAAAAAGAATCATTTCTGGAAAAATCATTTTTCTTACGGGCACGATTTGAAGACTTGGGTTTGAAATTATAAAGTCGTTTTCTCAAGTTCTATGGTGTCGAATGGATTGAAATTTAGGATTCGTACTAAAAAATTTTATCTGAAGCGAAATCAATACCAAAATCTACTTAATGAAGCATTTCTGGAAAAATTATTTTTCTTACGGGTTCGAACTTATAAAGTCGTTTTCTCAGGTTCTATGGCGCCGAATAGACTTATATTTTGGATTCGTAGTAAAAATATTGTCTGAAGCGAAATCAATATCAAAATCTGCTTAAAGAAGCATTTCTGGAAAAATCCCTATTTTACGGGCACGATTTCACGACTTGGGTTCGAACTTATAAAGTCGTTTTCTCAGGTTTTATGGCGCCGAATAGACTGAAATTTTGGATTCATATTATAAAACATGGTTTGATGCGAAATTAAAGCTCAATTCTTCTTAATTTGACAATTCTCAAAAAATCATAACTGTTACATCTACAAATGCTAAACTATTTTCGACCTTTCAAAATCGTTTTCCCAGGTTCTATGGCGCCGAATGAACTGATATTTTGAATTCGTACTGACAAATGATTGTCTGAAGCGAAATCAATATCAAAATCTGCTCAAAGAAGCATTTCTGGAAAAATCATTTTTCTTATGGGCACGATTTGAAGACTTGGGTTCGAACTTATAATGTAGTTTTCTCAAGTTCTATGCTTCCGAATGGACCGAAATGGAGGATTCGTACTAAAAATAATTGTCTGAAGCGAAACCAATATCAAAATCTGCTTAAAGAAGCCTTTCTGGAAAAATCCCTATTTTACGGGCACGATTTCACGACTTGGGTTCGAACTTATAAAGTCGTTTTCTCAGGTTCTATGGTGCCGAATGGACTGAAATTTTGGATTCGTAGTAAAAATGATTGTCTGAAAAGAAATCAATATCAAAATCTGCTTTAAGAAGCATTTCTGGAAAAATCTCTATTTTACTGGGACGATTTCACGACTTGGGTTCTAACTTATAAAGTCGTTTTCTCAGGTTTTATGGCGCCGAATGGACTGAAATTTTGGATTCATATTAAAATACATGGTTTGATGCGAAATTCTAACTCGATTCTTCTTAATTTAGCAATTCTAAAAAAATCATAATTCTTACATGCACAAATGCTTAACTTGTTTCGACCTTTCAAAATCGTTTTCTCAGGTTCTATGGCGCCGAATGGACTGAAATTTTGGATTCGTAGTAAAAATGATTGTCTAAAGCGAAATCAAAATCAAAATCGTCTTAAAGAAGCATTTCTGGAAAAATCCCTATTTTACGGGCACGATTTCACCACTTGGGTTCGAACTTATAAAGTCGTTTTCTCTGGTTTTATGGCGCCAAATGGACTGAAATTATGGATTCACATTATTATACATGGTTTGATGCGAAATTATTACTCAATTCTTTTTAATTAAGCAATTCTCAAAAATCATAATTCTTACATGCACAAATGCTTAACTTGTTTCGACCTTTCAAAATCGTTTTCTCAGGTTCTATGGTGCCGAATGAACTGATATTTTTCCTTCTTACTTAAAATGATGGTCTGAAGCGAATTCAATATCAAAATCTGCTTAAAGAAGCCTTTCTGGAAAAATCCCTATTTTACGGGCACGATTTCACGACTTGGGTTCGAACTTATAAAGTCGTTTTCTCAGGTTCTATGGTGCCGAATGGACTGAAATTTTGGATTCGTAGTAAAAATGATTGTCTGAAAAGAAATCAATATCAAAATCTGCTTTAAGAAGCATTTCTGGAAAAATCTCTATTTTACGGGCACGATTTCACGACTTGGGTTCTAACTTATAAAGTCGTTTTCTCAGGTTTCATGGCGCCGAATGGACTGAAATTTTGGATTCATATTATAATACATGGTTTGATGCGAAATTATAACTCGATTCTTCTTAATTTAGCAATTCTAAAAAAATCATAATTCTTACATGCACAAATGCTTAACTTGTTTCGACCTTTCAAAATCGTTTTCTCAGGTTCTATGGCGCCGAATGGACTGAAATTTTGGATTCGTAGTAATAATGATTTTCTGAAGCGAAATCAATATCAAAATCTGCTTGAAGCATTTCGAGAAAAATCCCTATTTTACGGGCACGATTTCACGACTTGGGTTCGAACTTATAAAGTCGTTTTCTCTGGTTTTATGGCGCCAAATGGAATGAAATTATGGATTCACATTATTATACATGGTTTGATGCGAAATTATTACTCAATTCTTTTTAATTAAGCAATTCTCAAAAATCATAATTCTTACATGCACAAATGCTTAACTTGTTTCGACCTTTCAAAATCGTTTTCTCAGGTTCTATGGCGCCGAATGGACTGAAATTTTGGATTCGTAGTAAAAATGATTGTCTGAAGCGAAATCAATATCATTTTCTGCAAAAAGAATCATTTCTGGAAAAATCATTTTTCTTACGGGCACGATTTGAAGACTTGGGTTTGAAATTATAAAGTCGTTTTCTCAAGTTCTATGGTGTCGAATGGATTGAAATTTAGGATTCGTACTAAAAAATTTTATCTGAAGCGAAATCAATACCAAAATCTACTTAATGAAGCATTTCTGGAAAAATTATTTTTCTTACGGGTTCGAACTTATAAAGTCGTTTTCTCAGGTTCTATGGCGCCGAATAGACTTATATTTTGGATTCGTAGTAAAAATATTGTCTGAAGCGAAATCAATATCAAAATCTGCTTAAAGAAGCATTTCTGGAAAAATCCCTATTTTACGGGCACGATTTCACGACTTGGGTTCGAACTTATAAAGTCGTTTTCTCAGGTTTTATGGCGCCGAATAGACTGAAATTTTGGATTCATATTATAAAACATGGTTTGATGCGAAATTAAAGCTCAATTCTTCTTAATTTAGCAATTCTCAAAAAATCATAACTGTTACATCTACAAATGCTAAACTATTTTCGACCTTTCAAAATCGTTTTCCCAGGTTCTATGGCGCCGAATGAACTGATATTTTGAAATCGTACTGACAAATGATTGTCTGAAGCGAAATCAATATCAAAATCTGCTCAAAGAAGCATTTCTGGAAAAATCATTTTTCTTATGGGCACGATTTGAAGACTTGGGTTCGAACTTATAATGTAGTTTTCTCAAGTTCTATGCTTCCGGTTGGACCGAAATGTAGGATTCGTACTAAAAATGATTGTCTGAAGCGAAACCAATATCAAAATCTGCTTAAAGAAGCCTTTCTGGAAAAATCCCTATTTTACGGGCACGATTTCACGACTTGGGTTCGAACTTATAAAGTCGTTTTCTCAGGTTCTATGGTGCCGAATGGACTGAAATTTTGGATTCGTAGTAAAAATGATTGTCTGAAAAGAAATCAATATCAAAATCTGCTTTAAGAAGCATTTCTGGAAAAATCTCTATTTTACTGGGACGATTTCACGACTTGGGTTCTAACTTATAAAGTCGTTTTCTCAGGTTTTATGGCGCCGAATGGACTGAAATTTTGGATTCATATTAAAATACATGGTTTGATGCGAAATTCTAACTCGATTCTTCTTAATTTAGCAATTCTAAAAAAATCATAATTCTTACATGCACAAATGCTTAACTTGTTTCGACCTTTCAAAATCGTTTTCTCAGGTTCTATGGCGCCGAATGGACTAAAATTTTGGATTCGTAGTAAAAATGATTGTCTAAAGCGAAATCAATATCAAAATCGTCTTAAAGAAGCATTTCTGGAAAAATCCCTATTTTACGGGCACGATTTCACCACTTGGGTTCGAACTTATAAAGTCGTTTTCTCTGGTTTTATGGCGCCAAATGGACTGAAATTATGGATTCACATTATTATACATGGTTTGATGCGAAATTATTACTCAATTCTTTTTAATTAAGCAATTCTCAAAAATCATAATTCTTACATGCACAAATGCTTAACTTGTTTCGACCTTTCAAAATCGTTTTCTCAGGTTCTATGGTGCCGAATGAACTGATATTTTTCCTTCTTACTTAAAATGATGGTCTGAAGCGAATTCAATATCAAAATCTGCTTAAAGAAGCCTTTCTGGAAAAATCCCTATTTTACGGGCACGATTTCACGACTTGGGTTCGAACTTATAAAGTCGTTTTCTCAGGTTCTATGGTGCCGAATGGACTGAAATTTTGGATTCGTAGTAAAAATGATTGTCTGAAAAGAAATCAATATCAAAATCTGCTTTAAGAAGCATTTCTGGAAAAATCTCTATTTTACGGGCACGATTTCACGACTTGGGTTCTAACTTATAAAGTCGTTTTCTCAGGTTTCATGGCGCCGAATGGACTGAAATTTTGGATTCATATTATAATACATGGTTTGATGCGAAATTATAACTCGATTCTTCTTAATTTAGCAATTCTAAAAAAATCATAATTCTTACATGCACAAATGCTTAACTTGTTTCGACCTTTCAAAATCGTTTTCTCAGGTTCTATGGCGCCGAATGGACTGAAATTTTGGATTCGTAGTAATAATGATTTTCTGAAGCGAAATCAATATCAAAATCTGCTTGAAGCATTTCGAGAAAAATCCCTATTTTACGGGCACGATTTCACGACTTGGGTTCGAACTTATAAAGTCGTTTTCTCTGGTTTTATGGCGCCAAATGGAATGAAATTATGGATTCACATTATTATACATGGTTTGATGCGAAATTATTACTCAATTCTTTTTAATTAAGCAATTCTCAAAAATCATAATTCTTACATGCACAAATGCTTAACTTGTTTCGACCTTTCAAAATCGTTTTCTCAGGTTCTATGGCGCCGAATGGACTGAAATTTTGGATTCGTAGTAAAAATGATTGTCTGAAGCGAAATCAATATCATTTTCTGCAAAAAGAATCATTTCTGGAAAAATCATTTTTCTTACGGGCACGATTTGAAGACTTGGGTTTGAAATTATAAAGTCGTTTTCTCAAGTTCTATGGTGTCGAATGGATTGAAATTTAGGATTCGTACTAAAAAATTTTATCTGAAGCGAAATCAATACCAAAATCTACTTAATGAAGCATTTCTGGAAAAATTATTTTTCTTACGGGTTCGAACTTATAAAGTCGTTTTCTCAGGTTCTATGGCGCCGAATAGACTTATATTTTGGATTCGTAGTAAAAATATTGTCTGAAGCGAAATCAATATCAAAATCTGCTTAAAGAAGCATTTCTGGAAAAATCCCTATTTTACGGGCACGATTTCACGACTTGGGTTCGAACTTATAAAGTCGTTTTCTCAGGTTTTATGGCGCCGAATAGACTGAAATTTTGGATTCATATTATAAAACATGGTTTGATGCGAAATTAAAGCTCAATTCTTCTTAATTTAGCAATTCTCAAAAAATCATAACTGTTACATCTACAAATGCTAAACTATTTTCGACCTTTCAAAATCGTTTTCCCAGGTTCTATGGCGCCGAATGAACTGATATTTTGAAATCGTACTGACAAATGATTGTCTGAAGCGAAATCAATATCAAAATCTGCTCAAAGAAGCATTTCTGGAAAAATCATTTTTCTTATGGGCACGATTTGAAGACTTGGGTTCGAACTTATAATGTAGTTTTCTCAAGTTCTATGCTTCCGGTTGGACCGAAATGTAGGATTCGTACTAAAAATGATTGTCTGAAGCGAAACCAATATCAAAATCTGCTTAAAGAAGCCTTTCTGGAAAAATCCCTATTTTACGGGCACGATTTCACGACTTGGGTTCGAACTTATAAAGTCGTTTTCTCAGGTTCTATGGTGCCGAATGGACTGAAATTTTGGATTCGTAGTAAAAATGATTGTCTGAAAAGAAATCAATATCAAAATCTGCTTTAAGAAGCATTTCTGGAAAAATCTCTATTTTACTGGGACGATTTCACGACTTGGGTTCTAACTTATAAAGTCGTTTTCTCAGGTTTTATGGCGCCGAATGGACTGAAATTTTGGATTCATATTATAATACATGGTTTGATGCGAAATTATAACTCGATTCTTCTTAATTTAGCAATTCTAAAAAAATCATAATTCTTACATGCACAAATGCTTAACTTGTTTCGACCTTTCAAAATCGTTTTCTCAGGTTCTATGGCGCCGAATGGACTGAAATTTTGGATTCGTAGTAAAAATGATTGTCTAAAGCGAAATCAATATCAAAATCTTCTTAAAGAAGCATTTCTGGAAAAATCCCTATTTTACGGGCACGATTTCACCACTTGGGTTCGAACTTATAAAGTCGTTTTCTCTGGTTTTATGGCGCCAAATGGACTGAAATTATGGATTCACATTTTAATACATGGTTTGATGCGAAATTATTACTCAATTCTTTTTAATTAAGCAATTCTCAAAAAATCATAATTCTTACATGCACAAATGCTTAACTTGTTTCGACCTTTCAAAATCGTTTTCTCAGGTTCTATGGCGCCGAATGGACTGAAATTTTGGATTCGTAGTAATAATGATTTTCTGAAGCGAAATCAATATCAAAATCTGCTTGAAGCATTTCGAGAAAAATCCCTATTTTACGGGCACGATTTCACGACTTGGGTTCGAACTTATAAAGTCGTTTTCTCTGGTTTTATGGCGCCAAATGGAATGAAATTATGGATTCACATTATTATACATGGTTTGATGCGAAATTATTACTCAATTCTTTTTAATTAAGCAATTCTCAAAAATCATAATTCTTACATGCACAAATGCTTAACTTGTTTCGACCTTTCAAAATCGTTTTCTCAGGTTCTATGGCGCCGAATGGACTGAAATTTTAGATTCGTAGTAAAAATGATTGTCTGAAGCGAAATCAATATCATTTTCTGCAAAAAGAATCATTTCTGGAAAAATCATTTTTCTTACGGGCACGATTTGAAGACTTGGGTTTGAAATTATAAAGTCGTTTTCTCAAGTTCTATGGTGTCGAATGGATTGAAATTTAGGATTCGTACTAAAAAAATTTATCTGAAGCGAAATCAATACTAAAATCTACTTAATGAAGCATTTCTGGAAAAATTATTTTTCTTACGGGGACGATTTGAAGACTTAGGTTCGAACTTATAAAGTCGTTTTCTCAGGTTCTATGGCGCCGAATAGACTTATATTTTGGATTCGTAGTAAAAACTATTGTCTGAAGCGAAATCAATATCAAAATCTGCTTAAAGAAGCATTTCTGGAAAAATCCCTATTTTACGGGCACGATTTCACGACTTGGGTTCGAACTTATAAAGTCGTTTTCTCAGGTTTTATGGCGCCGAATGGACTGAAATTTTGGATTCATATTATAATACATGGTTTGATGCGAAATTAAAGCTCAATTCTTCTTAATTTAGCAATTCTAAAAAAATCATAATTCTTACATGCACAAATGCTTAACTTGTTTCGACCTTTCAAAATCGTTTTCTCAGGTTCTATGGCGCCGAATGGACTGAAATTTTGGATTCGTAGTAAAAATGATTGTCTGAAGCGAAATCAATATCATTTTCTGCAAAAAGAATCATTTCTGGAAAAATCATTTTTCTTACGGGCACGATTTGAAGACTTGGGTTTGAAATTATAAAGTCGTTTTCTCAAGTTCTATGGTGTCGAATGGATTGAAATTTAGGATTCGTACTAAAAAATTTTATCTGAAGCGAAATCAATACCAAAATCTACTTAATGAAGCATTTCTGGAAAAATTATTTTTCTTACGGGTTCGAACTTATAAAGTCGTTTTCTCAGGTTCTATGGCGCCGAATAGACTTATATTTTGGATTCGTAGTAAAAATATTGTCTGAAGCGAAATCAATATCAAAATCTGCTTAAAGAAGCATTTCTGGAAAAATCCCTATTTTACGGGCACGATTTCACGACTTGGGTTCGAACTTATAAAGTCGTTTTCTCAGGTTTTATGGCGCCGAATAGACTGAAATTTTGGATTCATATTATAAAACATGGTTTGATGCGAAATTAAAGCTCAATTCTTCTTAATTTGACAATTCTCAAAAAATCATAACTGTTACATCTACAAATGCTAAACTATTTTCGACCTTTCAAAATCGTTTTCCCAGGTTCTATGGCGCCGAATGAACTGATATTTTGAATTCGTACTGACAAATGATTGTCTGAAGCGAAATCAATATCAAAATCTGCTCAAAGAAGCATTTCTGGAAAAATCATTTTTCTTATGGGCACGATTTGAAGACTTGGGTTCGAACTTATAATGTAGTTTTCTCAAGTTCTATGCTTCCGAATGGACCGAAATGGAGGATTCGTACTAAAAATAATTGTCTGAAGCGAAACCAATATCAAAATCTACTTAAAGAAGCCTTTCTGGAAAAATCCCTATTTTACGGGCACGATTTCACGACTTGGGTTCGAACTTATAAAGTCGTTTTCTCAGGTTCTATGGTGCCGAATGGACTGAAATTTTGGATTCGTAGTAAAAATGATTGTCTGAAAAGAAATCAATATCAAAATCTGCTTTAAGAAGCATTTCTGGAAAAATCTCTATTTTACTGGGACGATTTCATGACTTGGGTTCTAACTTATAAAGTCGTTTTCTCAGGTTTTATGGCGCCGAATGGACTGAAATTTTGGATTCATATTAAAATACATGGTTTGATGCGAAATTCTAACTCGATTCTTCTTAATTTAGCAATTCTAAAAAAATCATAATTCTTACATGCACAAATGCTTAACTTGTTTCGACCTTTCAAAATCGTTTTCTCAGGTTCTATGGCGCCGAATGGACTGAAATTTTGGATTCGTAGTAAAAATGATTGTCTAAAGCGAAATCAAAATCAAAATCGTCTTAAAGAAGCATTTCTGGAAAAATCCCTATTTTACGGGCACGATTTCACCACTTGGGTTCGAACTTATAAAGTCGTTTTCTCTGGTTTTATGGCGCCAAATGGACTGAAATTATGGATTCACATTATTATACATGGTTTGATGCGAAATTATTACTCAATTCTTTTTAATTAAGCAATTCTCAAAAATCATAATTCTTACATGCACAAATGCTTAACTTGTTTCGACCTTTCAAAATCGTTTTCTCAGGTTCTATGGTGCCGAATGAACTGATATTTTTCCTTCTTACTTAAAATGATGGTCTGAAGCGAATTCAATATCAAAATCTGCTTAAAGAAGCCTTTCTGGAAAAATCCCTATTTTACGGGCACGATTTCACGACTTGGGTTCGAACTTATAAAGTCGTTTTCTCAGGTTCTATGGTGCCGAATGGACTGAAATTTTGGATTCGTAGTAAAAATGATTGTCTGAAAAGAAATCAATATCAAAATCTGCTTTAAGAAGCATTTCTGGAAAAATCTCTATTTTACGGGCACGATTTCACGACTTGGGTTCTAACTTATAAAGTCGTTTTCTCAGGTTTCATGGCGCCGAATGGACTGAAATTTTGGATTCATATTATAATACATGGTTTGATGCGAAATTATAACTCGATTCTTCTTAATTTAGCAATTCTAAAAAAATCATAATTCTTACATGCACAAATGCTTAACTTGTTTCGACCTTTCAAAATCGTTTTCTCAGGTTCTATGGCGCCGAATGGACTGAAATTTTGGATTCGTAGTAATAATGATTTTCTGAAGCGAAATCAATATCAAAATCTGCTTGAAGCATTTCGAGAAAAATCCCTATTTTACGGGCACGATTTCACGACTTGGGTTCGAACTTATAAAGTCGTTTTCTCTGGTTTTATGGCGCCAAATGGAATGAAATTATGGATTCACATTATTATACATGGTTTGATGCGAAATTATTACTCAATTCTTTTTAATTAAGCAATTCTCAAAAATCATAATTCTTACATGCACAAATGCTTAACTTGTTTCGACCTTTCAAAATCGTTTTCTCAGGTTCTATGGCGCCGAATGGACTGAAATTTTGGATTCGTAGTAAAAATGATTGTCTGAAGCGAAATCAATATCATTTTCTGCAAAAAGAATCATTTCTGGAAAAATCATTTTTCTTACGGGCACGATTTGAAGACTTGGGTTTGAAATTATAAAGTCGTTTTCTCAAGTTCTATGGTGTCGAATGGATTGAAATTTAGGATTCGTACTAAAAAATTTTATCTGAAGCGAAATCAATACCAAAATCTACTTAATGAAGCATTTCTGGAAAAATTATTTTTCTTACGGGTTCGAACTTATAAAGTCGTTTTCTCAGGTTCTATGGCGCCGAATAGACTTATATTTTGGATTCGTAGTAAAAATATTGTCTGAAGCGAAATCAATATCAAAATCTGCTTAAAGAAGCATTTCTGGAAAAATCCCTATTTTACGGGCACGATTTCACGACTTGGGTTCGAACTTATAAAGTCGTTTTCTCAGGTTTTATGGCGCCGAATAGACTGAAATTTTGGATTCATATTATAAAACATGGTTTGATGCGAAATTAAAGCTCAATTCTTCTTAATTTAGCAATTCTCAAAAAATCATAACTGTTACATCTACAAATGCTAAACTATTTTCGACCTTTCAAAATCGTTTTCCCAGGTTCTATGGCGCCGAATGAACTGATATTTTGAAATCGTACTGACAAATGATTGTCTGAAGCGAAATCAATATCAAAATCTGCTCAAAGAAGCATTTCTGGAAAAATCATTTTTCTTATGGGCACGATTTGAAGACTTGGGTTCGAACTTATAATGTAGTTTTCTCAAGTTCTATGCTTCCGGTTGGACCGAAATGTAGGATTCGTACTAAAAATGATTGTCTGAAGCGAAACCAATATCAAAATCTGCTTAAAGAAGCCTTTCTGGAAAAATCCCTATTTTACGGGCACGATTTCACGACTTGGGTTCGAACTTATAAAGTCGTTTTCTCAGGTTCTATGGTGCCGAATGGACTGAAATTTTGGATTCGTAGTAAAAATGATTGTCTGAAAAGAAATCAATATCAAAATCTGCTTTAAGAAGCATTTCTGGAAAAATCTCTATTTTACTGGGACGATTTCACGACTTGGGTTCTAACTTATAAAGTCGTTTTCTCAGGTTTTATGGCGCCGAATGGACTGAAATTTTGGATTCATATTATAATACATGGTTTGATGCGAAATTATAACTCGATTCTTCTTAATTTAGCAATTCTAAAAAAATCATAATTCTTACATGCACAAATGCTTAACTTGTTTCGACCTTTCAAAATCGTTTTCTCAGGTTCTATGGCGCCGAATGGACTGAAATTTTGGATTCGTAGTAAAAATGATTGTCTAAAGCGAAATCAATATCAAAATCTTCTTAAAGAAGCATTTCTGGAAAAATCCCTATTTTACGGGCACGATTTCACCACTTGGGTTCGAACTTATAAAGTCGTTTTCTCTGGTTTTATGGCGCCAAATGGACTGAAATTATGGATTCACATTTTAATACATGGTTTGATGCGAAATTATTACTCAATTCTTTTTAATTAAGCAATTCTCAAAAAATCATAATTCTTACATGCACAAATGCTTAACTTGTTTCGACCTTTCAAAATCGTTTTCTCAGGTTCTATGGCGCCGAATGGACTGAAATTTTGGATTCGTAGTAATAATGATTTTCTGAAGCGAAATCAATATCAAAATCTGCTTGAAGCATTTCGAGAAAAATCCCTATTTTACGGGCACGATTTCACGACTTGGGTTCGAACTTATAAAGTCGTTTTCTCTGGTTTTATGGCGCCAAATGGAATGAAATTATGGATTCACATTATTATACATGGTTTGATGCGAAATTATTACTCAATTCTTTTTAATTAAGCAATTCTCAAAAATCATAATTCTTACATGCACAAATGCTTAACTTGTTTCGACCTTTCAAAATCGTTTTCTCAGGTTCTATGGCGCCGAATGGACTGAAATTTTAGATTCGTAGTAAAAATGATTGTCTGAAGCGAAATCAATATCATTTTCTGCAAAAAGAATCATTTCTGGAAAAATCATTTTTCTTACGGGCACGATTTGAAGACTTGGGTTTGAAATTATAAAGTCGTTTTCTCAAGTTCTATGGTGTCGAATGGATTGAAATTTAGGATTCGTACTAAAAAAATTTATCTGAAGCGAAATCAATACTAAAATCTACTTAATGAAGCATTTCTGGAAAAATTATTTTTCTTACGGGGACGATTTGAAGACTTAGGTTCGAACTTATAAAGTCGTTTTCTCAGGTTCTATGGCGCCGAATAGACTTATATTTTGGATTCGTAGTAAAAACTATTGTCTGAAGCGAAATCAATATCAAAATCTGCTTAAAGAAGCATTTCTGGAAAAATCCCTATTTTACGGGCACGATTTCACGACTTGGGTTCGAACTTATAAAGTCGTTTTCTCGTGTTATATGGCGCCGAACGGACTGAAATTTTGGATTCATATAATAATACATGGTTTGATGCGAAATTATAACTCAATTCTTCTTAATTTAGCAATTCTCAAGAAATCATAATTCTTACATCCACAAATGCCAAACTTGTTTCGACCTTTTAAAATCGTTTTCTCAGGTTCTATGGTGCCGAATGGACTGAATCTTTGGATTTGTACTAAAAAATATTGTCTGAAGCGAAATCAATATCAAAATCTGCCTTGACGCATTTCTGGAAAAAACACTATTCTTACGGGCACGATTTCACGACTTGGGTTCGAACTTATAAAGTCGTTTTCTCAGGTTCTATGGTGCCGAATGAACTGATATTTTACATTCTTACTTAAAATGATGGTCTGAAGCGAATTCAATATCAAAATCTGCTAAAAGAAGCATTTCTGGAAATATTATTTTTCTTACGGGCACGATTTGAAGACTTGGGTTCGAACTTATAAAGTCGGTTTCTCAAGTTCTATGGTGCCGAATGGACTCAAATTTTAGATTCGTACTTAAAATTATTATCTGAAGCGAAATAAATATCAAAATCTGCTTAAAGAAGCATTTCTGGAAAAATCCCTATTTTACGGGCACGATTTCACGACTTGGGTTCGAACTTATAAAGTCGTTTTCTCAGGTTTTATGGCGCCGAATGGACTGAAATTTTGGATTCATATTATAATACATGGTTTGATGCGAAATTAAAGCTCAATTCTTCTTAATTTAGCAATTCTCAAAAAATCGTAACTGTTACATCTACAAATGCTAAACTATTTTCGACCTTTCAAAATCGTTTTCCCAGGTTCTATGGCGCCGAATGAACTGATATTTTGCATTTGTACTAAAAATGATGGTCTGTAGCGAAATCATTATCAAAATCTGCTAAAAGAAGCATTCCTGGTAAAATCATTTTTCTTACGGGCACGATTTGAAGACTTGGGTTCGAACTTATAAAGTCGTTTTCTCAAGTTCTATGGTGCCGAATTTACTGAAATTTTGGATTCGTAGTAAAAATGATTGTCTGAAGCGAAATCAATATCAAAATCTACTTAAAGAAGCATTTCTGGAAAAATCCCTATTTTACGGGCACGATTTCACGACTTGGGTTCGAACTTATAAAGTCGTTTTCTCTGGTTTTATGGCGCCGAATGGACTAAAATTTTGGACACGTAGTAAAAATGATTGTCTGAAAAGAAATCAATATCAAAATCTGCTTTAAGAAGCATTTCTGGAAAAATCTCTATTTTACGGGGACGATTTCACGACTTGGGTTCTAACTTATAAAGTCGTTTTCTCAGGTTTTATGGCGCCGAATGGACTGAAATTTTGGATTCATATTATAATACATGGTTTGATGCGAAATTATAACTCAATTCTTCTTAATTTAGCAATTCTCAAGAAATCATAATTCTTACATGCACAAATGTTTAACTTGTTTCGACCTTTCAAAATCGTTTTCTCAGGTTCTATGGCGCCGAATGGACTGAAATTTTGGATTCGTAGTAAAAATGATTTTCTGAAGCGAAATCAATATCAAAATCTGCTTGAAGCATTTCTGGAAAAATCCCTATTTTACGGGCACGAATTCAACGGCACGGGTGCGAACTTATAAAGTCGTTTTCTCAGGTTCTTTGGTGCCGAATGGACTGAAATTTTGGATTCGTTGTAAAAATGATTGTCTGAAGCGAAATCAATATCAAAATCTGCTAAAAGAAGCATTTCTGGAAAAATCATTTTTTTACGGGCACGATTTGAAGACTTGGGATCGAACTTATAAATTCGTTTTCTCAAGTTCTATGGTGCCGAATGGACCGAAATTTAGGATTCGGACTTAAAATTATTATCTGAAGCGAAATAAATATCAAAATCTGCTTGAAGAAGCATTTCTGGTAAAGTTATTATTTTTGCGGGCTCGATTTCAACACTTGGGTTCGAACTTATAACGTCGTTTTCTCAAGTTCTATGGTGCTGAATGGACTGAAATTTTGGATTTGTAGTTAAAATAATTGTCTGAAGCGAAATCAATATCAAAATCTGCTTAAAGAAGCATTTCTGGAAAAATCCCTATTTTACGGGCACGATTTCACGACTTGGGTTCGAACTTATAAAGTCGTTTTCTCAGGTTTTATGGCGCCGAATGGACTGAAATTTTGGATTCATATTATAATACATGGTTTGATGCGAAATTAAAGCTCAATTCTTCTTAATTTAGCAATTCTAAAAAAATCATAATTCTTACATGCACAAATGCTTAACTTGTTTCGACCTTTCAAAATCGTTTTCTCAGGTTCTATGGCGCCGAATGGACTGAAATTTTGGATTCGTAGTAAAAATGATTGTCTGAAGCGAAATCAATATCATTTTCTGCAAAAAGAATCATTTCTGGAAAAATAATTTTTCTTACGGGCACGATTTGAAGACTTGGGTTTGAAATTATAAAGTCGTTTTCTCAAGTTCTATGGTGTCGAATGGATTGAAATTTAGGATTCGTACTAAAAAATTTTATCTGAAGCGAAATCAATACCAAAATCTACTTAATGAAGCATTTCTGGAAAAATTATTTTTTTAAGGGTTCGAACTTATAAAGTCGTTTTCTCAGGTTCTATGGCGCCGAATAGACTTATATTTTGGATTCGTAGTAAAAATATTGTCTGAAGCGAAATCAATATCAAAATCTGCTTAAAGAAGCATTTCTGGAAAAATCCCTATTTTACGGGCACGATTTCACGACATGGGTTCGAACTTATAAAGTCGTTTTCTCAGGTTTTATGGCGCCGAATAGACTGAAATTTTGGATTCATATTATAAAACATGGTTTGATGCGAAATTAAAGCTCAATTCTTCTTAATTTGACAATTCTCAAAAAATCATAACTGTTACATCTACAAATGCTAAACTATTTTCCACCTTTCAAAATCGTTTTCCCAGGTTCTATGGCGCCGAATGAACTGATATTTTGAATTCGTACTGACAAATGATTGTCTGAAGCGAAATCAATATCAAAATCTGCTCAAAGAAGCATTTCTGGAAAAATCATTTTTCTTATGGGCACGATTTGAAGACTTGGGTTCGAACTTATAATGTAGTTTTCTCAAGTTCTATGCTTCCTAATGGACCGAAATGTAGGATTCGTACTAAAAATAATTGTCTGAAGCGAAACCAATATCAAAATCTGCTTAAAGAAGCCTTTCTGGAAAAATCCCTATTTTACGGGCACGATTTCACGACTTGGGTTCGAACTTATAAAGTCGTTTTCTCAGGTTTTATGGCGCCGAATAGACTGAAATTTTGGATTCATATTATAAAACATGGTTTGATGCGAAATTAAAGCTCAATTCTTCTTAATTTGACAATTCTCAAAAAATCATAACTGTTACATCTACAAATGCTAAACTATTTTCGACCTTTCAAAATCGTTTTCCCAGGTTCTATGGCGCCGAATGAACTGATATTTTGAATTCGTACTGACAAATGATTGTCTGAAGCGAAATCAATATCAAAATCTGCTCAAAGAAGCATTTCTGGAAAAATCATTTTTCTTATGGGCACGATTTGAAGACTTGGGTTCGAACTTATAATGTAGTTTTCTCAAGTTCTATGCTTCCGAATGGACCGAAATGTAGGATTCGTACTAAAAATAATTGTCTGAAGCGAAACCAATATCAAAATCTGCTTAAAGAAGCCTTTCTGGAAAAATCCCTATTTTACGGGCACGATTTCACGACTTGGGTTCGAACTTATAAAGTTGTTTTCTCAGGTTCTATGGTGCCGAATGGACTGAAATTTTGGATTCGTAGTAAAAATGATTGTCTGAAAAGAAATCAATATCAAAATCTGCTTTAAGAAGCATTTCTGGAAAAATCTCTATTTTACTGGGACGATTTCACGACTTGGGTTCTAACTTATAAAGTCGTTTTCTCAGGTTTTATGGCGCCGAATGGACTGAAATTTTGGATTCATATTAAAATACATGGTTTGATGCGAAATTCTAACTCGATTCTTCTTAATTTAGCAATTCTAAAAAAATCATAATTCTTACATGCACAAATGCTTAACTTGTTTCGACCTTTCAAAATCGTTTTCTCAGGTTCTATGGCGCCGAATGGACTGAAATTTTGGATTCGTAGTAAAAATGATTGTCTAAAGCGAAATCAATATCAAAATCGTCTTAAAGAAGCATTTCTGGAAAAATCCCTATTTTACGGGCACGATTTCACCACTTGGGTTCGAACTTATAAAGTCGTTTTCTCTGGTTTTATGGCGCCAAATGGACTGAAATTATGGATTCACATTATTATACATGGTTTGATGCGAAATTATTACTCAATTCTTTTTAATTAAGCAATTCTCAAAAATAATAATTCTTACATGCACAAATGCTTAACTTGTTTCGACCTTTCAAAATCGTTTTCTCAGGTTCTATGGTGCCGAATGAACTGATATTTTTCCTTCTTACTTAAAATGATGGTCTGAAGCGAATTCAATATCAAAATCTGCTTAAAGAAGCCTTTCTGGAAAAATCCCTATTTTACGGGCACGATTTCACGACTTGGGTTCGAACTTATAAAGTCGTTTTCTCAGGTTCTATGGTGCCGAATGGACTGACATTTTGGATTCGTAGTAAAAATGATTGTCTGAAAAGAAATCAATATCAAAATCTGCTTTAAGAAGCATTTCTGGAAAAATCTCTATTTTACGGGGACGATTTCACGACTTGGGTTCTAACTTATAAAGTCGTTTTCTCAGGTTTTATGGCGCCGAATGGACTGAAATTTTGGATTCATATTATAAAACATGGTTTGATGCGAAATTAAAGCTCAATTCTTCTTAATTTGACAATTCTCAAAAAATCATAACTGTTACATCTACAAATGCTAAACTATTTTCCACCTTTCAAAATCGTTTTCCCAGGTTCTATGGCGCCGAATGAACTGATATTTTGAATTCGTACTGACAAATGATTGTCTGAAGCGAAATCAATATCAAAATCTGCTCAAAGAAGCATTTCTGGAAAAATCATTTTTCTTATGGGCACGATTTGAAGACTTGGGTTCGAACTTATAATGTAGTTTTCTCAAGTTCTATGCTTCCGAATGGACCGAAATGTAGGATTCGTACTAAAAATAATTGTCTGAAGCGAAACCAATATCAAAATCTGCTTAAAGAAGCCTTTCTGGAAAAATCCCTATTTTACGGGCACGATTTCACGACTTGGGTTCGAACTTATAAAGTCGTTTTCTCAGGTTTTATGGCGCCGAATAGACTGAAATTTTGGATTCATATTATAAAACATGGTTTGATGCGAAATTAAAGCTCAATTCTTCTTAATTTGACAATTCTCAAAAAATCATAACTGTTACATCTACAAATGCTAAACTATTTTCGACCTTTCAAAATCGTTTTCCCAGGTTCTATGGCGCCGAATGAACTGATATTTTGAATTCGTACTGACAAATGATTGTCTGAAGCGAAATCAATATCAAAATCTGCTCAAAGAAGCATTTCTGGAAAAATCATTTTTCTTATGGGCACGATTTGAAGACTTGGGTTCGAACTTATAATGTAGTTTTCTCAAGTTCTATGCTTCCGAATGGACCGAAATGTAGGATTCGTACTAAAAATAATTGTCTGAAGCGAAACCAATATCAAAATCTGCTTAAAGAAGCCTTTCTGGAAAAATCCCTATTTTACGGGCACGATTTCACGACTTGGGTTCGAACTTATAAAGTTGTTTTCTCAGGTTCTATGGTGCCGAATGGACTGAAATTTTGGATTCGTAGTAAAAATGATTGTCTGAAAAGAAATCAATATCAAAATCTGCTTTAAGAAGCATTTCTGGAAAAATCTCTATTTTACTGGGACGATTTCACGACTTGGGTTCTAACTTATAAAGTCGTTTTCTCAGGTTTTATGGCGCCGAATGGACTGAAATTTTGGATTCATATTAAAATACATGGTTTGATGCGAAATTCTAACTCGATTCTTCTTAATTTAGCAATTCTAAAAAAATCATAATTCTTACATGCACAAATGCTTAACTTGTTTCGACCTTTCAAAATCGTTTTCTCAGGTTCTATGGCGCCGAATGGACTGAAATGTTGGATTCGTAGTAAAAATGATTGTCTAAAGCGAAATCAATATCAAAATCGTCTTAAAGAAGCATTTCTGGAAAAATCCCTATTTTACGGGCACGATTTCACCACTTGGGTTCGAACTTATAAAGTCGTTTTCTCTGGTTTTATGGCGCCAAATGGACTGAAATTATGGATTCACATTATTATACATGGTTTGATGCGAAATTATTACTCAATTCTTTTTAATTAAGCAATTCTCAAAAATCATAATTCTTACATGCACAAATGCTTAACTTGTTTCGACCTTTCAAAATCGTTTTCTCAGGTTCTATGGTGCCGAATGAACTGATATTTTTCCTTCTTACTTAAAATGATGGTCTGAAGCGAATTCAATATCAAAATCTGCTTAAAGAAGCCTTTCTGGAAAAATCCCTATTTTACGGGCACGATTTCACGACTTGGGTTCGAACTTATAAAGTCGTTTTCTCAGGTTCTATGGTGCCGAATGGACTGACATTTTGGATTCGTAGTAAAAATGATTGTCTGAAAAGAAATCAATATCAAAATCTGCTTTAAGAAGCATTTCTGGAAAAATCTCTATTTTACGGGGACGATTTCACGACTTGGGTTCTAACTTATAAAGTCGTTTTCTCAGGTTTTATGGCGCCGAATGGACTGAAATTTTGGATTCATATTATAAAACATGGTTTGATGCGAAATTAAAGCTCAATTCTTCTTAATTTGACAATTCTCAAAAAATCATAACTGTTACATCTACAAATGCTAAACTATTTTCCACCTTTCAAAATCGTTTTCCCAGGTTCTATGGCGCCGAATGAACTGATATTTTGAATTCGTACTGACAAATGATTGTCTGAAGCGAAATCAATATCAAAATCTGCTCAAAGAAGCATTTCTGGAAAAATCATTTTTCTTATGGGCACGATTTGAAGACTTGGGTTCGAACTTATAATGTAGTTTTCTCAAGTTCTATGCTTCCGAATGGACCGAAATGTAGGATTCGTACTAAAAATAATTGTCTGAAGCGAAACCAATATCAAAATCTGCTTAAAGAAGCCTTTCTGGAAAAATCCCTATTTTACGGGCACGATTTCACGACTTGGGTTCGAACTTATAAAGTCGTTTTCTCAGGTTTTATGGCGCCGAATAGACTGAAATTTTGGATTCATATTATAAAACTTGGTTTGATGCGAAATTAAAGCTCAATTCTTCTTAATTTGACAATTCTCAAAAAATCATAACTGTTACATCTACAAATGCTAAACTATTTTCGACCTTTCAAAATCGTTTTCCCAGGTTCTATGGCGCCGAATGAACTGATATTTTGAATTCGTACTGACAAATGATTGTCTGAAGCGAAATCAATATCAAAATCTGCTCAAAGAAGCATTTCTGGAAAAATCATTTTTCTTATGGGCACGATTTGAAGACTTGGGTTCGAACTTATAATGTAGTTTTCTCAAGTTCTATGCTTCCGAATGGACCGAAATGTAGGATTCGTACTAAAAATAATTGTCTGAAGCGAAACCAATATCAAAATCTGCTTAAAGAAGCCTTTCTGGAAAAATCCCTATTTTACGGGCACGATTTCACGACTTGGGTTCGAACTTATAAAGTTGTTTTCTCAGGTTCTATGGTGCCGAATGGACTGAAATTTTGGATTCGTAGTAAAAATGATTGTCTGAAAAGAAATCAATATCAAAATCTGCTTTAAGAAGCATTTCTGGAAAAATCTCTATTTTACTGGGACGATTTCACGACTTGGGTTCTAACTTATAAAGTCGTTTTCTCAGGTTTTATGGCGCCGAATGGACTGAAATTTTGGATTCATATTAAAATACATGGTTTGATGCGAAATTCTAACTCGATTCTTCTTAATTTAGCAATTCTAAAAAAATCATAATTCTTACATGCACAAATGCTTAACTTGTTTCGACCTTTCAAAATCGTTTTCTCAGGTTCTATGGCGCCGAATGGACTGAAATTTTGGATTCGTAGTAAAAATGATTGTCTAAAGCGAAATCAATATCAAAATCGTCTTAAAGAAGCATTTCTGGAAAAATCCCTATTTTACGGGCACGATTTCACCACTTGGGTTCGAACTTATAAAGTCGTTTTCTCTGGTTTTATGGCGCCAAATGGACTGAAATTATGGATTCACATTATTATACATGGTTTGATGCGAAATTATTACTCAATTCTTTTTAATTAAGCAATTCTCAAAAATCATAATTCTTACATGCACAAATGCTTAACTTGTTTCGACCTTTCAAAATCGTTTTCTCAGGTTCTATGGTGCCGAATGAACTGATATTTTTCCTTCTTACTTAAAATGATGGTCTGAAGCGAATTCAATATCAAAATCTGCTTAAAGAAGCCTTTCTGGAAAAATCCCTATTTTACGGGCACGATTTCACGACTTGGGTTCGAACTTATAAAGTCGTTTTCTCAGGTTCTATGGTGCCGAATGGACTGACATTTTGGATTCGTAGTAAAAATGATTGTCTGAAAAGAAATCAATATCAAAATCTGCTTTAAGAAGCATTTCTGGAAAAATCTCTATTTTACGGGGACGATTTCACGACTTGGGTTCTAACTTATAAAGTCGTTTTCTCAGGTTTTATGGCGCCGAATGGACTGAAATTTTGGATTCATATTATAAAACATGGTTTGATGCGAAATTAAAGCTCAATTCTTCTTAATTTGACAATTCTCAAAAAATCATAACTGTTACATCTACAAATGCTAAACTATTTTCCACCTTTCAAAATCGTTTTCCCAGGTTCTATGGCGCCGAATGAACTGATATTTTGAATTCGTACTGACAAATGATTGTCTGAAGCGAAATCAATATCAAAATCTGCTCAAAGAAGCATTTCTGGAAAAATCATTTTTCTTATGGGCACGATTTGAAGACTTGGGTTCGAACTTATAATGTAGTTTTCTCAAGTTCTATGCTTCCGAATGGACCGAAATGTAGGATTCGTACTAAAAATAATTGTCTGAAGCGAAACCAATATCAAAATCTGCTTAAAGAAGCCTTTCTGGAAAAATCCCTATTTTACGGGCACGATTTCACGACTTGGGTTCGAACTTATAAAGTCGTTTTCTCAGGTTTTATGGCGCCGAATAGACTGAAATTTTGGATTCATATTATAAAACTTGGTTTGATGCGAAATTAAAGCTCAATTCTTCTTAATTTGACAATTCTCAAAAAATCATAACTGTTACATCTACAAATGCTAAACTATTTTCGACCTTTCAAAATCGTTTTCCCAGGTTCTATGGCGCCGAATGAACTGATATTTTGAATTCGTACTGACAAATGATTGTCTGAAGCGAAATCAATATCAAAATCTGCTCAAAGAAGCATTTCTGGAAAAATCATTTTTCTTATGGGCACGATTTGAAGACTTGGGTTCGAACTTATAATGTAGTTTTCTCAAGTTCTATGCTTCCGAATGGACCGAAATGTAGGATTCGTACTAAAAATAATTGTCTGAAGCGAAACCAATATCAAAATCTGCTTAAAGAAACCTTTCTGGAAAAATCCCTATTTTACGGGCACGATTTCACGACTTGGGTTCGAACTTATAAAGTTGTTTTCTCAGGTTCTATGGTGCCGAATGGACTGAAATTTTGGATTCGTAGTAAAAATGATTGTCTGAAAAGAAATCAATATCAAAATCTGCTTTAAGAAGCATTTCTGGAAAAATCTCTATTTTACTGGGACGATTTCACGACTTGGGTTCTAACTTATAAAGTCGTTTTCTCAGGTTTTATGGCGCCGAATGGACTGAAATTTTGGATTCATATTAAAATACATGGTTTGATGCGAAATTCTAACTCGATTCTTCTTAATTTAGCAATTCTAAAAAAATCATAATTCTTACATGCACAAATGCTTAACTTGTTTCGACCTTTCAAAATCGTTTTCTCAGGTTCTATGGCGCCGAATGGACTGAAATTTTGGATTCGTAGTAAAAATGATTGTCTAAAGCGAAATCAATATCAAAATCGTCTTAAAGAAGCATTTCTGGAAAAATCCCTATTTTACGGGCACGATTTCACCACTTGGGTTCGAACTTATAAAGTCGTTTTCTCTGGTTTTATGGCGCCAAATGGACTGAAATTATGGATTCACATTATTATACATGGTTTGATGCGAAATTATTACTCAATTCTTTTTAATTAAGCAATTCTCAAAAATCATAATTCTTACATGCACAAATGCTTAACTTGTTTCGACCTTTCAAAATCGTTTTCTCAGGTTCTATGGTGCCGAATGAACTGATATTTTTCCTTCTTACTTAAAATGATGGTCTGAAGCGAATTCAATATCAAAATCTGCTTAAAGAAGCCTTTCTGGAAAAATCCCTATTTTACGGGCACAATTTCACGACTTGGGTTCGAACTTATAAAGTCGTTTTCTCAGGTTCTATGGTGCCGAATGGACTGACATTTTGGATTCGTAGTAAAAATGATTGTCTGAAAAGAAATCAATATCAAAATCTGCTTTAAGAAGCATTTCTGGAAAAATCTCTATTTTACGGGGACGATTTCACGACTTGGGTTCTAACTTATAAAGTCGTTTTCTCAGGTTTTATGGCGCCGAATGGACTGAAATTTTGGATTCATATTATAATACATGGTTTGATGCGAAATTATAACTCGATTCTTCTTAATTTAGCAATTCTAAAAAAATCATAATTCTTACATGCACAAATGCTTAACTTGTTTCGACCTTTCCAAATCGTTTTCTCAGGTTCTATGGCGCCGAATGGACTGAAATTTTGGATTCGTAGTAATAATGATTTTCTGAAGCGAAATCAATATCAAAATCTGCTTGAAGCATTTCGAGAAAAATCCCTATTTTACGGGCACGATTTCACGACTTGGGTTCGAACTTATAAAGTCGTTTTCTCTGGTTTTATGGCGCCAAATGGAATGAAATTATGGATTCACATTATTATACATGGTTTGATGCGAAATTATTACTCAATTCTTTTTAATTAAGCAATTCTCAAAAATCATAATTCTTACATGCACAAATGCTTAACTTGTTTCGACCTTTCAAAATCGTTTTCTCAGGTTCTATGGCGCCGAATGGACTGAAATTTTGGATTCGTAGTAATAATGATTTTCTGAAGCGAAATCAATATCAAAATCTGCTTGAAGCATTTCGAGAAAAATCCCTATTTTACGGGCACGATTTCACGACTTGGGTTCGAACTTATAAAGTCGTTTTCTCTGGTTTTATGGCGCCAAATGGAATGAAATTATGGATTCACATTATTATACATGGTTTGATGCGAAATTATAACTCAATTCTTTTTAATTAAGCAATTCTCAAAAATCATAATTCTTACATGCACAAATGCTTAACTTGTTTCGACCTTTCAAAATCGTTTTCTCAGGTTCTATGGCGCCGAATGGACTGAAATTTTGGATTCGTAGTAAAAATGATTGTCTGAAGCGAAATCAATATCATTTTCTGCAAAAAGAATCATTTCTGGAAAAATCATTTTTCTTACGGGCACGATTTGAAGACTTGGGTTTGAAATTATAAAGTCGTTTTCTCAAGTTCTATGGTGTCGAATGGATTGAAATTTAGGATTCGTACTAAAAAAATTTATCTGAAGCGAAATCAATACCAAAATCTACTTAATGAAGCATTTCTGGAAAAATTATTTTTCTTACGGGCACGATTTGAAGACTTAGGTTCGAACTTATAAAGTCGTTTTCTCAGGTTCTATGGCGCCGAATAGACTTATATTTTGGATTCGTAGTAAAAACTATTGTCTGAAGCGAAATCAATATCAAAATCTGCTTTAAGAAGCATTTCTGGAAAAATCCCTATTTTACGGGCACGATTTCACGACTTGGGTTCGAACTTATAAAGTCGTTTTCTCGTGTTATATGGCGCCGAACGGACTGAAATTTTGGATTCATATTATAATACATGGTTTGATGCGAAATTATAACTCAATTCTTCTTAATTTAGCAATTCTCAAGAAATCATAATTCTTACATCCACAAATGCCAAACTTGTTTCGACCTTTTAAAATCGTTTTCTCAGGTTCTATGGTGCCGAATGGACTGAAACTTTGGATTTGTACTAAAAAATATTGTCTGAAGCGAAATCAATATCAAAATCTGCCTTAAGACGCATTTCTGGAAAAAACACTATTCTTACGGGCACGATTTCAACACTTGGGTTCGAACTTATAAAGTCGTTTTCTCAGGTTCTATGGTGCCGAATGAACTGATATTTTACATTCTTACTTAAAATGATGGTCTGAAGCGAATTCAATATTCGTACTTAAAATTATTATCTGAAGCGAAATAAATATCAAAATCTGCTTAAAAAAGCATTTCTGGAAAAATCCCTATTTTACGGGCACGATTTCACGACTTGGGTTCGAACTTATAAAATCGTTTTCTCTGGTTTTATGGCGCCGAATGAACTGATATTTTGCATTCGTACTAAAAATGATGGTCTGAAGCGAAATCATTATCAAAATCTGCTAAAAGAAGCATTCCTGGTAAAATCATTTTTCTTACGGGCACGATTTGAAGACTTGGGTTCGAACTTATAAAGTCGTTTTCTCAAGTTCTATGGTGCCGAATTTACTGAAATTTTGGATTCGTAGTAAAAATGATTGTCTGAAGCGAAATCAATATCAAAATCTTCTTAAAGAAGCATTTCTGGAAAAATCCCTATTTTACGGGCACGATTTCACGACTTGGGTTCGAACTTATAAAGTCGTTTTCTCTGGTTTTATGGCGCCGAATGGACTGAAATTATGGATTCACATTATTATACATGGTTTGATGCGAAATTATTACTCAATTCTTTTTAATTAAGCAATTCTCAAAAAATCATAATTCTTACATCCACAAATGCTAAACTTTTTTCAACCCTTCAAAATCGTTGTCTCAGGTTCTATGGCGCCGAATGAACTGATATTTTGAATTCGTACTAAAAATGATGGTCTGAAGCGAAATCAATATCAAAATCTGCCAAAAGAAGCATTTCTGGAAAAATAATTTTTCTTACGGGCACGATTTGAATACTTGGGTTCGAACTTTTAAAGTCGTTTTCTCTAGTTCTATGGTGCCGAAATTACTGAAATTTTGGATTCGTTGTAAAAATGATTGTCTGAAGCGAAATCAATATCAAAATATGCTAAAAGAAGCATTTCTGGAAAAATCATTTTTTTACGGGCACGATTTGAAGACTTGGGATCGAACTTATAATGTCGTTTTCTCAAGTTCTATGGTGCTGAATGGACCGAAATTTAGGATTCGTACTTAAAATTATTATCTGAAGCAAAATAAATATCAAAATCTGCTTGAAGAAGCATTTCTGGTAAAGTTATTATTTTTGCGGGCTCGATTTCAACACTTGGGTTCGAACTTATAACGTCGTTTTCTCAAGTTCTATGGTGCCGAATGGACTGAAATTTTGGATTTGTAGTTAAAATAATTGACTGAAGCGAAATCAATATCATAATCTTCTTAAAAAAGCATTTCTGGAAAAATCACTATTTAAAGGGCACGATTTCACGACTTGGGTTCGAACTTATAAAGTCGTTTTCTCAGGTTTTATGGCGCCGAATGGACTGAAATTTTGGATTTATATTAAAATACATGGTTTGATGCGAAATTATAACTCAATTCTCCTTAATTTAGCAATTTTCGAAAAATCATAATTCTTACATCCACAAATGCTAAACTTGTTTCGACCCTTCAAAATTGTTTGCTCAGGTTCTATGGTGCCGAATGAACTGATATTTTACATTCTTACTTAAAATGATGGTCTGAAGCGAATTCAATATCAAAATCTGCTAAAAGAAGCATTTCTGGAAATATTATTTTTCTTACGGGCACAATTTGATGACTTGGGTTCGAACTTATAAATTCGGTTTCTCAAGTTCTTTGGTGCCGAATGGACTAAAATTTAAGATTCGTACTTAAAATTATTATCTGAAGCGAAATAAATATCAAAATCTGCTTAAAGAAGCATTTCTGGAAAAATCCCTATTTTACGGGCACGATTTCACGACTTGGGTTCGAACTTATAAAGTCGTTTTCTCAGGTTTTATGGCGCCGAATGGACTGAAATTTTGGATTCATATTATAATACATAGTTTGATGCGAAATTAAAGCTCGATTCTTCTTAATTTAGCAATTCTCAAAAAATCATAACTGTTACATCTACAAATGCTAAACTATTTTCGACCTTTCAAAATCGTTTTCCCAGGTTCTATGGCGCCGAATGAACTGATATTTTGCATTCGTACTAAAAATGATTGTCTGAAGCGAAATCAATATCAAAATCTGCTTAAAGAAGCCTTCTGGAAAAATCCCTATTTTACGGGCACGATTTCACGACTTGGGTTCGTACTTATAAAGTCGTTTTCTCAGGTTCTATGGTGCCGGATGGACTGAAATTTTGGATTCGTAGTAAAAATGATTGTCTGAAAAGAAATCAATATCAAAATCTGCTTTAAGAAGCATTTCTGGAAAAATCATTTTTCTTACGGGCACGATTTGAAGACTTGGGTTCGAACTTATAAATTCGTTTTCTCAAGTTCTATGGTGCCGAATGGACCGAAATTTAGGATTCGTACTAAAAATGATTGTCTGAAGCGAAATCAATATCAAAATCTGCTTAAAGAAGCCTTTCTGGAAAAATCCCTATTTTACGGGCACGATTTCACGACTTGGGTTCGAACTTATAAAGTCGTTTTCTCAGGTTCTATGGTGCCGGATGGACTGAAATTTTGGATTCGTAGTAAAAATGATTGTCTGAAAAGAAATCAATATCAAAATCTGCTTTAAGAAGCATTTCTGGAAAAATATCTATTTTACGGGGACGATTTCACGACTTGGGTTCTAACTTATAAAGTCGTTTTCTCAGGTTTTATGGCGCCGAATGGACTGAAAATTTGGATTCATATTATAATACATGGTTTGATGCGAAATTATAACTCAATTCTTCTTAATTTAGCATTTCTCAAAAATCATAATTCTTACATGCTTAACTTGTTTCGACCTTTCCAAATCGTTTTCTCAGGTTCTATGGCGCCGAATGGACTGAAATTTTGGATTCGTAGTAATAATGATTTTCTGAAGCGAAATCAATATCAAAATCTGCTTGAAGCATTTCGAGAAAAATCCCTATTTTACGGGCACGATTTCACGACTTGGGTTCGAACTTATAAAGTCGTTTTCTCTGGTTTTATGGCGCCAAATGGAATGAAATTATGGATTCACATTATTATACATGGTTTGATGCGAAATTATTACTCAATTCTTTTTAATTAAGCAATTCTCAAAAATCATAATTCTTACATGCACAAATGCTTAACTTGTTTCGACCTTTCAAAATCGTTTTCTCAGGTTCTATGGCGCCGAATGGACTGAAATTTTGGATTCGTAGTAATAATGATTTTCTGAAGCGAAATCAATATCAAAATCTGCTTGAAGCATTTCGAGAAAAATCCCTATTTTACGGGCACGATTTCACGACTTGGGTTCGAACTTATAAAGTCGTTTTCTCTGGTTTTATGGCGCCAAATGGAATGAAATTATGGATTCACATTATTATACATGGTTTGATGCGAAATTATAACTCAATTCTTTTTAATTAAGCAATTCTCAAAAATCATAATTCTTACATGCACAAATGCTTAACTTGTTTCGACCTTTCAAAATCGTTTTCTCAGGTTCTATGGCGCCGAATGGACTGAAATTTTGGATTCGTAGTAAAAATGATTGTCTGAAGCGAAATCAATATCATTTTCTGCAAAAAGAATCATTTCTGGAAAAATCATTTTTCTTACGGGCACGATTTGAAGACTTGGGTTTGAAATTATAAAGTCGTTTTCTCAAGTTCTATGGTGTCGAATGGATTGAAATTTAGGATTCGTACTAAAAAAATTTATCTGAAGCGAAATCAATACCAAAATCTACTTAATGAAGCATTTCTGGAAAAATTATTTTTCTTACGGGCACGATTTGAAGACTTAGGTTCGAACTTATAAAGTCGTTTTCTCAGGTTCTATGGCGCCGAATAGACTTATATTTTGGATTCGTAGTAAAAACTATTGTCTGAAGCGAAATCAATATCAAAATCTGCTTTAAGAAGCATTTCTGGAAAAATCCCTATTTTACGGGCACGATTTCACGACTTGGGTTCGAACTTATAAAGTCGTTTTCTCAAGTTCTATGCTTCCGGTTGGACCGAAATGTAGGATTCGTACTAAAAATGATTGTCTGAAGCGAAACCAATATCAAAATCTGCTTAAAGAAGCCTTTCTGGAAAAATCCCTATTTTACGGGCACGATTTCACGACTTGGGTTCGAACTTATAAAGTCGTTTTCTCAGGTTCTATGGTGCCGAATGGACTGAAATTTTGGATTCGTAGTAAAAATGATTGTCTGAAAAGAAATCAATATCAAAATCTGCTTTAAGAAGCATTTCTGGAAAAATCTCTATTTTACTGGGACGATTTCACGACTTGGGTTCTAACTTATAAAGTCGTTTTCTCAGGTTTTATGGCGCCGAATGGACTGAAATTTTGGATTCATATTATAATACATGGTTTGATGCGAAATTATAACTCGATTCTTCTTAATTTAGCAATTCTAAAAAAATCATAATTCTTACATGCACAAATGCTTAACTTGTTTCGACCTTTCAAAATCGTTTTCTCAGGTTCTATGGCGCCGAATGGACTGAAATTTTGGATTCGTAGTAAAAATGATTGTCTAAAGCGAAATCAATATCAAAATCTTCTTAAAGAAGCATTTCTGGAAAAATCCCTATTTTACGGGCACGATTTCACCACTTGGGTTCGAACTTATAAAGTCGTTTTCTCTGGTTTTATGGCGCCAAATGGACTGAAATTATGGATTCACATTTTAATACATGGTTTGATGCGAAATTATTACTCAATTCTTTTTAATTAAGCAATTCTCAAAAAATCATAATTCTTACATGCACAAATGCTTAACTTGTTTCGACCTTTCAAAATCGTTTTCTCAGGTTCTATGGCGCCGAATGGACTGAAATTTTGGATTCGTAGTAATAATGATTTTCTGAAGCGAAATCAATATCAAAATCTGCTTGAAGCATTTCGAGAAAAATCCCTATTTTACGGGCACGATTTCACGACTTGGGTTCGAACTTATAAAGTCGTTTTCTCTGGTTTTATGGCGCCAAATGGAATGAAATTATGGATTCACATTATTATACATGGTTTGATGCGAAATTATTACTCAATTCTTTTTAATTAAGCAATTCTCAAAAATCATAATTCTTACATGCACAAATGCTTAACTTGTTTCGACCTTTCAAAATCGTTTTCTCAGGTTCTATGGCGCCGAATGGACTGAAATTTTAGATTCGTAGTAAAAATGATTGTCTGAAGCGAAATCAATATCATTTTCTGCAAAAAGAATCATTTCTGGAAAAATCATTTTTCTTACGGGCACGATTTGAAGACTTGGGTTTGAAATTATAAAGTCGTTTTCTCAAGTTCTATGGTGTCGAATGGATTGAAATTTAGGATTCGTACTAAAAAAATTTATCTGAAGCGAAATCAATACTAAAATCTACTTAATGAAGCATTTCTGGAAAAATTATTTTTCTTACGGGGACGATTTGAAGACTTAGGTTCGAACTTATAAAGTCGTTTTCTCAGGTTCTATGGCGCCGAATAGACTTATATTTTGGATTCGTAGTAAAAACTATTGTCTGAAGCGAAATCAATATCAAAATCTGCTTAAAGAAGCATTTCTGGAAAAATCCCTATTTTACGGGCACGATTTCACGACTTGGGTTCGAACTTATAAAGTCGTTTTCTCAGGTTTTATGGCGCCGAATGGACTGAAATTTTGGATTCATATTATAATACATGGTTTGATGCGAAATTAAAGCTCAATTCTTCTTAATTTAGCAATTCTAAAAAAATCATAATTCTTACATGCACAAATGCTTAACTTGTTTCGACCTTTCAAAATCGTTTTCTCAGGTTCTATGGCGCCGAATGGACTGAAATTTTGGATTCGTAGTAAAAATGATTGTCTGAAGCGAAATCAATATCATTTTCTGCAAAAAGAATCATTTCTGGAAAAATCATTTTTCTTACGGGCACGATTTGAAGACTTGGGTTTGAAATTATAAAGTCGTTTTCTCAAGTTCTATGGTGTCGAATGGATTGAAATTTAGGATTCGTACTAAAAAATTTTATCTGAAGCGAAATCAATACCAAAATCTACTTAATGAAGCATTTCTGGAAAAATTATTTTTCTTACGGGTTCGAACTTATAAAGTCGTTTTCTCAGGTTCTATGGCGCCGAATAGACTTATATTTTGGATTCGTAGTAAAAATATTGTCTGAAGCGAAATCAATATCAAAATCTGCTTAAAGAAGCATTTCTGGAAAAATCCCTATTTTACGGGCACGATTTCACGACTTGGGTTCGAACTTATAAAGTCGTTTTCTCAGGTTTTATGGCGCCGAATAGACTGAAATTTTGGATTCATATTATAAAACATGGTTTGATGCGAAATTAAAGCTCAATTCTTCTTAATTTGACAATTCTCAAAAAATCATAACTGTTACATCTACAAATGCTAAACTATTTTCGACCTTTCAAAATCGTTTTCCCAGGTTCTATGGCGCCGAATGAACTGATATTTTGAATTCGTACTGACAAATGATTGTCTGAAGCGAAATCAATATCAAAATCTGCTCAAAGAAGCATTTCTGGAAAAATCATTTTTCTTATGGGCACGATTTGAAGACTTGGGTTCGAACTTATAATGTAGTTTTCTCAAGTTCTATGCTTCCGAATGGACCGAAATGGAGGATTCGTACTAAAAATAATTGTCTGAAGCGAAACCAATATCAAAATCTACTTAAAGAAGCCTTTCTGGAAAAATCCCTATTTTACGGGCACGATTTCACGACTTGGGTTCGAACTTATAAAGTCGTTTTCTCAGGTTCTATGGTGCCGAATGGACTGAAATTTTGGATTCGTAGTAAAAATGATTGTCTGAAAAGAAATCAATATCAAAATCTGCTTTAAGAAGCATTTCTGGAAAAATCTCTATTTTACTGGGACGATTTCATGACTTGGGTTCTAACTTATAAAGTCGTTTTCTCAGGTTTTATGGCGCCGAATGGACTGAAATTTTGGATTCATATTAAAATACATGGTTTGATGCGAAATTCTAACTCGATTCTTCTTAATTTAGCAATTCTAAAAAAATCATAATTCTTACATGCACAAATGCTTAACTTGTTTCGACCTTTCAAAATCGTTTTCTCAGGTTCTATGGCGCCGAATGGACTGAAATTTTGGATTCGTAGTAAAAATGATTGTCTAAAGCGAAATCAAAATCAAAATCGTCTTAAAGAAGCATTTCTGGAAAAATCCCTATTTTACGGGCACGATTTCACCACTTGGGTTCGAACTTATAAAGTCGTTTTCTCTGGTTTTATGGCGCCAAATGGACTGAAATTATGGATTCACATTATTATACATGGTTTGATGCGAAATTATTACTCAATTCTTTTTAATTAAGCAATTCTCAAAAATCATAATTCTTACATGCACAAATGCTTAACTTGTTTCGACCTTTCAAAATCGTTTTCTCAGGTTCTATGGTGCCGAATGAACTGATATTTTTCCTTCTTACTTAAAATGATGGTCTGAAGCGAATTCAATATCAAAATCTGCTTAAAGAAGCCTTTCTGGAAAAATCCCTATTTTACGGGCACGATTTCACGACTTGGGTTCGAACTTATAAAGTCGTTTTCTCAGGTTCTATGGTGCCGAATGGACTGAAATTTTGGATTCGTAGTAAAAATGATTGTCTGAAAAGAAATCAATATCAAAATCTGCTTTAAGAAGCATTTCTGGAAAAATCTCTATTTTACGGGCACGATTTCACGACTTGGGTTCTAACTTATAAAGTCGTTTTCTCAGGTTTCATGGCGCCGAATGGACTGAAATTTTGGATTCATATTATAATACATGGTTTGATGCGAAATTATAACTCGATTCTTCTTAATTTAGCAATTCTAAAAAAATCATAATTCTTACATGCACAAATGCTTAACTTGTTTCGACCTTTCAAAATCGTTTTCTCAGGTTCTATGGCGCCGAATGGACTGAAATTTTGGATTCGTAGTAATAATGATTTTCTGAAGCGAAATCAATATCAAAATCTGCTTGAAGCATTTCGAGAAAAATCCCTATTTTACGGGCACGATTTCACGACTTGGGTTCGAACTTATAAAGTCGTTTTCTCTGGTTTTATGGCGCCAAATGGAATGAAATTATGGATTCACATTATTATACATGGTTTGATGCGAAATTATTACTCAATTCTTTTTAATTAAGCAATTCTCAAAAATCATAATTCTTACATGCACAAATGCTTAACTTGTTTCGACCTTTCAAAATCGTTTTCTCAGGTTCTATGGCGCCGAATGGACTGAAATTTTGGATTCGTAGTAAAAATGATTGTCTGAAGCGAAATCAATATCATTTTCTGCAAAAAGAATCATTTCTGGAAAAATCATTTTTCTTACGGGCACGATTTGAAGACTTGGGTTTGAAATTATAAAGTCGTTTTCTCAAGTTCTATGGTGTCGAATGGATTGAAATTTAGGATTCGTACTAAAAAATTTTATCTGAAGCGAAATCAATACCAAAATCTACTTAATGAAGCATTTCTGGAAAAATTATTTTTCTTACGGGTTCGAACTTATAAAGTCGTTTTCTCAGGTTCTATGGCGCCGAATAGACTTATATTTTGGATTCGTAGTAAAAATATTGTCTGAAGCGAAATCAATATCAAAATCTGCTTAAAGAAGCATTTCTGGAAAAATCCCTATTTTACGGGCACGATTTCACGACTTGGGTTCGAACTTATAAAGTCGTTTTCTCAGGTTTTATGGCGCCGAATAGACTGAAATTTTGGATTCATATTATAAAACATGGTTTGATGCGAAATTAAAGCTCAATTCTTCTTAATTTAGCAATTCTCAAAAAATCATAACTGTTACATCTACAAATGCTAAACTATTTTCGACCTTTCAAAATCGTTTTCCCAGGTTCTATGGCGCCGAATGAACTGATATTTTGAAATCGTACTGACAAATGATTGTCTGAAGCGAAATCAATATCAAAATCTGCTCAAAGAAGCATTTCTGGAAAAATCATTTTTCTTATGGGCACGATTTGAAGACTTGGGTTCGAACTTATAATGTAGTTTTCTCAAGTTCTATGCTTCCGGTTGGACCGAAATGTAGGATTCGTACTAAAAATGATTGTCTGAAGCGAAACCAATATCAAAATCTGCTTAAAGAAGCCTTTCTGGAAAAATCCCTATTTTACGGGCACGATTTCACGACTTGGGTTCGAACTTATAAAGTCGTTTTCTCAGGTTCTATGGTGCCGAATGGACTGAAATTTTGGATTCGTAGTAAAAATGATTGTCTGAAAAGAAATCAATATCAAAATCTGCTTTAAGAAGCATTTCTGGAAAAATCTCTATTTTACTGGGACGATTTCACGACTTGGGTTCTAACTTATAAAGTCGTTTTCTCAGGTTTTATGGCGCCGAATGGACTGAAATTTTGGATTCATATTATAATACATGGTTTGATGCGAAATTATAACTCGATTCTTCTTAATTTAGCAATTCTAAAAAAATCATAATTCTTACATGCACAAATGCTTAACTTGTTTCGACCTTTCAAAATCGTTTTCTCAGGTTCTATGGCGCCGAATGGACTGAAATTTTGGATTCGTAGTAAAAATGATTGTCTAAAGCGAAATCAATATCAAAATCTTCTTAAAGAAGCATTTCTGGAAAAATCCCTATTTTACGGGCACGATTTCACCACTTGGGTTCGAACTTATAAAGTCGTTTTCTCTGGTTTTATGGCGCCAAATGGACTGAAATTATGGATTCACATTTTAATACATGGTTTGATGCGAAATTATTACTCAATTCTTTTTAATTAAGCAATTCTCAAAAAATCATAATTCTTACATGCACAAATGCTTAACTTGTTTCGACCTTTCAAAATCGTTTTCTCAGGTTCTATGGCGCCGAATGGACTGAAATTTTGGATTCGTAGTAATAATGATTTTCTGAAGCGAAATCAATATCAAAATCTGCTTGAAGCATTTCGAGAAAAATCCCTATTTTACGGGCACGATTTCACGACTTGGGTTCGAACTTATAAAGTCGTTTTCTCTGGTTTTATGGCGCCAAATGGAATGAAATTATGGATTCACATTATTATACATGGTTTGATGCGAAATTATTACTCAATTCTTTTTAATTAAGCAATTCTCAAAAATCATAATTCTTACATGCACAAATGCTTAACTTGTTTCGACCTTTCAAAATCGTTTTCTCAGGTTCTATGGCGCCGAATGGACTGAAATTTTAGATTCGTAGTAAAAATGATTGTCTGAAGCGAAATCAATATCATTTTCTGCAAAAAGAATCATTTCTGGAAAAATCATTTTTCTTACGGGCACGATTTGAAGACTTGGGTTTGAAATTATAAAGTCGTTTTCTCAAGTTCTATGGTGTCGAATGGATTGAAATTTAGGATTCGTACTAAAAAAATTTATCTGAAGCGAAATCAATACTAAAATCTACTTAATGAAGCATTTCTGGAAAAATTATTTTTCTTACGGGGACGATTTGAAGACTTAGGTTCGAACTTATAAAGTCGTTTTCTCAGGTTCTATGGCGCCGAATAGACTTATATTTTGGATTCGTAGTAAAAACTATTGTCTGAAGCGAAATCAATATCAAAATCTGCTTAAAGAAGCATTTCTGGAAAAATCCCTATTTTACGGGCACGATTTCACGACTTGGGTTCGAACTTATAAAGTCGTTTTCTCGTGTTATATGGCGCCGAACGGACTGAAATTTTGGATTCATATAATAATACATGGTTTGATGCGAAATTATAACTCAATTCTTCTTAATTTAGCAATTCTCAAGAAATCATAATTCTTACATCCACAAATGCCAAACTTGTTTCGACCTTTTAAAATCGTTTTCTCAGGTTCTATGGTGCCGAATGGACTGAATCTTTGGATTTGTACTAAAAAATATTGTCTGAAGCGAAATCAATATCAAAATCTGCCTTGACGCATTTCTGGAAAAAACACTATTCTTACGGGCACGATTTCACGACTTGGGTTCGAACTTATAAAGTCGTTTTCTCAGGTTCTATGGTGCCGAATGAACTGATATTTTACATTCTTACTTAAAATGATGGTCTGAAGCGAATTCAATATCAAAATCTGCTAAAAGAAGCATTTCTGGAAATATTATTTTTCTTACGGGCACGATTTGAAGACTTGGGTTCGAACTTATAAAGTCGGTTTCTCAAGTTCTATGGTGCCGAATGGACTCAAATTTTAGATTCGTACTTAAAATTATTATCTGAAGCGAAATAAATATCAAAATCTGCTTAAAGAAGCATTTCTGGAAAAATCCCTATTTTACGGGCACGATTTCACGACTTGGGTTCGAACTTATAAAGTCGTTTTCTCAGGTTTTATGGCGCCGAATGGACTGAAATTTTGGATTCATATTATAATACATGGTTTGATGCGAAATTAAAGCTCAATTCTTCTTAATTTAGCAATTCTCAAAAAATCGTAACTGTTACATCTACAAATGCTAAACTATTTTCGACCTTTCAAAATCGTTTTCCCAGGTTCTATGGCGCCGAATGAACTGATATTTTGCATTTGTACTAAAAATGATGGTCTGTAGCGAAATCATTATCAAAATCTGCTAAAAGAAGCATTCCTGGTAAAATCATTTTTCTTACGGGCACGATTTGAAGACTTGGGTTCGAACTTATAAAGTCGTTTTCTCAAGTTCTATGGTGCCGAATTTACTGAAATTTTGGATTCGTAGTAAAAATGATTGTCTGAAGCGAAATCAATATCAAAATCTACTTAAAGAAGCATTTCTGGAAAAATCCCTATTTTACGGGCACGATTTCACGACTTGGGTTCGAACTTATAAAGTCGTTTTCTCTGGTTTTATGGCGCCGAATGGACTAAAATTTTGGACACGTAGTAAAAATGATTGTCTGAAAAGAAATCAATATCAAAATCTGCTTTAAGAAGCATTTCTGGAAAAATCTCTATTTTACGGGGACGATTTCACGACTTGGGTTCTAACTTATAAAGTCGTTTTCTCAGGTTTTATGGCGCCGAATGGACTGAAATTTTGGATTCATATTATAATACATGGTTTGATGCGAAATTATAACTCAATTCTTCTTAATTTAGCAATTCTCAAGAAATCATAATTCTTACATGCACAAATGTTTAACTTGTTTCGACCTTTCAAAATCGTTTTCTCAGGTTCTATGGCGCCGAATGGACTGAAATTTTGGATTCGTAGTAAAAATGATTTTCTGAAGCGAAATCAATATCAAAATCTGCTTGAAGCATTTCTGGAAAAATCCCTATTTTACGGGCACGAATTCAACGGCACGGGTGCGAACTTATAAAGTCGTTTTCTCAGGTTCTTTGGTGCCGAATGGACTGAAATTTTGGATTCGTTGTAAAAATGATTGTCTGAAGCGAAATCAATATCAAAATCTGCTAAAAGAAGCATTTCTGGAAAAATCATTTTTTTACGGGCACGATTTGAAGACTTGGGATCGAACTTATAAATTCGTTTTCTCAAGTTCTATGGTGCCGAATGGACCGAAATTTAGGATTCGGACTTAAAATTATTATCTGAAGCGAAATAAATATCAAAATCTGCTTGAAGAAGCATTTCTGGTAAAGTTATTATTTTTGCGGGCTCGATTTCAACACTTGGGTTCGAACTTATAACGTCGTTTTCTCAAGTTCTATGGTGCTGAATGGACTGAAATTTTGGATTTGTAGTTAAAATAATTGTCTGAAGCGAAATCAATATCAAAATCTGCTTAAAGAAGCATTTCTGGAAAAATCCCTATTTTACGGGCACGATTTCACGACTTGGGTTCGAACTTATAAAGTCGTTTTCTCAGGTTTTATGGCGCCGAATGGACTGAAATTTTGGATTCATATTATAATACATGGTTTGATGCGAAATTAAAGCTCAATTCTTCTTAATTTAGCAATTCTAAAAAAATCATAATTCTTACATGCACAAATGCTTAACTTGTTTCGACCTTTCAAAATCGTTTTCTCAGGTTCTATGGCGCCGAATGGACTGAAATTTTGGATTCGTAGTAAAAATGATTGTCTGAAGCGAAATCAATATCATTTTCTGCAAAAAGAATCATTTCTGGAAAAATAATTTTTCTTACGGGCACGATTTGAAGACTTGGGTTTGAAATTATAAAGTCGTTTTCTCAAGTTCTATGGTGTCGAATGGATTGAAATTTAGGATTCGTACTAAAAAATTTTATCTGAAGCGAAATCAATACCAAAATCTACTTAATGAAGCATTTCTGGAAAAATTATTTTTTTAAGGGTTCGAACTTATAAAGTCGTTTTCTCAGGTTCTATGGCGCCGAATAGACTTATATTTTGGATTCGTAGTAAAAATATTGTCTGAAGCGAAATCAATATCAAAATCTGCTTAAAGAAGCATTTCTGGAAAAATCCCTATTTTACGGGCACGATTTCACGACATGGGTTCGAACTTATAAAGTCGTTTTCTCAGGTTTTATGGCGCCGAATAGACTGAAATTTTGGATTCATATTATAAAACATGGTTTGATGCGAAATTAAAGCTCAATTCTTCTTAATTTGACAATTCTCAAAAAATCATAACTGTTACATCTACAAATGCTAAACTATTTTCCACCTTTCAAAATCGTTTTCCCAGGTTCTATGGCGCCGAATGAACTGATATTTTGAATTCGTACTGACAAATGATTGTCTGAAGCGAAATCAATATCAAAATCTGCTCAAAGAAGCATTTCTGGAAAAATCATTTTTCTTATGGGCACGATTTGAAGACTTGGGTTCGAACTTATAATGTAGTTTTCTCAAGTTCTATGCTTCCTAATGGACCGAAATGTAGGATTCGTACTAAAAATAATTGTCTGAAGCGAAACCAATATCAAAATCTGCTTAAAGAAGCCTTTCTGGAAAAATCCCTATTTTACGGGCACGATTTCACGACTTGGGTTCGAACTTATAAAGTCGTTTTCTCAGGTTTTATGGCGCCGAATAGACTGAAATTTTGGATTCATATTATAAAACATGGTTTGATGCGAAATTAAAGCTCAATTCTTCTTAATTTGACAATTCTCAAAAAATCATAACTGTTACATCTACAAATGCTAAACTATTTTCGACCTTTCAAAATCGTTTTCCCAGGTTCTATGGCGCCGAATGAACTGATATTTTGAATTCGTACTGACAAATGATTGTCTGAAGCGAAATCAATATCAAAATCTGCTCAAAGAAGCATTTCTGGAAAAATCATTTTTCTTATGGGCACGATTTGAAGACTTGGGTTCGAACTTATAATGTAGTTTTCTCAAGTTCTATGCTTCCGAATGGACCGAAATGTAGGATTCGTACTAAAAATAATTGTCTGAAGCGAAACCAATATCAAAATCTGCTTAAAGAAGCCTTTCTGGAAAAATCCCTATTTTACGGGCACGATTTCACGACTTGGGTTCGAACTTATAAAGTTGTTTTCTCAGGTTCTATGGTGCCGAATGGACTGAAATTTTGGATTCGTAGTAAAAATGATTGTCTGAAAAGAAATCAATATCAAAATCTGCTTTAAGAAGCATTTCTGGAAAAATCTCTATTTTACTGGGACGATTTCACGACTTGGGTTCTAACTTATAAAGTCGTTTTCTCAGGTTTTATGGCGCCGAATGGACTGAAATTTTGGATTCATATTAAAATACATGGTTTGATGCGAAATTCTAACTCGATTCTTCTTAATTTAGCAATTCTAAAAAAATCATAATTCTTACATGCACAAATGCTTAACTTGTTTCGACCTTTCAAAATCGTTTTCTCAGGTTCTATGGCGCCGAATGGACTGAAATTTTGGATTCGTAGTAAAAATGATTGTCTAAAGCGAAATCAATATCAAAATCGTCTTAAAGAAGCATTTCTGGAAAAATCCCTATTTTACGGGCACGATTTCACCACTTGGGTTCGAACTTATAAAGTCGTTTTCTCTGGTTTTATGGCGCCAAATGGACTGAAATTATGGATTCACATTATTATACATGGTTTGATGCGAAATTATTACTCAATTCTTTTTAATTAAGCAATTCTCAAAAATAATAATTCTTACATGCACAAATGCTTAACTTGTTTCGACCTTTCAAAATCGTTTTCTCAGGTTCTATGGTGCCGAATGAACTGATATTTTTCCTTCTTACTTAAAATGATGGTCTGAAGCGAATTCAATATCAAAATCTGCTTAAAGAAGCCTTTCTGGAAAAATCCCTATTTTACGGGCACGATTTCACGACTTGGGTTCGAACTTATAAAGTCGTTTTCTCAGGTTCTATGGTGCCGAATGGACTGACATTTTGGATTCGTAGTAAAAATGATTGTCTGAAAAGAAATCAATATCAAAATCTGCTTTAAGAAGCATTTCTGGAAAAATCTCTATTTTACGGGGACGATTTCACGACTTGGGTTCTAACTTATAAAGTCGTTTTCTCAGGTTTTATGGCGCCGAATGGACTGAAATTTTGGATTCATATTATAAAACATGGTTTGATGCGAAATTAAAGCTCAATTCTTCTTAATTTGACAATTCTCAAAAAATCATAACTGTTACATCTACAAATGCTAAACTATTTTCCACCTTTCAAAATCGTTTTCCCAGGTTCTATGGCGCCGAATGAACTGATATTTTGAATTCGTACTGACAAATGATTGTCTGAAGCGAAATCAATATCAAAATCTGCTCAAAGAAGCATTTCTGGAAAAATCATTTTTCTTATGGGCACGATTTGAAGACTTGGGTTCGAACTTATAATGTAGTTTTCTCAAGTTCTATGCTTCCGAATGGACCGAAATGTAGGATTCGTACTAAAAATAATTGTCTGAAGCGAAACCAATATCAAAATCTGCTTAAAGAAGCCTTTCTGGAAAAATCCCTATTTTACGGGCACGATTTCACGACTTGGGTTCGAACTTATAAAGTCGTTTTCTCAGGTTTTATGGCGCCGAATAGACTGAAATTTTGGATTCATATTATAAAACATGGTTTGATGCGAAATTAAAGCTCAATTCTTCTTAATTTGACAATTCTCAAAAAATCATAACTGTTACATCTACAAATGCTAAACTATTTTCGACCTTTCAAAATCGTTTTCCCAGGTTCTATGGCGCCGAATGAACTGATATTTTGAATTCGTACTGACAAATGATTGTCTGAAGCGAAATCAATATCAAAATCTGCTCAAAGAAGCATTTCTGGAAAAATCATTTTTCTTATGGGCACGATTTGAAGACTTGGGTTCGAACTTATAATGTAGTTTTCTCAAGTTCTATGCTTCCGAATGGACCGAAATGTAGGATTCGTACTAAAAATAATTGTCTGAAGCGAAACCAATATCAAAATCTGCTTAAAGAAGCCTTTCTGGAAAAATCCCTATTTTACGGGCACGATTTCACGACTTGGGTTCGAACTTATAAAGTTGTTTTCTCAGGTTCTATGGTGCCGAATGGACTGAAATTTTGGATTCGTAGTAAAAATGATTGTCTGAAAAGAAATCAATATCAAAATCTGCTTTAAGAAGCATTTCTGGAAAAATCTCTATTTTACTGGGACGATTTCACGACTTGGGTTCTAACTTATAAAGTCGTTTTCTCAGGTTTTATGGCGCCGAATGGACTGAAATTTTGGATTCATATTAAAATACATGGTTTGATGCGAAATTCTAACTCGATTCTTCTTAATTTAGCAATTCTAAAAAAATCATAATTCTTACATGCACAAATGCTTAACTTGTTTCGACCTTTCAAAATCGTTTTCTCAGGTTCTATGGCGCCGAATGGACTGAAATGTTGGATTCGTAGTAAAAATGATTGTCTAAAGCGAAATCAATATCAAAATCGTCTTAAAGAAGCATTTCTGGAAAAATCCCTATTTTACGGGCACGATTTCACCACTTGGGTTCGAACTTATAAAGTCGTTTTCTCTGGTTTTATGGCGCCAAATGGACTGAAATTATGGATTCACATTATTATACATGGTTTGATGCGAAATTATTACTCAATTCTTTTTAATTAAGCAATTCTCAAAAATCATAATTCTTACATGCACAAATGCTTAACTTGTTTCGACCTTTCAAAATCGTTTTCTCAGGTTCTATGGTGCCGAATGAACTGATATTTTTCCTTCTTACTTAAAATGATGGTCTGAAGCGAATTCAATATCAAAATCTGCTTAAAGAAGCCTTTCTGGAAAAATCCCTATTTTACGGGCACGATTTCACGACTTGGGTTCGAACTTATAAAGTCGTTTTCTCAGGTTCTATGGTGCCGAATGGACTGACATTTTGGATTCGTAGTAAAAATGATTGTCTGAAAAGAAATCAATATCAAAATCTGCTTTAAGAAGCATTTCTGGAAAAATCTCTATTTTACGGGGACGATTTCACGACTTGGGTTCTAACTTATAAAGTCGTTTTCTCAGGTTTTATGGCGCCGAATGGACTGAAATTTTGGATTCATATTATAAAACATGGTTTGATGCGAAATTAAAGCTCAATTCTTCTTAATTTGACAATTCTCAAAAAATCATAACTGTTACATCTACAAATGCTAAACTATTTTCCACCTTTCAAAATCGTTTTCCCAGGTTCTATGGCGCCGAATGAACTGATATTTTGAATTCGTACTGACAAATGATTGTCTGAAGCGAAATCAATATCAAAATCTGCTCAAAGAAGCATTTCTGGAAAAATCATTTTTCTTATGGGCACGATTTGAAGACTTGGGTTCGAACTTATAATGTAGTTTTCTCAAGTTCTATGCTTCCGAATGGACCGAAATGTAGGATTCGTACTAAAAATAATTGTCTGAAGCGAAACCAATATCAAAATCTGCTTAAAGAAGCCTTTCTGGAAAAATCCCTATTTTACGGGCACGATTTCACGACTTGGGTTCGAACTTATAAAGTCGTTTTCTCAGGTTTTATGGCGCCGAATAGACTGAAATTTTGGATTCATATTATAAAACTTGGTTTGATGCGAAATTAAAGCTCAATTCTTCTTAATTTGACAATTCTCAAAAAATCATAACTGTTACATCTACAAATGCTAAACTATTTTCGACCTTTCAAAATCGTTTTCCCAGGTTCTATGGCGCCGAATGAACTGATATTTTGAATTCGTACTGACAAATGATTGTCTGAAGCGAAATCAATATCAAAATCTGCTCAAAGAAGCATTTCTGGAAAAATCATTTTTCTTATGGGCACGATTTGAAGACTTGGGTTCGAACTTATAATGTAGTTTTCTCAAGTTCTATGCTTCCGAATGGACCGAAATGTAGGATTCGTACTAAAAATAATTGTCTGAAGCGAAACCAATATCAAAATCTGCTTAAAGAAGCCTTTCTGGAAAAATCCCTATTTTACGGGCACGATTTCACGACTTGGGTTCGAACTTATAAAGTTGTTTTCTCAGGTTCTATGGTGCCGAATGGACTGAAATTTTGGATTCGTAGTAAAAATGATTGTCTGAAAAGAAATCAATATCAAAATCTGCTTTAAGAAGCATTTCTGGAAAAATCTCTATTTTACTGGGACGATTTCACGACTTGGGTTCTAACTTATAAAGTCGTTTTCTCAGGTTTTATGGCGCCGAATGGACTGAAATTTTGGATTCATATTAAAATACATGGTTTGATGCGAAATTCTAACTCGATTCTTCTTAATTTAGCAATTCTAAAAAAATCATAATTCTTACATGCACAAATGCTTAACTTGTTTCGACCTTTCAAAATCGTTTTCTCAGGTTCTATGGCGCCGAATGGACTGAAATTTTGGATTCGTAGTAAAAATGATTGTCTAAAGCGAAATCAATATCAAAATCGTCTTAAAGAAGCATTTCTGGAAAAATCCCTATTTTACGGGCACGATTTCACCACTTGGGTTCGAACTTATAAAGTCGTTTTCTCTGGTTTTATGGCGCCAAATGGACTGAAATTATGGATTCACATTATTATACATGGTTTGATGCGAAATTATTACTCAATTCTTTTTAATTAAGCAATTCTCAAAAATCATAATTCTTACATGCACAAATGCTTAACTTGTTTCGACCTTTCAAAATCGTTTTCTCAGGTTCTATGGTGCCGAATGAACTGATATTTTTCCTTCTTACTTAAAATGATGGTCTGAAGCGAATTCAATATCAAAATCTGCTTAAAGAAGCCTTTCTGGAAAAATCCCTATTTTACGGGCACGATTTCACGACTTGGGTTCGAACTTATAAAGTCGTTTTCTCAGGTTCTATGGTGCCGAATGGACTGACATTTTGGATTCGTAGTAAAAATGATTGTCTGAAAAGAAATCAATATCAAAATCTGCTTTAAGAAGCATTTCTGGAAAAATCTCTATTTTACGGGGACGATTTCACGACTTGGGTTCTAACTTATAAAGTCGTTTTCTCAGGTTTTATGGCGCCGAATGGACTGAAATTTTGGATTCATATTATAAAACATGGTTTGATGCGAAATTAAAGCTCAATTCTTCTTAATTTGACAATTCTCAAAAAATCATAACTGTTACATCTACAAATGCTAAACTATTTTCCACCTTTCAAAATCGTTTTCCCAGGTTCTATGGCGCCGAATGAACTGATATTTTGAATTCGTACTGACAAATGATTGTCTGAAGCGAAATCAATATCAAAATCTGCTCAAAGAAGCATTTCTGGAAAAATCATTTTTCTTATGGGCACGATTTGAAGACTTGGGTTCGAACTTATAATGTAGTTTTCTCAAGTTCTATGCTTCCGAATGGACCGAAATGTAGGATTCGTACTAAAAATAATTGTCTGAAGCGAAACCAATATCAAAATCTGCTTAAAGAAGCCTTTCTGGAAAAATCCCTATTTTACGGGCACGATTTCACGACTTGGGTTCGAACTTATAAAGTCGTTTTCTCAGGTTTTATGGCGCCGAATAGACTGAAATTTTGGATTCATATTATAAAACTTGGTTTGATGCGAAATTAAAGCTCAATTCTTCTTAATTTGACAATTCTCAAAAAATCATAACTGTTACATCTACAAATGCTAAACTATTTTCGACCTTTCAAAATCGTTTTCCCAGGTTCTATGGCGCCGAATGAACTGATATTTTGAATTCGTACTGACAAATGATTGTCTGAAGCGAAATCAATATCAAAATCTGCTCAAAGAAGCATTTCTGGAAAAATCATTTTTCTTATGGGCACGATTTGAAGACTTGGGTTCGAACTTATAATGTAGTTTTCTCAAGTTCTATGCTTCCGAATGGACCGAAATGTAGGATTCGTACTAAAAATAATTGTCTGAAGCGAAACCAATATCAAAATCTGCTTAAAGAAACCTTTCTGGAAAAATCCCTATTTTACGGGCACGATTTCACGACTTGGGTTCGAACTTATAAAGTTGTTTTCTCAGGTTCTATGGTGCCGAATGGACTGAAATTTTGGATTCGTAGTAAAAATGATTGTCTGAAAAGAAATCAATATCAAAATCTGCTTTAAGAAGCATTTCTGGAAAAATCTCTATTTTACTGGGACGATTTCACGACTTGGGTTCTAACTTATAAAGTCGTTTTCTCAGGTTTTATGGCGCCGAATGGACTGAAATTTTGGATTCATATTAAAATACATGGTTTGATGCGAAATTCTAACTCGATTCTTCTTAATTTAGCAATTCTAAAAAAATCATAATTCTTACATGCACAAATGCTTAACTTGTTTCGACCTTTCAAAATCGTTTTCTCAGGTTCTATGGCGCCGAATGGACTGAAATTTTGGATTCGTAGTAAAAATGATTGTCTAAAGCGAAATCAATATCAAAATCGTCTTAAAGAAGCATTTCTGGAAAAATCCCTATTTTACGGGCACGATTTCACCACTTGGGTTCGAACTTATAAAGTCGTTTTCTCTGGTTTTATGGCGCCAAATGGACTGAAATTATGGATTCACATTATTATACATGGTTTGATGCGAAATTATTACTCAATTCTTTTTAATTAAGCAATTCTCAAAAATCATAATTCTTACATGCACAAATGCTTAACTTGTTTCGACCTTTCAAAATCGTTTTCTCAGGTTCTATGGTGCCGAATGAACTGATATTTTTCCTTCTTACTTAAAATGATGGTCTGAAGCGAATTCAATATCAAAATCTGCTTAAAGAAGCCTTTCTGGAAAAATCCCTATTTTACGGGCACAATTTCACGACTTGGGTTCGAACTTATAAAGTCGTTTTCTCAGGTTCTATGGTGCCGAATGGACTGACATTTTGGATTCGTAGTAAAAATGATTGTCTGAAAAGAAATCAATATCAAAATCTGCTTTAAGAAGCATTTCTGGAAAAATCTCTATTTTACGGGGACGATTTCACGACTTGGGTTCTAACTTATAAAGTCGTTTTCTCAGGTTTTATGGCGCCGAATGGACTGAAATTTTGGATTCATATTATAATACATGGTTTGATGCGAAATTATAACTCGATTCTTCTTAATTTAGCAATTCTAAAAAAATCATAATTCTTACATGCACAAATGCTTAACTTGTTTCGACCTTTCCAAATCGTTTTCTCAGGTTCTATGGCGCCGAATGGACTGAAATTTTGGATTCGTAGTAATAATGATTTTCTGAAGCGAAATCAATATCAAAATCTGCTTGAAGCATTTCGAGAAAAATCCCTATTTTACGGGCACGATTTCACGACTTGGGTTCGAACTTATAAAGTCGTTTTCTCTGGTTTTATGGCGCCAAATGGAATGAAATTATGGATTCACATTATTATACATGGTTTGATGCGAAATTATTACTCAATTCTTTTTAATTAAGCAATTCTCAAAAATCATAATTCTTACATGCACAAATGCTTAACTTGTTTCGACCTTTCAAAATCGTTTTCTCAGGTTCTATGGCGCCGAATGGACTGAAATTTTGGATTCGTAGTAATAATGATTTTCTGAAGCGAAATCAATATCAAAATCTGCTTGAAGCATTTCGAGAAAAATCCCTATTTTACGGGCACGATTTCACGACTTGGGTTCGAACTTATAAAGTCGTTTTCTCTGGTTTTATGGCGCCAAATGGAATGAAATTATGGATTCACATTATTATACATGGTTTGATGCGAAATTATAACTCAATTCTTTTTAATTAAGCAATTCTCAAAAATCATAATTCTTACATGCACAAATGCTTAACTTGTTTCGACCTTTCAAAATCGTTTTCTCAGGTTCTATGGCGCCGAATGGACTGAAATTTTGGATTCGTAGTAAAAATGATTGTCTGAAGCGAAATCAATATCATTTTCTGCAAAAAGAATCATTTCTGGAAAAATCATTTTTCTTACGGGCACGATTTGAAGACTTGGGTTTGAAATTATAAAGTCGTTTTCTCAAGTTCTATGGTGTCGAATGGATTGAAATTTAGGATTCGTACTAAAAAAATTTATCTGAAGCGAAATCAATACCAAAATCTACTTAATGAAGCATTTCTGGAAAAATTATTTTTCTTACGGGCACGATTTGAAGACTTAGGTTCGAACTTATAAAGTCGTTTTCTCAGGTTCTATGGCGCCGAATAGACTTATATTTTGGATTCGTAGTAAAAACTATTGTCTGAAGCGAAATCAATATCAAAATCTGCTTTAAGAAGCATTTCTGGAAAAATCCCTATTTTACGGGCACGATTTCACGACTTGGGTTCGAACTTATAAAGTCGTTTTCTCGTGTTATATGGCGCCGAACGGACTGAAATTTTGGATTCATATTATAATACATGGTTTGATGCGAAATTATAACTCAATTCTTCTTAATTTAGCAATTCTCAAGAAATCATAATTCTTACATCCACAAATGCCAAACTTGTTTCGACCTTTTAAAATCGTTTTCTCAGGTTCTATGGTGCCGAATGGACTGAAACTTTGGATTTGTACTAAAAAATATTGTCTGAAGCGAAATCAATATCAAAATCTGCCTTAAGACGCATTTCTGGAAAAAACACTATTCTTACGGGCACGATTTCAACACTTGGGTTCGAACTTATAAAGTCGTTTTCTCAGGTTCTATGGTGCCGAATGAACTGATATTTTACATTCTTACTTAAAATGATGGTCTGAAGCGAATTCAATATTCGTACTTAAAATTATTATCTGAAGCGAAATAAATATCAAAATCTGCTTAAAAAAGCATTTCTGGAAAAATCCCTATTTTACGGGCACGATTTCACGACTTGGGTTCGAACTTATAAAATCGTTTTCTCTGGTTTTATGGCGCCGAATGAACTGATATTTTGCATTCGTACTAAAAATGATGGTCTGAAGCGAAATCATTATCAAAATCTGCTAAAAGAAGCATTCCTGGTAAAATCATTTTTCTTACGGGCACGATTTGAAGACTTGGGTTCGAACTTATAAAGTCGTTTTCTCAAGTTCTATGGTGCCGAATTTACTGAAATTTTGGATTCGTAGTAAAAATGATTGTCTGAAGCGAAATCAATATCAAAATCTTCTTAAAGAAGCATTTCTGGAAAAATCCCTATTTTACGGGCACGATTTCACGACTTGGGTTCGAACTTATAAAGTCGTTTTCTCTGGTTTTATGGCGCCGAATGGACTGAAATTATGGATTCACATTATTATACATGGTTTGATGCGAAATTATTACTCAATTCTTTTTAATTAAGCAATTCTCAAAAAATCATAATTCTTACATCCACAAATGCTAAACTTTTTTCAACCCTTCAAAATCGTTGTCTCAGGTTCTATGGCGCCGAATGAACTGATATTTTGAATTCGTACTAAAAATGATGGTCTGAAGCGAAATCAATATCAAAATCTGCCAAAAGAAGCATTTCTGGAAAAATAATTTTTCTTACGGGCACGATTTGAATACTTGGGTTCGAACTTTTAAAGTCGTTTTCTCTAGTTCTATGGTGCCGAAATTACTGAAATTTTGGATTCGTTGTAAAAATGATTGTCTGAAGCGAAATCAATATCAAAATATGCTAAAAGAAGCATTTCTGGAAAAATCATTTTTTTACGGGCACGATTTGAAGACTTGGGATCGAACTTATAATGTCGTTTTCTCAAGTTCTATGGTGCTGAATGGACCGAAATTTAGGATTCGTACTTAAAATTATTATCTGAAGCAAAATAAATATCAAAATCTGCTTGAAGAAGCATTTCTGGTAAAGTTATTATTTTTGCGGGCTCGATTTCAACACTTGGGTTCGAACTTATAACGTCGTTTTCTCAAGTTCTATGGTGCCGAATGGACTGAAATTTTGGATTTGTAGTTAAAATAATTGACTGAAGCGAAATCAATATCATAATCTTCTTAAAAAAGCATTTCTGGAAAAATCACTATTTAAAGGGCACGATTTCACGACTTGGGTTCGAACTTATAAAGTCGTTTTCTCAGGTTTTATGGCGCCGAATGGACTGAAATTTTGGATTTATATTAAAATACATGGTTTGATGCGAAATTATAACTCAATTCTCCTTAATTTAGCAATTTTCGAAAAATCATAATTCTTACATCCACAAATGCTAAACTTGTTTCGACCCTTCAAAATTGTTTGCTCAGGTTCTATGGTGCCGAATGAACTGATATTTTACATTCTTACTTAAAATGATGGTCTGAAGCGAATTCAATATCAAAATCTGCTAAAAGAAGCATTTCTGGAAATATTATTTTTCTTACGGGCACAATTTGATGACTTGGGTTCGAACTTATAAATTCGGTTTCTCAAGTTCTTTGGTGCCGAATGGACTAAAATTTAAGATTCGTACTTAAAATTATTATCTGAAGCGAAATAAATATCAAAATCTGCTTAAAGAAGCATTTCTGGAAAAATCCCTATTTTACGGGCACGATTTCACGACTTGGGTTCGAACTTATAAAGTCGTTTTCTCAGGTTTTATGGCGCCGAATGGACTGAAATTTTGGATTCATATTATAATACATAGTTTGATGCGAAATTAAAGCTCGATTCTTCTTAATTTAGCAATTCTCAAAAAATCATAACTGTTACATCTACAAATGCTAAACTATTTTCGACCTTTCAAAATCGTTTTCCCAGGTTCTATGGCGCCGAATGAACTGATATTTTGCATTCGTACTAAAAATGATTGTCTGAAGCGAAATCAATATCAAAATCTGCTTAAAGAAGCCTTCTGGAAAAATCCCTATTTTACGGGCACGATTTCACGACTTGGGTTCGTACTTATAAAGTCGTTTTCTCAGGTTCTATGGTGCCGGATGGACTGAAATTTTGGATTCGTAGTAAAAATGATTGTCTGAAAAGAAATCAATATCAAAATCTGCTTTAAGAAGCATTTCTGGAAAAATCATTTTTCTTACGGGCACGATTTGAAGACTTGGGTTCGAACTTATAAATTCGTTTTCTCAAGTTCTATGGTGCCGAATGGACCGAAATTTAGGATTCGTACTAAAAATGATTGTCTGAAGCGAAATCAATATCAAAATCTGCTTAAAGAAGCCTTTCTGGAAAAATCCCTATTTTACGGGCACGATTTCACGACTTGGGTTCGAACTTATAAAGTCGTTTTCTCAGGTTCTATGGTGCCGGATGGACTGAAATTTTGGATTCGTAGTAAAAATGATTGTCTGAAAAGAAATCAATATCAAAATCTGCTTTAAGAAGCATTTCTGGAAAAATATCTATTTTACGGGGACGATTTCACGACTTGGGTTCTAACTTATAAAGTCGTTTTCTCAGGTTTTATGGCGCCGAATGGACTGAAAATTTGGATTCATATTATAATACATGGTTTGATGCGAAATTATAACTCAATTCTTCTTAATTTAGCATTTCTCAAAAATCATAATTCTTACATGCTTAACTTGTTTCGACCTTTCCAAATCGTTTTCTCAGGTTCTATGGCGCCGAATGGACTGAAATTTTGGATTCGTAGTAATAATGATTTTCTGAAGCGAAATCAATATCAAAATCTGCTTGAAGCATTTCGAGAAAAATCCCTATTTTACGGGCACGATTTCACGACTTGGGTTCGAACTTATAAAGTCGTTTTCTCTGGTTTTATGGCGCCAAATGGAATGAAATTATGGATTCACATTATTATACATGGTTTGATGCGAAATTATTACTCAATTCTTTTTAATTAAGCAATTCTCAAAAATCATAATTCTTACATGCACAAATGCTTAACTTGTTTCGACCTTTCAAAATCGTTTTCTCAGGTTCTATGGCGCCGAATGGACTGAAATTTTGGATTCGTAGTAATAATGATTTTCTGAAGCGAAATCAATATCAAAATCTGCTTGAAGCATTTCGAGAAAAATCCCTATTTTACGGGCACGATTTCACGACTTGGGTTCGAACTTATAAAGTCGTTTTCTCTGGTTTTATGGCGCCAAATGGAATGAAATTATGGATTCACATTATTATACATGGTTTGATGCGAAATTATAACTCAATTCTTTTTAATTAAGCAATTCTCAAAAATCATAATTCTTACATGCACAAATGCTTAACTTGTTTCGACCTTTCAAAATCGTTTTCTCAGGTTCTATGGCGCCGAATGGACTGAAATTTTGGATTCGTAGTAAAAATGATTGTCTGAAGCGAAATCAATATCATTTTCTGCAAAAAGAATCATTTCTGGAAAAATCATTTTTCTTACGGGCACGATTTGAAGACTTGGGTTTGAAATTATAAAGTCGTTTTCTCAAGTTCTATGGTGTCGAATGGATTGAAATTTAGGATTCGTACTAAAAAAATTTATCTGAAGCGAAATCAATACCAAAATCTACTTAATGAAGCATTTCTGGAAAAATTATTTTTCTTACGGGCACGATTTGAAGACTTAGGTTCGAACTTATAAAGTCGTTTTCTCAGGTTCTATGGCGCCGAATAGACTTATATTTTGGATTCGTAGTAAAAACTATTGTCTGAAGCGAAATCAATATCAAAATCTGCTTTAAGAAGCATTTCTGGAAAAATCCCTATTTTACGGGCACGATTTCACGACTTGGGTTCGAACTTATAAAGTCGTTTTCTCGTGTTATATGGCGCCGAACGGACTGAAATTTTGGATTCATATTATAATACATGGTTTGATGCGAAATTATAACTCAATTCTTCTTAATTTAGCAATTCTCAAGAAATCATAATTCTTACATCCACAAATGCCAAACTTGTTTCGACCTTTTAAAATCGTTTTCTCAGGTTCTATGGTGCCGAATGGACTGAAACTTTGGATTTGTACTAAAAAATATTGTCTGAAGCGAAATCAATATCAAAATCTGCCTTAAGACGCATTTCTGGAAAAAACACTATTCTTACGGGCACGATTTCAACACTTGGGTTCGAACTTATAAAGTCGTTTTCTCAGGTTCTATGGTGCCGAATGAACTGATATTTTACATTCTTACTTAAAATGATGGTCTGAAGCGAATTCAATATTCGTACTTAAAATTATTATCTGAAGCGAAATAAATATCAAAATCTGCTTAAAAAAGCATTTCTGGAAAAATCCCTATTTTACGGGCACGATTTCACGACTTGGGTTCGAACTTATAAAATCGTTTTCTCTGGTTTTATGGCGCCGAATGAACTGATATTTTGCATTCGTACTAAAAATGATGGTCTGAAGCGAAATCATTATCAAAATCTGCTAAAAGAAGCATTCCTGGTAAAATCATTTTTCTTACGGGCACGATTTGAAGACTTGGGTTCGAACTTATAAAGTCGTTTTCTCAAGTTCTATGGTGCCGAATTTACTGAAATTTTGGATTCGTAGTAAAAATGATTGTCTGAAGCGAAATCAATATCAAAATCTTCTTAAAGAAGCATTTCTGGAAAAATCCCTATTTTACGGGCACGATTTCACGACTTGGGTTCGAACTTATAAAGTCGTTTTCTCTGGTTTTATGGCGCCGAATGGACTGAAATTATGGATTCACATTATTATACATGGTTTGATGCGAAATTATTACTCAATTCTTTTTAATTAAGCAATTCTCAAAAAATCATAATTCTTACATCCACAAATGCTAAACTTTTTTCAACCCTTCAAAATCGTTGTCTCAGGTTCTATGGCGCCGAATGAACTGATATTTTGAATTCGTACTAAAAATGATGGTCTGAAGCGAAATCAATATCAAAATCTGCCAAAAGAAGCATTTCTGGAAAAATAATTTTTCTTACGGGCACGATTTGAATACTTGGGTTCGAACTTTTAAAGTCGTTTTCTCTAGTTCTATGGTGCCGAAATTACTGAAATTTTGGATTCGTTGTAAAAATGATTGTCTGAAGCGAAATCAATATCAAAATATGCTAAAAGAAGCATTTCTGGAAAAATCATTTTTTTACGGGCACGATTTGAAGACTTGGGATCGAACTTATAATGTCGTTTTCTCAAGTTCTATGGTGCTGAATGGACCGAAATTTAGGATTCGTACTTAAAATTATTATCTGAAGCAAAATAAATATCAAAATCTGCTTGAAGAAGCATTTCTGGTAAAGTTATTATTTTTGCGGGCTCGATTTCAACACTTGGGTTCGAACTTATAACGTCGTTTTCTCAAGTTCTATGGTGCCGAATGGACTGAAATTTTGGATTTGTAGTTAAAATAATTGACTGAAGCGAAATCAATATCATAATCTTCTTAAAAAAGCATTTCTGGAAAAATCACTATTTAAAGGGCACGATTTCACGACTTGGGTTCGAACTTATAAAGTCGTTTTCTCAGGTTTTATGGCGCCGAATGGACTGAAATTTTGGATTTATATTAAAATACATGGTTTGATGCGAAATTATAACTCAATTCTCCTTAATTTAGCAATTTTCGAAAAATCATAATTCTTACATCCACAAATGCTAAACTTGTTTCGACCCTTCAAAATTGTTTGCTCAGGTTCTATGGTGCCGAATGAACTGATATTTTACATTCTTACTTAAAATGATGGTCTGAAGCGAATTCAATATCAAAATCTGCTAAAAGAAGCATTTCTGGAAATATTATTTTTCTTACGGGCACAATTTGATGACTTGGGTTCGAACTTATAAATTCGGTTTCTCAAGTTCTTTGGTGCCGAATGGACTAAAATTTAAGATTCGTACTTAAAATTATTATCTGAAGCGAAATAAATATCAAAATCTGCTTAAAGAAGCATTTCTGGAAAAATCCCTATTTTACGGGCACGATTTCACGACTTGGGTTCGAACTTATAAAGTCGTTTTCTCAGGTTTTATGGCGCCGAATGGACTGAAATTTTGGATTCATATTATAATACATAGTTTGATGCGAAATTAAAGCTCGATTCTTCTTAATTTAGCAATTCTCAAAAAATCATAACTGTTACATCTACAAATGCTAAACTATTTTCGACCTTTCAAAATCGTTTTCCCAGGTTCTATGGCGCCGAATGAACTGATATTTTGCATTCGTACTAAAAATGATTGTCTGAAGCGAAATCAATATCAAAATCTGCTTAAAGAAGCCTTCTGGAAAAATCCCTATTTTACGGGCACGATTTCACGACTTGGGTTCGTACTTATAAAGTCGTTTTCTCAGGTTCTATGGTGCCGGATGGACTGAAATTTTGGATTCGTAGTAAAAATGATTGTCTGAAAAGAAATCAATATCAAAATCTGCTTTAAGAAGCATTTCTGGAAAAATCATTTTTCTTACGGGCACGATTTGAAGACTTGGGTTCGAACTTATAAATTCGTTTTCTCAAGTTCTATGGTGCCGAATGGACCGAAATTTAGGATTCGTACTAAAAATGATTGTCTGAAGCGAAATCAATATCAAAATCTGCTTAAAGAAGCCTTTCTGGAAAAATCCCTATTTTACGGGCACGATTTCACGACTTGGGTTCGAACTTATAAAGTCGTTTTCTCAGGTTCTATGGTGCCGGATGGACTGAAATTTTGGATTCGTAGTAAAAATGATTGTCTGAAAAGAAATCAATATCAAAATCTGCTTTAAGAAGCATTTCTGGAAAAATCTCTATTTTACGGGGACGATTTCACGACTTGGGTTCTAACTTATAAAGTCGTTTTCTCAGGTTTTATGGCGCCGAATGGACTGAAAATTTGGATTCATATTATAATACATGGTTTGATGCGAAATTATAACTCAATTCTTCTTAATTTAGCATTTCTCAAAAATCATAATTCTTACATGCTTAACTTGTTTCGACCTTTCAAAATCGTTTTCTCAGGTTCTATGGCGCCGAATGGACTGAAATTTTGGATTCGTAGTAAAAATGATTTTCTGAAGCGAAATCAAAATCAAAATCTGCTTGAAGCATTTCTGGAAAAATCCCTATTTTACGGGCACGAATTCAACGGCACGGGTTCGAACTTATAAAGTCGTTTTCTCAGGTTCTATGGTGCCGAATGGACTGAAATTTTGGATTCGTAGTAAAAATGATTGTCTGAAGCGAAATCAATATCATTATCTGCTAAAAGAATCATTTCTGGAAAAATCATTTTTCTTACGGGCACGATTTGAAGACTTGGGTTCGAACTTATAAAGTCGGTTTCTCAAGTTCTATGGTGCCGAATGGACTCAAATTTTAGATTCGTACTTAAAATTATTATCTGAAGCGAAATCAATATCAAAATCTGCTTAATGAAGCATTTCTGGAAAAATCCCTATTTTACGGGCACGATTTCACGACTTGGGTTCGAACTTATAAAGTCGTTTTCCCAGGTTCTATGGTGCCGAATGAACTGATATTTTACATTCTTACTTAAAATGATGGTCTGAAGCGAATTCAATATCAAAATCTGCTAAAAGAAGCATTTCTGGAAATATTATTTTTCTTACGGGCACGATTTGAAGACTTGGGTTCGAACTTATAAAGTCGGTTTCTCAAGTTCTATGGTGCCGAATGGACTCAAATTTTAGATTCGTACTTAAAATTATTATCTGAAGCGAAATAAATATCAAAATCTGCTTAAAGAAGCATTTCTGGAAAAATCCCTATTTTACGGGCACGATTTCACGACTTGGGTTCGAACTTATAAAGTCGTTTTCTCAGGTTTTATGGCGCCGAATGGACTGAAATTTTGGATTCATATTATAATACATGGTTTGATGCGAAATTATAACTCAATTCTTCTTAATTTAGCAATTCTCAAGAAATCATAATTCTTACATGCACAAATGCTTAACTTGTTTCGACCTTTCAAAATCGTTTTCTCAGGTTCTATGGCGCCGAATGGACTCAAATTTTGGATTCGTAGTAAAAATGATTTTCTGAAGCGAAATCAATATCAAAATCTGCTTGAAGCATTTCTGGAAAAATCCCTATTTTACGGGCACGAATTCAACGGCACGGGTGCGAACTTATAAAGTCGTTTTCTCAGGTTCTATGGTGCCGAATGGACTGAAATTTTGGATTCGTTGTAAAAATGATTGTCTAAAGCGAAATCAATATCAAAATCTGCTTAAAGAAGCATTTCTGGAAAAATCATTTTTTTACGGGCACGATTTGAAGACTTGGGATCGAACTTATAAATTCGTTTTCTCAAGTTCTATGGTGCCGAATGGACCGAAATTTAGGATTCGTACTTAAAATTATTATCTGAAGCGAAATAAATATCAAAATCTGCTTGAAGAAGCATTTCTGGTAAAGTTATTATTTTTGCGGGCTCGATTTCAACACTTGGGTTCGAACTTATAACGTCGTTTTCTCAAGTTCTATGGTGCTGAATGGACTGAAATTTTGGATTTGTAGTTAAAATAATTGTCTGAAGCGAAATCAATATCATAATCTTCTTAAAAAAGCATTTCTGGAAAAATCACTATTTAAAGGGCACGATTTCACAACTTGGGTTCGAACTTATAAAGTCGTTTTCTCAGGTTTTATGGCGCCGAATGGACTGAAATTTTGGATTCATATTAAAATACATGGTTTGATGCGAAATTTTAACTCAATTCTCCTTAATTTAGCAATTCTCGAAAAATCATAATTCTTACATCCACAAATGCTAAACTTGTTTCGACCCTTCAAAATTGTTTGCTCAGGTTCTATGGTGCCGAATGAACTGATATTTTACATTCTTACTTTAAATGATGGTCTGAAGCGAATTCAATATCAAAATCTGCTAAAAGAAGCATTTCTGGAAATATTATTTTTCTTACGGGCACAATTTGATGACTTGGGTTCGAACTTATAAAGTCGGTTTCTCAAGTTCTTTGGTGCCGAATGGACTAAAATTTAAGATTCGTACTTAAAATTATTATCTGAAGCGAAATAAATATCAAAATCTGCTTAAAGAAGCATTTCTGGAAAAATCCCTATTTTACGGGCACGATTTCACGACTTGGGTTCGAACTTATAAAGTCGTTTTCTCAGGTTTTATGGCGCCGAATGGACTGAAATTTTGGATTCATATTATAATACATGGTTTGATGCGAAATTATAACTCAATTCTTCTTTATTTAGCAATTCTCAAGAAATCATAATTCTTACATCCACAAATGCTAAACTTGTTTCGACCTTTCAAAATCGTTTTCTCAGGTTCTATGGTTCCGAATGGACTGAAACTTTGGATTTGTACTAAAAATTATTGTCCGAAGCGAAATCAATATCAAAATCTGCCTTAAGACGCATTTCTGTAAAACACTATTCTTACGGGCACGATTTCAACACTTGGGTTCGAACTTATAAAGTCGTTTTCTCAGGTTCTATGGTGCCGAATGGACTGAAATTTTGGATTCGTACTAAAAATTATTGTCTGAATCGAAATAGATATATAAATCCTCTTAATGCTGGCCGCATACATACGTTTTTCGTATTCGATTTACGAATTCGTTTTCCGTAGTCGGAATTCCGTGAGACTTGCGCAAACGTTCGTTTTTCTTCATTCGGAATGTATTAACGTCAGTACCAGTGTTGCCAACGGATCTTGACCTTATGTCGCCGTTTCTCATACATAAGGTAGCCTAAAGTAGCCGAATTTGCAGTTAGGTGGGACATGTTTAAAATTGATGTTTTTAAGTGTTAAAATTGATGTTTTTGAAGTAGCCTAATTGGCGACCAGTCGTCTTTTAGATTTTTTCGGCGTCGATTCTCGTTCTGAGTAGCCTAAATGGCGATATATCGCCCTCGTTGGCAACACTGATCATTATATCGCACCGGCACCGCGTGCATCGGACGTATTCCTTGTATTTGAATCGCAACACGATAATGTGTGAGGCAGAAACATTAATATTGGCTGTTGAAAAATACCCCTGCCTGTGGGATATTCATGATAACGACTATCACAACAGAGATGTCAAAGATTTGGCCTGGGAGAATGTATTTAAAGAGGTTATAAAGGATTGGGACACGTGCACTAAAGTGGACAGAGAAAACAAAGGTAAGATATTTTCTACATACTTTTTATTACAATAGTGGCCATATTTATTCTTGTAAATTATTAATTCTCTCGTTATATTGGTACGATATTTCCCCTGCCGGTGTCATAAAGTACTCGGTAAAATTGTCTCTTATGTTTCGACCTCGGTTTGTGGATCTGTGTTGTGGACTACGGAAAGGTATATCTTCGAAGTAATGTGTCAGAGTATCTTCAAATCGATAGCCGTCTCTTTTGCGTACAAAATTATGTAACACACACGCTGCCTTTGTTACTAATACTGCAAATTCTGGTGGAAATGTCATGCTAGTGTGAAAAATTCTCCATTTATTCGAGAGAATGCCGAAGGCACATTCCACTACACGTCGTGATCTGCTGAGGCGGTAGTTAAAGATTCTGCGTTGGGTATTGAGATTACTTCTCGGATATGGTTTCATAAAATTTTTATTCAGTGGAAACGCTTCATCGCCAAGAAACACAAAAGGTAGAGGTGTGTCATTGGTATTCGGCAGAGATTTTGCTTCAGGCATATTAAGGCGGTTTTGAGTTAGCTTTTTTCCAAAATTCCAGTTGTTGAAGATATTACTATCGCTGTCTCTGCCATAAGCACCGATATCTACAGCTATAAAACGGTAGTCAGAATCTACCACTGCTAATAGTACAACAGAGTAGAAATGTTTATAGTTATAAAAGGCAGATCCACTATGCAGAGGAGAAATCAAACGAATATGTTTCCCATCCACTGAACCTACGCAATTAGGGAAATTGGTTCTTCTATAATAATTTTCAGCAATTTCTAGCCAACGTTCTTTTGAAGATGGTGGCTTCATTTCCAAAGGTTGAAATACATCCCATATTGCTGTACAGGTTTCTTTAACTACGGCTGATACGGTCCTGCTCCCCATCAAATATTCAAAGTGTAACTCTCCAAAATTTTTACCAGTTGCCAGGAATCTGAAAAAAAGATTTAAAATAATATTATTATATTTCAGGTGCTGAGGAAAAGAAAAAATGGACACACATAAGAGACTACTTTCGAAAAAACATACAAAAAAATAAAAGCGCTCTTACAGGCAGTGCCGCTAAAAAGGTTAAAAAATATGTTTATGCAGACCTTTTGTATTTTCTTATACCGGTATTCGATAAAAGAAATACCGAAGGAAACTATCAATCCGATGATTTACACAATAATACTTCACAAGAATCTGAAACGCAAGAAGAACACAGCGAGGAACAAGTAGATGAATATACAAATTTATTACAACCTCCATCTGCAAATAGTTCAAAACGAAAGAAAAAGGATATCCCCTCCCAAATACTCAGTATCCTACATCAAAATCAACAGAAAGCCAATCAGAAACGACAAGAAGTAGAAGACGATGACATGAAATTTTTATTGAGCTTTAGAACATATATGAAACATATGAATGAAAATCAAAAAATTGATTTTAAATTGGGAATGCTGCAGTTGGTAAAAAAAAATAATGCTGAGTACAATTCATCTCCATCTTCTTCACTGAGTTATGATAACTCCAGTCACCGTTCAGTAACGCCAGCATCAAGCCGTGATCATTCCCCCTCTTTTTCATATATTCCTGTACCAGAAACTTCACCTAATATGTTATATAAAACGCAATCTCCATTGGCAACCTTTAGTTCATCTTCTTCGCAAAATAAAACCACTTATATTAAATCAAATAAAACACTTTGTTTATTAACCACGACTTTATTATTATTACATCTACCGGTTTCGCTACGGTCGAGCTTCATCAGGATGTGAAATATAACTAAAAACTAAGACAGAGGTGATGCATATTTATAGGAAAACAGAGGGAGACAGAATATAATACATTATAAAAGTGGGAGGAGTCAAATATTACATAGGCATAGTGAATTGAAGATATATAATAACAATTAACATTTTTACATGAATTATACATATAATAATACATTTTAAAGACATAAGAAAAAGCATAAACTTATTATTTAAGAGTGGAAAGGATTCTGGGAAACAAGTTAAATATAGGACTATAGAATGTGTTTTTTTGATTAGATAAATTAACTTGTGTATTTAATAAATGGTCTGATAAGTTACTGTTTATAGATTTCCTGATTTCTAATGATTCTAAATTGTCTAATCTAATGCCTATACTATTTTTATGTAAGAGGCTAGTACCTGTTATTTTATCAAATCTATGGTCTGCTGATATTAAGTGGTTGGCGAGTTCCGAAAAACCTTTACCATTTAAACACCGTACATGTTCCTTCACTCTGGTGTTTACATTGCGCGATGTTTTACCTATATAAAAGGCGGGACAATCACTACAGTTGAGTTTATAAATACCCGAATGGCTTAGTATGTCATCCTTGTCTTTAGTATTAATCAAAAATTTTCCTATTTTATATAGGTAAAACATCGCGCAATGTAAACACCAGAGTGAAGGAACATGTACGGTGTTTAAATGGTAAAGGTTTTTCGGAACTCGCCAACCACTTAATATCAGCAGACCATAGATTTGATAAAATAACAGGTACTAGCCTCTTACATAAAAATAGTATAGGCATTAGATTAGACAATTTAGAATCATTAGAAATCAGGAAATCTATAAACAGTAACTTATCAGACCATTTATTAAATACACAAGTTAATTTATCTAATCAAAAAAACACATTCTATAGTCCTATATTTAACTTGTTTCCCAGAATCCTTTCCACTCTTAAATAATAAGTTTATGCTTTTTCTTATGTCTTTAAAATGTATTATTATATGTATAATTCATGTAAAAATGTTAATTGTTATTATATATCTTCAATTCACTATGCCTATGTAATATTTGACTCCTCCCACTTTTATAATGTATTATATTCTGTCTCCCTCTGTTTTCCTATAAATATGCATCACCTCTGTCTTAGTTTTTAGTTATATTTCACATCCTGATGAAGCTCGACCGTAGCGAAACCGGTAGATGTAATAATAATAAAGTCGTGGTTAATAAACAAAGTGTTTTATTTGATTTAATATAATATGTCTAACCACAAAGTGATTGCTTCCTACGAAAAAATAATATCAGCAAGTACAGCTAATATAGCAACAATGTATAAAAACTATACAATTAAGTACAGAGTTATGTCTATTAATATATTTTTCTATAAACAGTGTTTAAAATTCAAAGTGTTCCCTAACTATTTAAGTGGTCATTTCAACCGCATAAATATCAAATTAACTCCGAAATCTTCAGTGTTAAAAGCCAAAATAGCATGGCTTAAAGAAGATTTAAAAAATGCTTACAAAGAACGAAACAGCATTAAACTAAAATTACATGTCTTGCACACGGAGTTAGTTCATGTACTTCACCCAGTGGAATGGGATATGTTTGACGATAAAGTCAGATACTTTGCATCCTTAAAAGTTTTTAAAAAACGTGAAATTTTAGAAAACAAACTAAAAAACTTGTGCCTCGTAGATAATATCCACAATAACATACCTGTTGATACAAATCACCAGTTCTTTGATCGAGTGCAGAACCTGTCGTCTACACAATTTGTTCCAGATGAACTGGCCCTTCTGTCGAAAGGCCTAAAATATAATTTAAACTATAACAAAACCAGTTTCAACGACGCAGTTGAAAATGTTGCCGTCGACATAGAGACCGCCCTGCATAACAGTCCAAACCCGTTCTTTTATAAAAGTGCTGATTTATTAAAAAATCTAATACCGAAATTTAAACCCATGCCTAATCCAGAAACACGCCACTTGTTAAACATTCGTAAAAAGTTAGAGAAAGACCAATTAATTCTAACTAAAGCCGATAAAGGAAATACTGTTATTATTATGAATAAATGTGATTATCATTCAAAAATGGGTGATTTCATTAATAATGGTAATGTGGAGACCCTATCCCAAGATCCAACAAGTAAATTCCTCAATAATGTTAAAAATGCTTTAAAATCATGTAAAACCCCAATCTTTATAGATAACTCACATAACCAAGTAAAATTTTTGACAAAAAACCCTAAAGTCCCCAAGTTATATGGAGTTCTAAAAATCCATAAAGCTAACACCCCTATTAGACCTGTGGTTTCTTCCTGTGAGTCACCAAATTTTAAATTAGCATCATTTATTACTAATGTGTTCAATAATTCTAAAGTGTTTTCCCCAAAACATACTATTAAAAATTCATTAGAACTAATTAACGACTTAAAAGACCTAACTATTCCTAGTAACAGTAAACTCATTTCTTTTGATGTAGTGAACTTGTTCCCTAATATCCCAACAACAGAATGTAAATCTTTAATTAGTGAATTACTGACTAACTCTAAATTACCATGTGACTTTAGTAATGACCTCTCTCGTTTGTTTAATGTCTGCTTAAATCAAAATTATTTTAAATTTAATAACATCATCTATAACCAGACTACCGGATTGGCGATGGGTTCTCCAACTTCACCCTTGATCGCGGATTTATTTATGGATAATTTAGAAAATAAAATTTTTACTTGTAAATCGCCGCTCCTAAAAAATGTGCTAATATGGAAAAGATATGTTGACGACATATTTTGTATTTGGTCAGGTACGGATCGACAGTTAAATATCTTCCTCCAGCTTTTAAATTCTTTCCATACCCAAATTCAGTTTACCCTAGAAGTAGGTGTCAATGCTTCTCTAAATTTTCTAGACCTCACGCTCACCCTGATAAATAATAGAATTGAATTTAACATATACCGAAAACCGACCTACACAGACATAACCATCCACAATACTTCTAATCATCCCATCTCCCATAAACATGCAGCGTTCCATTCAATGATACATAGGTTAATTTCCGTCCCTCTATCTACCAATAATTTCTCAAATGAATTATCAATAATAAAACAAATAGCAGCAAATAATGGCTATGATTCGGCCTTAATTGATAAAATTCTTAATAAAAAACAAAAACATATTTCCACAAACAAATTTCTATATAGCAGTATTCCGCCAATTAATATCAACACCCCTATTCACCACTGGCGTAGGATTTTATTTATAAATAATTTTTCAAATCAAAGCGTTAGGAACCTTCCTTTAGATATTAAACCTGCCTTTTATACAAACAATACCCTAGGAAAATTTTTGATTAATACTAAAGACAAGGATGACATACTAAGCCATTCGGGTATTTATAAACTCAACTGTAGTGATTGTCCCGCCTTTTATATAGGTAAAACATCGCGCAATGTAAACACCAGAGTGAAGGAACATGTACGGTGTTTAAATGGTAAAGGTTTTTCGGAACTCGCCAACCACTTAATATCAGCAGACCATAGATTTGATAAAATAACAGGTACTAGCCTCTTACTTAAAAATAGTATAGGCATTAGATTAGACAATTTAGAATCATTAGAAATCAGGAAATCTATAAACAGTAACTTATCAGACCATTTATTAAATACACAAGTTAATTTATCTAATCAAAAAAACACATTCTATAGTCCTATATTTAACTTGTTTCCCAGAATCCTTTCCACTCTTAAATAATAAGTTTATGCTTTTTCTTATGTCTTTAAAATGTATTATTATATGTATAATTCATGTAAAAATGTTAATTGTTATTATATATCTTCAATTCACTATGCCTATGTAATATTTGACTCCTCCCACTTTTATAATGTATTATATTCTGTCTCCCTCTGTTTTCCTATAAATATGCATCACCTCTGTCTTAGTTTTTAGTTATATTTCACATCCTGATGAAGCTCGACCGTAGCGAAACCGGTAGATGTAATAATAATAAAGTCGTGGTTAATAAACAAAGTGTTTTATTTGATTTAATATAATATGTCTAACCACAAAGTGATTGCTTCCTACGAAAAAATAAAACCACTTATTATCAATCTGCCCCAAACAATTCCAGAGTGGTTATTAACTCTATTACACGTCTGCCACCGCTTCGACCACCGCGTCATCACTACACATCACCTTCTACATCTCTACATGGTGATAATCTTCAACATGACGAGGATACCGAAGCGATTTTTTAGTTCTACAATCTCAAGGACAAGAACAGGAAGATAATATTGGAAAATACCTAAACTTTAACCACAATAAGATATTGGATTTGTTTTTTTTTAAAATAAATATTGATATAAAAATAAAGAGAATTTACCTCAAGGTTATGGTTAGTTTTTCTTCCGTATCCATAGATAATCTCATGCAGGTATTTTGCTTTATCAATTTATCACGTATGCCATTATGAAGTTCATCAAAAGAATTTATTGACATCCTGTAGAAATCAAAGAATTTATCTGGGTGTGCTCGTAACTTAGCTCGCTTCAGATAAAACGGACTCTCGTAGATTCTCCGAGTATTCAATGGGTGTACCCAATACCGACGTTTCTTTTTCTTCTTCATTATTAACAGAAATGCAATTGGTAATAAATCGTCGTCCTCCATCGTCTGGTCGCCAATTAAGCTATGTCCCGAAATTCTCTAGCCACCCCCCCCCCCCCCCCCCATGAAATTTATTTTTCCGGGGACCAAATTTTATATTTTCTTGAAATTCTCTAGCAAATTTTTTATTTTCACGTAAAACATCAATTTTAAACATGTCCCACCTAACAGCAAATTCGGCTACTTTACGCTACCTTATGTATGAGAAACGGCGATATTAGGTCAAGATCCGTTGGCAATACTGAATTACGAATGGAAATTTCCGTACGTTTGCGTCGGCACAAACAAACTGTATGCAATAGCTGCGTTCCACATGACGTCATTAGGTTTTTTCCATTCGTTTTCTAAGAACGCGCCGGCTGGCATTCGGAACGTGCGTAAGGAATTTGTTCCGTTCGGAACTAAAACGAACGTGTGCGGCAGTTAATGTATTTTCTACTGATTCCGTGCATTCGGATATCCGAATACGGAAAACGAATTCGGAAATCGAATACGAAAAACGTATGTATGCGGCCAGCCTAAAGAAGCATTTCTAGAAAAATCACTTTTTTACGGGCACGATTTCACGTCTTGTGTTCGAACTTATATAGTCGTTTTTCAGGTTTTATGGCGTCGAATGGACTGAAAATTTGGATTCATATTAAAATACATGGTCTGATGCGAAATTATAACTTAATTTTTCTTAATGTAGCAATTCTCAAAAAATCATAATTCTTACATGCACAAATGCTTAACTTGGGTTCGACCTTTCAAGTAGTTTTTTTAGGTTCTATGGCGCCGAATGGATTTATATTTTGGATTCGTAGTAAAAATGATTGTCTGTAGCGAAATCAATATCAAAATCTGCTTAAAAAAGCAATTCTGGAAATATCATTATTTTTACGGGCACGATTTGAAGACTTGTGTTCGAACTTATAAAGTCGTTTTCTCAGATTCTATGGCGCCGAATGGACTGAAATTTTGGATTCATATTATAATCCATGGTTTGATGCGAAATTATAACTATTTTATTTTTTTATTTTTTTCTTTTTTTTATTGGTTTTCAAGCTACAATCCCGTTAAACTGCAATAAAGCAGTTTGTCAACAGGATATTTGTGATCAATTACATTCATACACCCATACTATTATTACTATAATTATACAATTAACACATCTAAATTTATTTAAACTATCTCTATTTAGTAACCATCGTTTCAGCATATATCTCAATATATTTGTAGAATCGCAATTTTTTTATATTAATGGGTAACATGTTTAGCATTTTTTGCACGTTAAATTCTAGGGTTCGCCGTCCGTATTTATTATTTTATTTTGGAACAAGCATCCTTTCATTCTTTGTAAACCTTGTATTATATTCATGTTTCACTTTCTTTTTATAATCAGACTCAGATATATGTGGAAACAATATTTTGTACCATAATAAGACCGGTAATATTGTTAAATTCCGATACAACAATGATTTGTTTCGTCTCTGTGAAAAAATATGTTTTTTTAGCTAATAACTTAACCATAGAATTTTGTACTGATTGCTGGTAGTTTAAATTAGTTTTACAAGAGTGACCCCAAGTAGTTAAACCATACCGTAAATTTGATTCTGCGAGTGATAGGTAAATAATTTTTAAAATATTCACCGGAACGAAACATTTCAGTTTGTATATCCTACCCACTATCGCTTTCAGCCGCTTGCAAGTTTTATTTATTTGTGTATCCCATTTGAAATGACAATCAACAGTCACCCCCAAATAAACGTACTCATTTACCATTTCAATACTTTCACATACATGGCTGTAAAATGTTTTGATGAATACATATAAAGTTATGTGAAATTATTTTAGGCATGATCTGATATGAAGCATGTGGAGACCGTATGTGTATCAATTTACTTTTCTTGGTATTCATTGGTCATGTTACCATTTTATCAGGGACGTAACGTCATGTTGCATATATTTAATCGCAATGGATAATTGTTCATCAGATATGACAAGAGCAGTGTCGTCAGCATATACAAAGTTTCTAAATATATAAATAAAATTTCATTATTGATACAAATATAATATAAAGGTTTGGACCGAAAATCGACCCCTGCGGGACTCCAGCACAGATTTTTTTCCTCCCACTCATTTTTTCTAATATTTTTACACAGATATGTCTATTAAATAAATATTTTTTAAACAAATTAAGTAGGTTACCTTTAATAATTTCTGTGGGTCAATTGTATCAAACGCTTTGGAGTTATCTATAAATAGTACTAAAACATGTCTTTTTATGGTTTAATTCATTATTAATATAATTTGAAAAATCCTGTAATAAATTTTCTGTGCTTTTTTTCTTTTGAAAGCCATATTGCTTTTGGTCTATAATGCCAAATTTTTATTAAAGTATTTATTTAATTTTAAGGAAATATATTTTTCAAAATTTTTTTCAATTGCAGGCAAGATACTGATAGGTCGATAGTTTCCTATTTCTGATTGCTTTCCTCCTTTGTATGTAGGTCATTAGACCTACATACAAACATAACGGTCACATCTGGAGTCCCAGATTTGACCGTTATGTTTTTCCTTTTCTGATTTTTCTGTTTCAGATTTTCGTTTAGACATCATTAATATTGTCTTCAATATTTAAATATTACAATTTGAGGTTTTACTCAATAAAGTTATTCCAAAAAATAAACATTTAAAATCATTTGGCAATTCAGCTTCTATAATAAGTCTATTAACTAAGTGCGTTATAATGGGTCCTAAAATATCTATATGTCTTTTTATGACGTACATTCTTATGTTGTCCATTCCCGAGGATTTTGAATTTTTCATTTTTTTAACAATATTTTTTATTTCAGTGAGAGTTGCCTCTGGTAAATACATACTGTGAGGTAATTCTATTTGATTAACATTGGATGCCTTAAAATCATATCTGTGCAACATTTGGCTTATACTATCTGAGAAATAATTTACATATTTGTTTGTTACACTTTCCACCGTCTGTTCCTTTAACACATATCATGAGATGACTTCATCACAATTACTTTAAGTTTTTCTTCCCAACATTTTATTTATTTCATCCCATGTTTGCTTAGTATTATTGAAACTACGTTTGAATTTATCTTTAAAATAACAATTTTTTCTTTTAGTAATTAATTTGTTGACATTATTTCGCATGGACCTGTATTCATTTTCATAAGTTTTATTACAAGGAGAATTTTTCGAAACAATAAATCCTTTTTTTATTAACTCTAAAATATCTGTAGTTATCCATTTTTTTGATCGCATGTGGTCTTTTGGTTGGTTTTTCAAAAAATGACACGGTGCTTTTTTCATATAAATTAATGAAGTTATTTTTAATTTGATGATACAAAATGGTACTTTCTTGTTCATTAAGTAAAGAATATCAGTGTATTTCTCGGATGTGATAATCAATATGTTTTTGGGACAAAATTGTTATCTTTTTCATGTTTTTTAATGGTTCTTTTTGCACATCATATTTAATATTATCGGCGGTCATATAGTGATCTGCTATGGAAATCTCGCATACACACGCTGATAGCGAGTCCACTTGTTTAAGCCCGTTACTGTACATAACGTATATATGATCTATGCATGATTGTGTTATGCGCCCGCTAACAATTGCTTCCCGCGTCACACCGTCTATGCATTTGATCAAATAATTGCTTGCAAGAATATTTTCATATGAGTTTACTACAGGATCATGAAAATTTATCAAGTTTATATTAGTGTCCCCAAAGAACAAAAATTGTCTCGAAGGCCTATGAAATCCGTCAGAATATATTCAATTTCCCTAATAAAAGATATTTTGTTAAGATTCGGTGGACGATATACTCAAACTTTGTTTATTTGGAAGAGTAATTACACCAAAAACATTTTCAAAATAATTTGATTCTAGTGGTGATTGTTTAAATACCATACTGTTTCTTATATATAGCGATATGTCCCCACCTGATTTATTATTACGACAATAGTTGTAATTTGATTAGCCCGGAATCTCATACATATTAATTTGGTCAGCTTGTATATTTGTTTCGCTTATTCTTAAAATATCTATACGCTCACAACAATTTCTTAAATAAACATGCAAAACATCTCAATTCTTACATAATGATCTGATATTTACATGAATACAAATTAATTCCCCTACATCACTTTTTTTAATATTTATCCACTGTTGTAGATCGTTAGTTCTTAAAAAATCTACTTCATTATCTTCTTCTAGATAATTAATTAAAGCAATATTTTATAAAATAATTAGTTCAACTAAATTCTTCTTAATTTAGCAATTCTCAAAAAATCATAATTCTTACATGCACAAATGCTAAACTTGGGTTCGACCTTTCAAAGTAGTTTTTTCAGGTTCTATGGCGCCGAATGGACTTATATTTTGGATTCGTAGTAAAAATGATTGTCTGAAGCGAAATCAATATCAAAATCTGCATAAAGAAACATTTTTTGAAAAATCACTACTCACACGGGCAGAATTTCAAGACTTGGGTTCGAACGTGTAAAGTCGTTATCTCAGGTTCTAGACTGAAATTTTTGATTCTTTTTCAGAACCCAATGGTCCGACCTTTGAAAGAATGGTGATTTTCTTCAAAATGCTTTGTTTTACAATTTTTTTTAATTAGAATTTTGTTCTTGTACTAATAAGTGTGGTCCGAATTGAAATCAATAAAAAAATCTGCAACAACAAGCATTTTTACGAATATATACGGAATATAAGATTTGCGTTGGAATTTTGAAAGCCATTTTCTCTGACGCTACTGCGAAATCAATTAAAAATCAGCATAAGTAGCAGTTTTAGGAAAATCAGTATTCTTACGGACACAAATGCAAGACTTGTGTTCGATCTTTGAAAGCCATTTTCTCTGATTCCATTTCGATGAATGTACAACATGTCACGCAATTCCGAAAGTCATCGATATTGACGGGCCCGAAGCAGCAGATGACAACATTTGCGCTCATGGACGAAGGCTCAACGTGAGCTTCAGATGCAGGGAGCGACAAATATGTTTTTTTCAATTACTCTACGCGACGCCGGAATTGCTGATGAGTACACCATCAAAAAGAGCATATTGAAAATCTCAGCTTCCCTGAACAGAGGATCGCCGTTCGCCACATCACCTCCACACTTTTCATCGTGCAAGACAATGTCCAACCTATTGTCTCTAGGGAAGTGCATGACGTTTGTAACTCTGCACAAATAATGTCACGGACGGCGTTGCGTTGGGATGAATAACCGACGGCGGGAACTCTGGGCGTTATAAACACGCCACCTTGTTGGCCATACGAGCCATATCGTCATCCAGGCCCATTTCCGGATGGCCAACCTCGATGCAGACTAGACCATCTGGACCCATACCGCACGTACCTCTGATACCGCAGAGACACCAGAAAGCCGTACGAGAAGCGCCAGCTGGAACCACGCCTCTGGTGGACCAGAGGTCCGCATCATCTACTCAGTCAAGGCCAGTCGGCTCTGTGCTGTTGTCACCCGCCGTGTGTATTGTAGTGTGGCAACCCTCAATTTACGGTGGATGCATCTGCTCACCAGTTGGGTGGTGGTCCGAATCGAGAGAAATTGGTTGTGGAATAACTTTTGACCTCTCCAGCAGGACCCTATCTGATCATCACTACGCCACAGTGTGAGGGATGGATTCATACTTTCATCACTCCTGGACACGCTGACCGCCACATTCCTACCCATACCTCAAACCTATTTTCTTCCCAATTTCCCCTTCATCTCCTTCCTTTTTTTTGAAACACCCTCCACATAGTATCCCAAAAGATGTAATTGGGGAATTAATTTACGTGGGGCCTCCTTTGTGGAGCTAATGTAAAAAAATATGACGCTTACCAATAATAATATCACGGCTGTTTTTCAATATTTTGGTCTTTTTGAGTCTTACGCGCCGTATCGTTTTGAATTGGATTTAATCATACAAAGTTCAGATTGCCCCAGTTATATATATAAATCCAAGGTATTTTTTAAAAGGCACCCACTGCAATAAATATGTAGTCACTCTTCCACCAGCGGTCGAAATAGCAAAACACAAAACTCATCCGCGATCGCATTTAAATTCAATTAGTAGTCATTATTTAATGTCTCAATGATTAACCTTTAGCCTTTCCTTTCAAACGGCGCAAATAACAAACTACAAACAGTTAATATAAATAGCTCGCCGGAGGAATGTGGCAGGGGGGTAGTAGTAGGGGGTGGACTGGGTGATGGTGGGGTGGTGATGCTAGGAATACTGGAGATATTCCATCCGAGTCTTGGAGTCATTGAGCGCTCTGCTCTCCATGTAGCGTCAATCTGCGGACTTCCAATGTCCTGTTTCGCGAACTTACTTCACCACACACAACCCTTCGATAACACAACACTCGTTTCGTTATTTTTATAACTTAGGCGATATTTTTAACGGTAACTGATTGATAGTTTGATTATATAATAGTTAGTCTGATTGATGGTGAGATTGTTTGGGAGTTTTACTGTTGAACTGTCGGAAAAATAGATTGATTGATAGTTATTTTGTACTAGCGCAGACAGAGAAACCCGTGAAAATCACAAGATATTATATTATATAATAATTCCAGGTAAGTTTTTAGATTCTCACGGCTAAAAGCATTTTTGTTGTTTGTTTTTGGGGTGTTATGCCGTGTTGCGCTAACTCCTTCTTTAGCCTAAAGATTTCTCTATCTAAATTGCGTTTCCAATTTAGATAGAGAATTAAAATGGTTCTCTGTTAAAATATTATATTAAATGTTATATTTGACGGCCTCCGTGGACGAGGGGTAAGGCTCTAGACTAGGAAGCTAGTGGTCACGGGTTCAAATCCTCCATCTTGTTATTTCACGATTTACTATTTAGAGTAGAATATTCTCTCAGTATCAGCTTGGTATAATGGTACGTATACATTTGCGAACTTAAACGCGAACCCAGCCACGCGGCGTTTCCCACCATTTGCGGTTGCTTCGATTCTTTCCCATAAGTTGAGGTTCAGTTCGGAAGTTCGGCTCGCGTATGTATACGTAGCATTAGACCAACTTTGGCTGTATTTGGTGATCAGTTCTTAATAGTCGGGTACTTCCCCACCTTCTTCTTCCCCATCTCTTTTCCCTCCCTACTACCTAAATGGGAGCAGTTGGGGCTCTTGTGCGGTTTCACAAATAACAAAACAATCATAATATAATTTTAATGAATGTTTCACATAAAAAAGGTAGGTACTTGAGCATTTGTCTGAATTTGTTTATGCAAACAGTTCCAATTCCAGATACAACAGACACATAACCGAAAATAGTAACACAGACCGGTGAAAAATCACGGGATATCATAATATTTGTTTTAAAAAATATTTATACTTTTTAATTTTCATTTACAGAACCCATTTTGATGGGTTCATTGGGTTCCCATTGGGTTCGAGTCCCAGATGTGACCGTTTCCTTTTCTGATTTTTCTGTTTCAGATTTTCGTTTAAAAATCACTAATATTGTCTTCAATATTTAAATATTATAATTTGAGGTTTTACTCAATAAGTTATTCCGAAAAATAATAATTCATTTTCTAGACTTGCATTAAAAGTCAATAGATGTCGCACATTAAAAATAAAAACAATAAGATAGGTTTATCTATAAGACGCTGTCTAGGATTGCATTTAGTTCGGGTTGAATCTTGCGATCATACATAAAGATAGTTGCCAATAAAAATGTGCGGTGAAAAAATGAAGACAACGTTGGTAGTTCTTATTCGAAGTATGATACAGTTAAAAGTGACCGAGAAGGATAGGGTCCCATTAGCGCAGTTGGTAGAGCATTGTCCCGGAAAGACAAGGGTTCTGGGTTCGAGTCCCAGATGTGACCGTTTCCTTTTCTGATTTTTCTGTTTCAGATTTTCGTTTAAAAATCACTAATATTGTCTTCAATATGTTAATAACTTTTATTATAAAAATAGTGGTGTAAACAAAGTTCGTTATTTTCATAATATTGTGTTTGTAATTGGAGTTGAACAAAGTTTGTTAAACAACTGTATTAATTACACCCTCATCATGCAAACGATCCCACTGATTCATGTGTGTAAGTTTTATTAAAGCCAGAAGGCCTTCGGTTTTCCACTAAAGTTTACAAGTATACACAAGTTAAACGAGTTTGTAGTCTTTCAGAAAGGTTGAAGGGGTACGTTTTTAAAGATATTTGTCTAAAGTTCCCAAGTGGCAGTGTGTGTCTCTCAGTCACCGCAGGGTTGTGCATTAGACACTAAGTAAAAAGTTCTCCTCCCCCGGTTGAGTGGGTTGGTTGTCTCCAACCCTAAACTAATGTTCCACTTCTGTCTAAAGAAAATAAAAGTATTCTAAAGTTTCTCTCAACTCTCAAAGTCAAACACAAAGGACATCTTGATTGATACACTTAACTTTATCAGATTTAAAGGTTTTTCTTTTGAGCGTGGAATGTGACGAAAGGGTAAAAATAAGTACAATGTAATAGTGCGCACTAGGAGAACCTGCCGTATGCCTAATTATCATTTTAAGTTACCTATAGAAAAAAACATAAAAAAATTACTTGAAAAACTTAGATAAAAGAAAACTTTTGTGTTCGCGAGTATCGAGAAGTCGCGAAGTATTAGTTTCTGCAAAATAAGCTTTGTGCGTTTGCAGCTAAGGGTTAAAGAGGTCGAAATTCCGATGCCTGAACACGCGCATTTGCCTTGATGCGAAAACACTCGAACTTTCACGAACACATGTGTTTCGAGATCGTGATAATATATTATGTCTTTACTAAAAGTTTATCGGGAAACTTGGTAATTCATTCATTAAGGCCTGCAATTCCGTTATTAACCGGATTACCATTTTTTTAAGAGATTCTTAATAAATTAGCAATACTAATTTTTCTCCGTACACTTTCTACTAAATCTATGTATACCTTATATTATTGAGGTTTCCGTATTGTGGAAGCACACTCCAGTGGACGTCTGAGCAATAAACAAACAACATTTCTAGAGTCTTAGCACTTTTTAAAACTTACTTATTCTCAATTGGACACCTAGCATCTTGTAGGATTTTGATATAATTTGTTTGTTTAAAAAAAATATACAAATAAATTTAAAAAATAATAATTAAGATTTGCTTTTGATCTACACTGACATAGATTGAAAAGGTCTATTGTTCAAGTTGTAGACTTTATAAAATTACAATACATTGTACCATACAAAATACAAAGTTAATTAAAATATTGTGACGGTGTTTCTTAGTCCTCCTCACTAGGGAATCCTGTGCTTAGCCGGACTTAAGTTATTTTATTTTTCTTCTATTTCAGTTTTAGTGTTTTTTAAAGGTTTTCGTCACTGACCTCTTTCAGCCAGATTTTTATTATTGATATATAACCATTAAAATGTATTATTCCGTTTATGTATGCGGGGAGGATATTGTGAAGTTTTGTTGCAAAATAAATTAAGTTTCACTACCGAATGCAGTTTTGTCTTTTTGATTGTTTTAACTTTTTTGTCACTTAGATATGTTTAAGGACATGTTTGACATGTTTGATTCACAATATCCAAAGACATAATCAAGATCGCTTTGTTATTCCGTACAATCCAGTTAGATTACATAGGTTTAAATATGTTCATGTCATCCGCGTAAAACACAAAGTAACACTTTTGAAAACATGCATAAACGTAATTTATATGGAAAAAATATTATAATTATTTCAAAAGAAGCAGTCAACAATGCAGTCAAAATTATTGACTTTTAAGAGGAGCATTATAATTTTTGTATTATTAATTAATAAATAATTTTTTTAATTAATTTCTTTGTACATACTAATTGTATTTAGAGCAGTTTCAGATAGAACCAACTTAGAACTTATGTAAAGGCACTCATAAATTAAATTATAATCATTTATTTTGAAAAAATAACTGGGAACTTTGATCATCAATATCAACATCAAAGGACACTCCAAGATCGAGAGTCCTTACAAATATCAGTTTATTTGAATTTGCAAATCAAATCAAGCCACAATTTTGATAAATTCAGGAGAATTATATTTAACATAACAATGAAGAGGGAAAAGATTAAAATCCTGGAAGCACTTTAAATAAACAAATCATGAAATCGTTAACAGTGGCAGTAAATTTACTAAGCCCATATGCTTCCAAGCGTCTGTAGTCAGTGAGACTATAGCATCCCAAATTGGGGTATGTTGTGAAAGGAAAGGGAAGGTGAGGAAGTACCTGGCTATTCAGATTTGGACACCAAACTCGGCAAAACCATTTCAAGCAACGTTTCAATTCTAAATGGTGGTCTTAATCCAGGGCAATACAAAGAGTATCATCTACTTTGGAAAGTGCCGCAAGTATTCTGATAGTATTATTACGCTAACGTCTGGACGGTCTAGGCCCTCTGCTTGGTCGAATTCAAATCGTATGTTTCGGTTAAATCCCGAATAGGGGGTCTGCAGGCAAAATTCGACCACTCTGCCCCTCAATTTTAACCAACCGTAAGGTTCATTTCGGTTTGCAGGCGACCGGATCCAAAAAAATAAGACTTTAAAATTAAGACCCGATTTCAAACTGAAATAGTATCGCCTCATGTAATACGATATTTTTAAAAAACATTGTTTCTGCTCATATAATTTTTGGATAATATCGAAGAAAATATGTTTTAGAAAGTTCATAATCCATTGGATTAATTACATTACAATGAAAATTATCCACAATTACGTAATTATGTTTGATGTTTATAAAAAATCACGTGTTCCTTGAATATGGCCGATACGCACAGCGGCTGTAGATGGCCGACAGAGCGCACCTCTGGCAGTATAAGAACGAACCAAATGACTGGCGCGACTATTTAAATATGCAGCTAACAATACACATAGTTATGCAAAATTACTTGACCATTAACAAGCCATTAGTAAGAAGATTTCTTTTGGATCACTTTGTGATGGCATTATTTATTTTATTAAAACACAAATAACTTTGTTTTCATCACTTTATTGTTTTTTTTTTAAATTTAAAAAATTAGAAAACATGTCAATATAAAATCAGATATAATTAATAAGCAAAAAAAATTATAAACCCTATTTTAAATATTTTCCCACTCAAATGGTCTTTCCCGTCTAACGATATTGTAATTCTTAATTCTGATAAACTCTGCCCACCTCCCCCCTCCTTCCACTTCTTCTTTCCAATTGTAATCTATATTTAATTTTTGACTTCAGTGTATACTTACTCCTGATGAGGTGAACTTCGTTCATGAAACATGTATTGGTTGTATATAATAAAGTGAGGTTAACAGAGTTATTTGTTTTTTAATAATATAAAGTGGATATCAAAAGGACTCATAACAAGTTTCAGTAAAAGAGACAAACTCCACAAACAATGCAAATCTAACCCATATGACATCTATCTCATAAATTTCTATAAACGATATCGAAACTTATGCACACGACTTGCACGTATATCGAAAGAAATATATTATAAAAATAAATTAGATAAATGCAACAAGGACCCCAAAAAAATTTGGCAAATCCTAAAAGAAATATCCCACACATCTTCAAAGAAAAGCGATTCCATAACCGAGATTAAAATAGATAACGAGATTATTAAGACATCAGAACAACCACTAAAAGTATGTAATTTTGTGAATAACTATTTCGCTAACGTCGGCAAGGTATTAGCAAACAGAATCACTACAAATGACGATATCCCAGAATTCTCAAACCACTATACACACACTAGTGTTTCTTCCTTTAAAATACCATACATTACCCAAATACAAACACTAAAACTTATAAACGAACTAAAAAACACAAACTCTCAGGGTAGCGACAAAATATCACCGATGACACTAAAAATAATAAAGTCAGCACTTCTTATCCCACTTACTATACTTATAAATCGGTCCATTAAAGAAGGAGTGTTCCCAACTATTTTGAAAACGGGCAAAGTAATTCCAATCCATAAAAAAGGAAACAAGGAAGAAATTAATAATTACAGACCAATCACAATTCTAAACACGCTTTCAAAAATTCTCGAGAAACATATCAAAAACCACCTTTTAATTTTTCTTAACAAAAACAACATACTATCACCAAATCAATTTGGATTCAGGGAAAATATGAGTACCTCACATGCCATAGCCTCAGTAACAGACTTCCTCAAAACAAATATAGATCAGGGTAAAAAATGCCTTGGAATATTCCTAGACCTGGCAAAAGCGTTTGACACAATTCACCACCAAAACCTGCTAAATAAACTTAAATATTTCGGAATCACGGGAACAGAACTCAAATTAATTGAAAGCTACATGGAAAATCGCACCCAATATACTTCAATAGAAAACACATGTAGTGACAAGGAACAAGTATCCTACGGAGTACCACAAGGCAGCATACTTGGCCCAATCCTATTTCTTATTTATATTAACGATCTATGTCACCTCCAAACAGACGGGGAAATTATAAGCTTTGCTGATGACACTGTGTTACTTTTTAAGGCCACTGACTGGAACACACTAATCACAAAAGCTGAAGTTGGCCTAAATATTACAAAAAAATGGCTTGACTCTAACTTATTAACTTTAAATATAGATAAGACTAAATTCATAACCTTTAGCATAAACTCGAGAGGCCAACCCGCCAAAAACATCTACCTTAAAATACATTCCTGTCACTCAGCGAGCACCCCGTGCAATTGTCCTGCAATCACACAAACCGAAAATATCAAATATCTTGGTATATACTTCGACCGATATTTAAAATGGGACAGACATATTGAATCGGTTAAAGGAAAGATAAACAAGTTGATTTACTTTTTCAAAAACGTGAGAAATATACTGAACATATTTGATATTAAGAATATATACCTCGCAATAGCACAATCTATAATGGAATACGGCATTATTACCTGGGGCTATGCCAGTAAAAAATACATTAACACACTATATAAAGCTCAGAAAACCTTAATAAAAGTAATACTTAAAGTACCAATACTAACACCCACTTCAACCATATTTAAACAATTCCCAGTGTTGAAGATTCAAAAACTATATTCAAAACAAATACTTACTTTCCTTTACAAGAACCTAAACACATTTAAAACTTCACAAACTTCTCGCAATACCAGAACAAGACATGCACACCAACTACTAATACCAAAAACCAACACATCCTTTGGACAAAAACACTACAGATTCCAGGCTATAAAACTATTCAATTCACTTCCAACACAATATAAAACATCTAATCTTACAGAATACAAAAAACACATATGGAACTGGCTACAATCCTGTTAATATTTAATTTTTTATATTTCACTTTTTTGGAATAACTATGGAAAAACTACTGTCATAACTATGGAAAAATCGATTTTATATTTTAATTTTTAATGTTTCTCTGTGTAACCAACTCCACTGTATTATTTTAGAATTATATAACTTTACAATTGAAAAAGTCCTCCACAACACAGGTGAACTCCTAGCGTGGAGGACAATATACTATACCATTGTTTAACAAATATATTAAAGAATAAATAAAAAAAAAATAAAAAAAAAAAAAAAAAAAAAGTTTAATAAGATTTCATTATTTTATCTATTTCCGTTGTATATCAATGCATATTTATTGGATGATTTTTATAGCGCCGCTTTTGCGAAATATCACCTCAGGGGCGCTGTACAGTTAATGCAGATATTACAAAAAAAATATATAAATATTACAAATTGAAATTGAAATTAAGTTAAATAAAATGAAGTACAGAAACAGGTGAAACGGAGATGGAGAATCTGCTGCAAGAATCCTAGGTGGTGAGGAAACTGGACCAGCTGCTGCAGCGAGAGAGTCCACCGCGTCCACCAACAGTGCCAGCACGAGGTTCGTCATCCTTCCAGGTATGTGTCTGCTGCTAATAGAGCGCTGACACAATGTCCTCTCATGGATTCCAGACCTTGGCAGCACCGCTGTGACATTCGACGAAGGTAGAGGATGGAGACTCTGCAGCAAGAATCCCAGGTGGTGAGGAAACTGGACCAGCTACTGCAGCGAAAGAGTGCACCGCGCCACCAACAGTGCCAGCACGAGGTTCGTCATCCGTCCAGGTATGTGTCTGCTGCTAATTAAGCGCTGTCACAGTATCCTCACATAGATAACAAACCTTGGCAGCACCGCTGTGACGTTCCATCTCCTTGTACACTTGTTTATGGTGATTATGTTAGTGGTGCATTGTTCCGAAATAAAAGGCGGCGGACGAGATAATAAATCACCTTGGGCACTTGTTAGGGCTTTCAGAGTTTCCAAGAATAACATTGAAAACATCTGGCGTACCTACAGTTACCGATTCTCGTCCCAAGTTCAACTTAAGCGAATTTAGAATATTTTTAGCACAATTTTCGATTATTCATTTTTGAAACACTGCTCTCTAGTCACATTATTATTAAGTTCTGATTACTAATTGGTAAGTTAATTTAAAATGTTGATTCACTGATTTTTAAAATAACTTCAAAGGGATGTTTCCTCGTTTCCCTTGAAAATACTAAAAAAAACACAAAGCGGTTGGAGACGGCATGACGCGTCCAGCTGCCACAAAGGGCGCTTCACATATGTACACAATAAAATGTAAACATTATATTTATTTATTTATTGGAGAATTTGCATAGCGCGCTTTTGTGAGATATCACCTCAGTGGCGCTATATTGTAATAATCTACCTTTATATATAAATTTTTACTCTCCTGATGAAGGTGTATATATAATCTAACTTTAAACTTTATTAGATACAGTAACAGTTGTAGGTAAAGAATTACCACCAGTTGGAGTAAAATTAACACCTTTTAATTAAACTGACCGCTAATCTCATCGCACAAATACCCTCCTTTTATTTATAAACACGGGTACAATTAATCAATATATAATAATCTATTATTTCAGTCAACTTTTTTACAACTATCTTTAATTGTTGTGACAAACTATACGATATTGATTCAACTTATAGACATTGACGATTGTAACACATATTTAAGCACTGCAAGTCTCCTATGAGCAAATTATATTAGATACGATAGCAGTTTATATCAGTTGTAGACATGTAGTTAATAAAAGTGTTTCATTTGAAATAATCCATCACAAATACGTAAAATTTCATTGATTCAAAAAACTGTCATTCTTATTACGCCTAAATTTAGCATTTTATTATTCATTAAATCCTTCCTGTTCCGTGTTTTAATAATATATACTCACCCTCTCTCTCTGTGAATGACGTAATATCTACCTATTTAATGTAACTTTTGTTAGTGTCACTTAAACTGGGCGAAGCCCAACCGAGTGCCACCCGCAGGGCCCAGCAGCAAAAAACCCGCGGAGCGAGTTTTTAACTGCTTGTACTATTTATTATTCCAAATGAATAAACAGTTAAATAACACAAATCAATCAAATAAAATTTACTTGCGCGCGCCATGTTAGTCCGAATAACAAAAGGGTATGTATCAGACGATGTATAAATTTGAATGAAGCAAGTAGTGTGTGTCAATATCTAGTTGTTGCGAGGTCGTTCCCTCTGCCTACCCCTGCGGAGAAACGGAGCGATGGTTAGTTAGTAAGAGAAATAAATACATGTATTTCTAAATTATTACAAGCAATAATTAGTTGCCTGAAATATCCATTCAAATTGAAGATATCTCCCGAGTAAAAATAAACGCCGCCGATAAACTTGAATAGAAGTTTCACAGAACTTGAAAATTATCTTTGAAATTTGATGAATTGTTCAAATTCTGTGAAGCAATCCGTCATAAATCAATTTAAAATCGCCACTAAACAATGGGTATTCAACGGTCTTTCTAAAAAACTTTGTAAAATTTTTTTTCAATTGATAAACGTAAAATAGAAACTGACATAAAATAGTTCATGTAAAGATACATAAGATGTACAAATTGCGTATCCAGTCAAAGTGGGTAGTTTATCCGTTGTATAAACTTCAAATAATAATAATTTCTCATCGGATTTCGATATTTAAAGGTATATTAAATGTTATATTTTTCACTTTAAATAAATGTTCAACCGAGTGGTCAGAAGCAAGCTGGAGTACGCCAGTATTGTCTGGACACTTTATCAACCTAAATACATAAATATGATTGAACAAATTCAAAAAAAATTTCTAAGGTATGTTTACATGCGATCATACGGAATATATCCGAAATTCATGCATCACGTGGAACTGCTAAAGGAGACAAATTACCAAAGCCTGGAGACCAGGCGTAGTGCCGGACTCATGGTATTTGAATTAAAGTTACTAAAAAACCTTATCGATTGTCGATATCTCCTGTCATGCTGTGGCTTATTCGTTCCTGATAAATACTGTTGAAATCGTAGCCACGACCTATTCTGCATACCGCAGGGTCGGACAGATATCATTGCCCAACATAGCATGACAAGATGTATGACCTTGCTAAATGCCCTACCAGCGGATAAAGATGTATATATAAGGTGAAATAATATAATAAGCAATAATTTTTTATTAAAATACTAGTACATATTGAATTATCTGGCCGGTTGGTGAAATAAGCCGACGTAGCTTAGTTGTTTTGAGCACCTGACCGGACGGTGGTGTGGGTTCAATTCACGTCGGCGGAAATTATTTTTACTTCGATTTGTGGCGAGTACCTAATTATGGCTTAAAATAATTTGTTATCCTTTGCGCTATGCATAAAAAAACTTATCTTATAAACATTAGTTTATCATTAAAAAATAACGTGGTACTAGTAAATAAATGGTTTTATTGGAACTTATATGTTATATATAATGGACAGTGTATTAATTAATGTGTGTTAATATATATATGTTTTAGATGATAAAAAAATTATATTTATTTACATTTATTACTAGCTTAAAATAATGAAATAAATTGATTCTTAAATTACAACATGTACCCATTTTTACTTTGTAGGTTACTTATTGCTTTAGTAAGACAATTTTTCGGACAGTTTTACAGTTTCCATCATCATGGACATTGTAACGCTGCCCGAAACGTTCGCCAAAGAAGTAGGAAGAGTAACACGGCATAGTAACCCAAAAGCTAATAACCGAATTATTTTAATTGATATTAATTGCACGGAAATTTTTTTGTGATCTGGTAAACCTAACTGAACAAAAATCCGTCATGCAAAAATTGGATATCTAGATAAGCCAGATTCATGTGAGTGGTATTGGTACTTCAAGTTTCTAAGACGTCTTTATGCAGTTAAATCTAACTGCAGTTTGTTTCAAACAACCATTACTAATCTGGCGCCCGTGACATCTTCGTCCTGGTCTTGTGTTCGGAAGCCATAAACGTTTCCGTGTCCGCAAGATGGCGGCCGGATGTGGGATGTCACGTGCCTCCGGAAGTTGGTGCCCACTGCCAATATGTTCTCGCCACCCACTCCAGTGCATGTTCCCCACCTCCTCCTAACCCAGATGCCTAACTAATAATTAGTATTTTCAATACGTAGGAAACTATTCACGTCTTAGGTAAATGGTATGTTAAAAGAATACGTTAAATTTATGATTAGAAATCAAATGGAAGTTACTCCAGGCTACTTACTAACTTTAGTGTTCTCTTCTTCTTTACGTGCACTCTATGATCGAGGGGTAAAGCTCTCAACTAGCAATCCTGAAGTCGCGGGTTCAAAAGCTGGCGTGCGGAAGCAAATTTCATTTGCTAATTTGTGGTATTTTACAACTTCTTCATTTATATAGCGTATTTGCGATACGTTCCTGAGTGGAAGACATTTTTAGTATCGCCCTGGTGTAAGACAACCATTCAGAAATGAAATGGCTTTAGCCGTGTTTGGAGACCAAATCTGAATATTCAGGTACTTCCTCACTTTCCTCTACCCCGTTTACGCTATTTTCAGTCTCACAACATACCCCTATTTGGCATGCCATAGTCTCACTGGTTCCAGACGGTTGTGACCGTTGACAGTCGATCACGTGAAAATGTTTGTACTAAGGCACTCATATGAACAATAAATAAACAGAATGCTGTTAATTTTCTTTACACCGATCTACTTAAGTAGGTACCCACGTAAGTTCTTCAATCATAGATATACAGGGTGTATCGGCACGTACCCGACAAACTTTAACCAGCTATTCCTTAGCACATTTGGAGTAAAAAATGTTATGGGCACTTTGCTGTCCGGTAACATTTTTTTTTAAATAAAAAATTTACTATTCATATATTCACCACATGTCACCAATGTTTTATCCTTTGTCAAAGTTTGAAAACTCGTCTGGCAATATTTTGTTCGAGTTTCGTTGAATAATGTACGTACGTACCTACATTGGCGCGCTTTTACAATCACAACGAAATGGCACGGCACCATTCGTCTCATTTTTAACTATAATTATTTAGTGTGTACGAAAGAGCGAGGACACTTTTTGACACACTTGCTAATAACAGCTATTGAACACGAGAAACAATGCAAATGACAGTGACGGAGTGTGGATTTTTTTTATTTATTTTTTGTTTTTAATGGAAAAAAATGTTACCGGACAGCAAAGTGCCCATAACATTTTTTACTCCAAATGTGCTAAGGAATAGCTGGTTAAAGTTTGTCGGGTACTTGCCGATACACCCTGTATAGTACGTAATACACTTTTTTATTCAATACATCTTTAATTCGAAGCCAAATCGAATATTACTTCTTGTTCTGGTCCCCTCATTTTATAAAACATTCAGATTCAATAGAAAAAAATCTAAATAAAACACATTAATTTAAAACATAAACAACAATTACTTAATGAAACAATTAAATTTATTACAATTGGCAGATCAAAGAATTATATCCGACTTAATATTTAAGTTCAAAATTGTAAATGGTAGTATAGGCAGCCCTGATTTACTTAACGTCATTGAATTTTACCATAGACATATATTCATATGTCTGTGAATTTTACATATTTATTTTGTAAGAAACAAACAGCTTGTATAATATTTTTTTATTATTATTATTTCATGTATGATTCATACTTGCATACTTATGTTTCTATAAAATAGTATTTTTTAGTTCTTTTAAGTTATTTTTACTATTATTTTATGTGTGATTCATACTTGCATACTTATTTCTCTATAAAATAGTATTTTTTAGTTCTTTTATGTTATTTTTATTATTATTTCATTTATGATTCATACTCGCATACTTATGTTTCTATAAAATAGTATTTTTTAGTTCTTTTATGTTATCTTTATTATTATTTCATGTATAACTACCACAACACGGGCATTAGCCTAGTATGGTAATTAAAATAATGTCAAAAAATGTAACATGTAAACATTTATTAAATAATAAAAAAAATTATATTTATTATATACAATGATAGATATAAATATACAAGTTATCTGAAGTCAAGCCACAGAAGTTTCTTATGTTAAAGTTCATTGGAAATGAAGTTTTAATATCTTAAAATTAATTTGGTGTTAAAGGAAGGGGAGAGGAAGATGAAAATAGGAAGAGGATAGGAGATACTCCCGATACATTCCATACTCTCATATAAATAATCGATCGTACGCATTACTTCATATCGATATTTCTTTAGGTTATTACCAAAGATATCAATGCTGTAAATTTTTTTATTATATTGTACAGATATACGAGGAATTGGGTTTTTTTTTCGAATGTATGAGAGCTACTCGTTCCAAAATCGTGTTTAAATGTAACAATACTAGGACTGAGCATTTCAAACACTCGCTCTTGCCTAGATTACTTGAAGTTAGTAATATATAAGCATATGTAGCGGATCTATTTAACTGCACGGAAGGAAGATATAAAAAGGGCGTACTATCATATATTTTCAATTTAAAAAAAATATATTATTTTAGTAGCTTGATTTTTTTTAAAAAATTTTTTATTATTTTTTTTTTTATTAACATTTAAACCTGCTAAACTACTTATGTAGTTTGTCAGCAGGTATATAATGACAACATTTTTGCAATAACATGGTACAATGGTAAACAGTATGTAGGTATGTATAATGTTGATAATAAATTAACAATAAATGATAAGTTGGTTAAATTACAGAAATTGTATAAATATAAATATGTAAGAAGCAGTATAAGCCTCATATAACAACACAAGCACAAATGAATTTAATATGAACAAATGAATATAATCAACAAGTACTTCTATGGTTTTAATATAAATAAGGTGATACAAATTTATAACGATTTTCCATTTCCCTAGAATGTGAATTCCAATTAGGAAAAAAAGGTCTTCAGTAGTGCATCAATATAAATCCTCAGTATCTAATAGCCATTTCCTTAGATTATATTTGACTTTGGCTGTAAAAACGTTTATATTTTTAATTGTCATTGGTAGTTTATTAAATATTCTGGGTACAATAAAGTTTAGGGTTCTTTCACCGTATTTATTGGTACATTTCGGGACCACCAGTCCTTCATTTTGGGTGAATCTTGTATTATGTTTATGGAAAACTCTTTCCCTATACAAGGAATCAGACAATATAAGATGTTGACTTACAATATTATAAAACAATAATCCTCTGACAGGTAAAACATTCAGAGACTTGTATATTAATTTAGTGTCGCTTCTGTGTGCATTGGTATATTTATGGATTAACAATTTTGTAAGGGAGTTTTGTACTGTTTGGATATAACTTATATTAGTTTTACAAGATAGATAGGTATTACAGTTTTTTTGGTCGGTTTATATGTACCGTTGATATAAAATAAATAAAAATAATGCGAAGTGTAGATTATGTTGTAGGGATGCAGAGGGATAAAATAAATGAACTAATCAAAAAGAAAAGCACCTGGGTACCGTTTCAAGCATGGGAATGGCTCGAGTAATTGAATTTGCAGGATATTTGGCTCCGGGGCGAAGATAGGAAGGAATCGCATTCATTACAGTCGTCATTCATCACACCATTCCCGCAGAGCCAGACACCAGATGGTTAGCTCAACAAGACAACACCAAAAGATAACAACAAACATAGCACCGCAACAAAACACAACAAAACAAATAACAACCTAGCATCAAATTACAACGTAACAGGGCAATACAGAATAGCCCAAATAATGAAAGAAAATTAGTTTTTACCCTTCTGCTCTGCAGTCATGTTCCAAAATCTCATCCTTTCAGCCTCATCTCCACTCCCAGCAAACGAACTAATTTAATAATAATATTTGGCTAATTTATATAGCGCCGTCGTTCGTGAAAAATCACTTCAACGGCGCTGCATAAATATATTTATTAAATAATAAACTAGGGTTCAATTATTTTACAAGCAATATTTATTCGCCTGAAACACTCATCCACATTGAAAAATCTCCTGATAAAAGATGCATGACGCCAACGGGACTCGAACCCGTGTCCCTTCGATTAGGATTCATAATAACTAGTGACTTATTTTAATAATATTTTTAAATTATTGATTATCCGGTTAAAATTCCCGTTTTAAGGCCCTCAACGAATGTAATAAAAGGTTTAGTAAAATTCGAATATATTATCATGATGTCGGAACACGTGTTCTTAAAAATCCTAATATGTTATTTATTATCAAGGCATATGCAAGTGCATTTACACGTGTTCCAAAATTAATAATACTAAAAGTTGGTCAGGAAACGGCCTGAAATCCCGTTTTCAACCGGATTACCAATAATTTGAAGAGATTTTTAATAAATTGGCAACAATCATTTTTCCCTGTGCAGTGTGACAACATCGGGGCTGCCGAATTAAAACACCGTCTATCACTATTGTTTGACACCAAAATTAATAATAGAATTCAAGAACGTAAAAAGTTTTATGGCAAAAGCGATTGAATTATTTTGAGAATAAAAATATTACATTTAAATAGCTTTTTCATTCAAATTAATATTATTGTAATTTAACTTATTTTGTTTACGCCATGTTTTCACATAATAAAGGTATTATATTGTTAGGTTGTTAGGCTAGTTTTTTTTAATATATATTATTTGAAATAACAAAAATAATTTGTGCGCAATAAGGATATCCAGCGCATCTGGATAATTACCGAAGTGACCTTGTTAAGTGTGCAAAATTTCATCAATCTCAAAATAAAACTGTAGATTTGTACACAAATCAAATACACGCCGCCCGAAAACGGTTGTGCGTTTATTTTTTATATGTTTTTCTTGCATGAGGATGGAGCTTGTGAACATGCAATATCAATCTGCGTTATTTGTTTTTTTTGCATGAGGATGGAGCTTGTGAACATGCAATATCAATCTGCGTTATTTGTTTTTCTTGCATGAGGATGGAGCTTGCAAACATGCAATATCAATCTGTGTTATTTGTTTGATTTGTGAAAAACGTTCTTTATTAGCCCTGCTTAAATTTGATTTGAAATGTTCCTCAACAAAACAATTTTTTGACATAATATTTTTTGAGTGATGGGTAGCAAAGTGTGCAGGTACCTTATAGGACTGACATACAATTACCCTCAGTTTGTCAGTCGTTCAGGCAAACATAAATAACAAAACACAATTTCCTAGTCGAAGTGTTGTCTCGCTCGTCATATCTCCCGCCTCCATGTTCATCCCCTCACTGTCTGCCGCCACCCCCCTCCCCCCCAGCCCCCGGGGGGGGGAAATGTTTTGTTCTGCGGGAGTGAAAAACCGGAAATTACAGATGTTTTAGTTGTTACGCCTATAAGAACGGACGCAGGACCGGAGTTAGAAACTTCTAAGGTACTCGTAATATTGATCAAGGACGTTGTACTATTGCTCTATTATGTTTAATGAATTAGATATAGTATATATAAAGTCAAGCTTGGTTATAGCAAGCATACACAGGTTATATCCAAAATAAGTCTTTAAAGTCGTATATACCTACCTTCCTGCATCTACTATCAATATATTCGCAGATGTACACTATATTTTTATAATACGAGTAGGTAATTACTTACTTAGAAAAATACACTTTAATTACTCAAATTTATTATAAATGATTGTTTTTAAAGATTTCGCTTTCCTGCTTCTCAATTTCCTCCTCAAAACAATCAACGCATTATAGCTATAAGCCTTCCAAGAAAAGTATCACTCAATCTTATTATCACTAGGTTATGCGTATCGTACCGCTTGTCAGAAATATCTAGCTTTCGGGATTGTTTTGGTTTTCGGCTGTAAGTCACAAACAAGCAGAGATGTGCTCAAATCCATTTCAAATGGAAATGCAAAATGCAAAATGGGTATTTTCCATTTTGCATTTTAAATGCTTTTCTAAAAACAATTTTGCATTTTGCATTTTAAATGCTTTTCTCAATGCATTTTCCATTTTAAATGCTTTTTTGCAACATTCTTCCTACTATCTCCACTCATCTTTTTTTCATAAGCCCCAAATATCAGTCGGTCCTCAACCTCGCTATGAGAGATAATTTACATTTTTCAAGTTGCTCCCTGGTAGGAGCCCTGGCAACTGAGTGATACCATTACAAAAAATACTGATTCAAATACATACTGAACATGGGGCCACGACGCTGTAATATTAAATGTTAGATAGCAGTTTCTATGTTTTTACGTTGGCAACATTAGTCCCGCGCAAATTTTTTGTGGTTTCATAATCTGTAGTCGTGGTGTTTTTGGATTTACCATCATGTAATATATTTGTTCTACAGTGATGTCCATTATTAAATGAAAAATTCTATAATTATTTTAATTGGTTGACCTGAGAAACCATTTTGCATTTTCAATGCATTTTGAAAATAGGTATTTTGCATTTTGCATTTGAAATGCTTTTCTAAAAACCATTTTGCATTTTCAAATGGAAAAGTTTTGAACCATTTCCATTTTGCATTTCAAATGGTTTTGGGTACCCGTTTTGCACATCTCTGCAAACAAGTGATGCACAACGCGCGTCCCAAATCTTTCGGTACAATCATCGATATATAATCATGTCGATTTCATACGGCCCAATTGGCTATAAAGAAAAATCTAAATGTTCGGGCTAATTCATGAAAACTCTGGCTAAAAACGTTTTTTATAGAGTTTTGGTTAATTTACGCTGCATTTCCTAAATGGAACCCAATTCGAAGAACCGGTTTGCATAACACGAATTCTAAAAATCAAGAAAACCTTAAACAAAGAAAACAAAAAAAAAATTGTAGGTCGCGGCCTTTTTTAAAAAAATAGGCAAAGCGGCCCCTATATATACGAGATATTAATAATTTATAGAGATTCTTAATATATTGGCAATACAATACTCATTTTTCATCGTGTAGGCCTTCAGTTTACAAGTCCTACCCTGCCCCCCACCCCCAGGGGATGGGGTTGGGGGTGGGGGTAATCGTCAGACATGATGGACGTTCATTTGTTTTCATATTTTCACCCCAGAAAACAAGTTTCCGTCCGCCTGAAGATGATGGAATCGTTTCATTACCCGGCCCCGATGCTACTTTACTGCCTCTGTTACGCTTTCTGGCACTGCCGCTGCTCTACGTTTTACGAAGTTACTGTGACTGTAGGGCTAGCGCTATTTGGTCAGCTACTTGTTTTGACGGTCAACGTGATTAATTTTAAAGGTTCTCGACTATGAATTAGGAAGTCGCGGGTTAAAATCCCGATGTGCTCAAGTGAAATTTATATCATTAATTTTAGTTGTTTCACAATTAATTCGTTAAAAATATATATTAAATTCACACTGACCGCCACAAACACATATATATATATATATGTGAGATGTGAGATATCACCTCAGGGGCGCTTTACAGTTGATGCAGGTATTACAGAAAATATAAATATTACAAAAATAGAGTGAAGTTAAGTTAATAGTTAGATTATAGTAAAGCTTTTGATTTAGTTATTCATGATATCTTGCTGAGAAAACTTTTACAAATCGGTGTACACGGAGACCTCCTCAGATGGCTCTCGTCCTATATTGCAAACCGTAGCCAAGCAGTAGTCGTCGGTGGCTATAAATCGAACTGGGAAACCGTGCCGTCGGGAGTACCCCAGGGGTCATTATTGGGACCATTACTCTTTAATATATATATGTAATATATATATATATATATATATATATGACATTGGGAAATGTTTTCACCACTCCAGAACTTTATTATACGAAGATGACATGAAAATATTCTCCCCTGTCACGTGTATCAATGAGTGTACCCGCGTGCAAGAAGATCTAAATCGCCTAAATATTTATTGTGCAGAACACAACCTGCAAATAAATGTAAAAAAATGTGGCACCATCAGCTTCACCCGAAATAAAAATCCCATTTCTTTTAATTACTTCCTTAACGGCACAATACTGAGCAAAATGACAGAGGCTAAGGATCTGGGAGTAGTGTTAGATCCGAAATTACTTTTTGAGCGCCATATCGAATCCATGGTTGCAAAAGCTTCCAAGGTACTTGGCTTTGTACTCAGAACCTGCAAAAATTTTAAAAAAGTAAATACCATGAAAATGCTGTACTTTGCTTATGTACGCAGTTCTCTGGAGTACGCCTCTCAAGTATGGAATCCCACGTATAACACACATAGAAAGGATTGAGAAAGTGCAATATCGTTTTCTACGATACCTTGATTTTCGGGCCTATCGTCCTCATCTGAGTCACGAGGAGTCAGCAGCGTTTTTCAGGATTTCGTCACTGGAAAGTCGTAGAAACTCCGCAGACGTACTATTTTTACAAAAAAATGCCACCTCTGTGATAGATTGCCCGGAATTACTTGAAAGAATTCAATTAAGAGTACCCATCAGACAAACCAGACAAAATCACACACTAAACATCCCTCAATGTAACACGAACTCAAAACAAAATGCTTTTATTCACCGTGCTTCACACAATTTTAATACTTCATACAGTGAATAAGACTTATTTAACTCAGCACCCCACAATTTCAAACCTAAAATCAATAAATAATTATATTATCATTTTTATTTTTTATTACGTACATGCTACACATTACACAGACTAGATCCATCCCATCCCTATAGGCTAATGTAACTTTTTTTATTACATAAATATTATATATTCACTAAATAATTAAAATACTTAAGTGAAAACCTATTATTGGTTAAATAATTAACACTTAATTCACCATACTTTGTAATTATTATAACTGTTGGTTTTCCAAATAAAATAAAATTAAGTAAAATGAAGTATAGGAACAGGTGACACGAAGATAGAAGACTCATTATTAAGAACATTACTAGCTTATCCTTAGGAGATAGATATACCTACATCTCTTTTGATTATGATTTAAGATTTTCACGGCCAAAAGTATTTTCGTTATTTGTTTTGGGGTTGTTATGCCGTGTTGCGCTAACTCCTTCTTTAGCCAACGTTTCGGACAGCATTGCAGTGTCCATCATCAGGGCAAATGTGTTATTTGAGGTTGTGTTAAAATGTGAGCTTATGTATGAGGTTGTGATACCGTGTTGCCAGCTCCAACCCTCTGAGCTAACATTAACGTATCATTTGTTATTTAAAGTGGTTTTCTTCGTTTAGCTCTGGTGTAGCCGTCAATTACCGGATACCAAGAACTATTGAGCTTAGCTCCGTCGTCTCTATTAATGTTTACGGGATTTTTTATGAATTTCAATTTTTTGGAAGAAATTCCCTGAATGATAGTGAAAACCCTATTACCACCCGTTGCATAGTTTAGAAGTACTAAGCGCACAAACAGACAGACGCGGATAGGGAATTTATCTTATACTACTTATAGATAACAAAGATGTACACATCTCAGAGAACGCTACAAAATAATTAAAATTTTCAAGAATAAAGTCAGTTGTGTCAGGGTGTTTGTAAGAAAATAGTCATTCAGCGTTAGTCAGTTTATTTGTCTTAAAAGAGTTCACAGCTTATAGTAAAAATCAGAGTACAGGAAAGTTCTAACGTTCTCACTAAACACTTAGCGTAATAACCTCAACAGAGGACGCGTGGACTCTTAGTTGGGTTGAGATTTTCCCGACAAGTAATGTCCCTGAGGGAGCTGTTACTTGAATTCCCAAGGAGGACCCGGAGGGTTCTCTCGACTTGGTACTGGGGAGGGTTTAACTGGGCAATGACCACAAGGATTCTGTTGCTTAGTTTAACCAGGAGACTGGATACTCTGATTCCAAATAGGCCTGCACAGTGTTATATACCCTTTGGGGCAGGGTAGTGCCGGCCGATGACGAAGGGGTGGGGGTAGCTCGGCCAATGGGGTGTCTTCCTGTACGGGTGATGATCTGAAAGTTGCCGAGCGAGACGGCGCCATGCGTGTGAGGTAAAAAGTATTCTGATCCGTGCATCGGACAAAATACCGCGCGCTACACAGTTTATTTTTTAATTATTTATTTCCAAGCGGTTGGATAGTAACATTAAAAATAATTTTTCAGATTAATGAAGACATGAACCTTTTCTTTATAAACAAATACTATGCATTAATTAATGCTTCAGCGCAACTCAAGCGGGTCAACCTAAAGAGATGCATAGCATTTTTGTACACAATTGCAATGCCATAAATGTATGTAAATGTAGTACATTAGAATGTGTGGACAGTACTAAATATCTATGAATTATCATAGACATAATTATCATATATTCTGAGGTGGGATAAACATATAGACTTAACTTCCTCAAAATTCAGAAAACTTACACATCTTTTCAGGGCTATTAGAAATATTCTCCGCATTAAAGACATGAAAAGAATTTACTTTGCCATGTGTAATTCCTTATTAGATTATGCTTCCTTAGGTTGGGGAGGTTGTACTAAAACAATACTTGATCCCTTAGCAAAAGCTCAGAAATCACTTCTTAAAGTTATACTTAAAAAACCGTTCAGATACCCTAGTGATTCATTGTTTGAAGAGTTTGGTGTTCTAGATGTAAGGCAATTATACATGAGGAAAATCATATTACATACCCAAAGAACGCGTCACCAATACACTTCCGTACTCCATTATCACGATACTAGACATGCTAAGAGGAACCCAGTTGTTCCTCCCACCACTTCTTCATCTTTAGCTCAAAGACAATTCTCATACTTAGGCCCTAAATTGCTTAATCTTATTCCCGATGCATGGAAATAAAAAAGTGCTAACATTCTCCGAAATCTGGTAAATAATTGGCTTCTGATCTTGGGGAGAGATGAATGCGAAAATATGCTAATTAACAGTCATTAACTTGCTTTTCTTAAATGTCGTTTTTTCGAACTACACTGTATTTTATTATATATATATATATACATGTATTACAGTAAATTTATGTGTTTACCATTGTAAATTTAAAATCTTCTTATAACCTTTCTTTACATCTTTTTATTTTATTTTTCCTTTTTTTTAATTTCTCAACTCTATTTTAAATTTTAAATATTAATTTCATCTAAATAAAAAGTAAAATTTCAATTTTATAAACTTATGTCAATAATTTTTTACGATATTGCTATTTTTGTATTATCATATTTGAATATTCTTTTGGTCTATTCTCTACGTTTATATTATTTAAAATACAAGTTAGCAACTTCTTATATTATTTTTTTTTCTTTTCATATTATTTATAAAGTGCAATAAGTAAAAGTCAATACACTAGACTAAACATGAATCGCTTTTAATAAATATGTCTATTTCTGACTGTCCTAAAACAGGTATTCTCCGACAGCCAAATATCACTGTAATATGTAATATGTCATGTTTTTAAAAAAATAATAAATAAATAAATAATAAATAAATCAAAACAGTTAATAAAGAGACATATTTTTATTTATGAGTGCCAAAATTATTAGTACCTCAGTTAGCTTCCCAGTCCACCAAAACGTCAATAAGCCACTGCCCCACATAACTTCCAGGTAGCTTAATAAAGGACTTTTAACCCTTGATTTATCCGGTGACTTCATTCATACACAATTTACTTGGTGGAGTCCCCAGGACTCCCGGAAATAAAAACGTTAATTTAACACAAAATAAAACACTTTTTTAAATGAAATGCTAGTTACATTTGTTTATCACATATTTGGTTTTACAATAGCATAGGTTTTAACTTAAAATTATAGAATCACGTCCTTTTATTAAGGAACTTCTAGAATATATGAGACCTAACTTCTAGTCTCAACATTTAAAAAAAAAACAATTTTTAAAGAAATATAACAAAAAATTTAGTCAATTCTTATAAAATGTAAAAAAAACGTGCAAGACCTTCCAGTCACGGTTGGTGACACAGTCATTGCTTATTTTTTTGTACAGCCAAGGGACACAGGCCGAGTACAACTATAGCAAATATATACAGTTTTCCTCTTTAGACGCGGTGGACACAGGTGACAATACTTTCTTTCATTCCGGGGAAAAAATATAATTATAAAAAAATACCGTAAATAGGCTAAAACTGTAACAGTAATACCCCGGTGGAGTCTCACGGACTCCACTAGCGAGATTACTCACCTATCAGAGCCACGCACATCGGCGTCCGCTCTCCCTCGCGTTTGGCGCGTCCCTGCGTGAAGGTACTGGAACGCACAATATGTATTTCCAAAAACGAACGGTTTTATGAGCGCTGAAAGTTTTCAATTGAGTCCCAGGGACCTACCGGGTAAATCAAGGGTTAAGGTAAAAAATTAATTGGTTTTTTATCTTTTCTGAGAAAATTCATTTAAATTATGTTTTTATATTAGTTTGTAGTAACGGTATTCGTGAATTGAAAATGTATTTATATATTTCTTCCGAAGGTGTCTTCAGCTAGGAAAAAAAACAAAATTAAAATAACGAATTTATTCAGAAATGAAGCAATTTATATTCTCCAACTAACTACATTTCTTCAAACAAAAACAAGCAGAAAAAAATTGACGTACAAAACGTTGGAAATGTGCGTACAGATTATAAATACCCAAGAAAGATGTTTTGGTTTAATTTGTTCAAATAGCAATTTTATTGTGATTTAGTGTACAATAAACTAGCGCAGAGCCGTGAAAAATCACTGGATAGTTTTACAGGTGCTAATGCGTACTAGCATCCAGTCGAAACATGTTCCACTATTATCACACGAGTAGCAGTGCACGGGTACCGAATTCAGTAGTTTCCAGTCGTTCGGCATTAGAGCGTTGGAGGTAGCGCAGAATTATTCTGAGCAGTGTTAAGGCGAAGCTTAATGTTAAATCACTATTTTGATTAATCTTTATAACGAATTGGTGTACATTATGAATACCAAAAAAATATGCTGTAGATAAATTGAAGGTTTTCCTATCGTTTCGCTGGAGTAGAATACAAATAAAAAAAATTACTCATTAAAAAATATAAATGTAAACTACTAAACAAAATATTTTTTCAATAGAAATGTATGAACGCGTAAAGGAAACAACTTTTAAAAATACATTATTATAGCTAAGATTATCTGTGACAGTTTCACTCTGTTAACTTTTTTGCTTTCTTATAAAATTATTTACAAAATAAATAAAAACCAGTTGTGAGCTTGAAATTGAACGTTTCTAGACTCCGTTTGTCAAGCGATTTTAATGCCTATTACCTACAATATAAGGTATACCAAGAATATACACATTTTTGGCTTGTAGCTTCCTCGTAAGCGTTTTGCAAATTACGGGAGTGCGTATAATCTCAACATAGCGATTTATTATGTGTAATTTCCTGTAGCTAGTGCGACTATAGCATACCTGATTGTTATATTTTTTTAGGATTAAGGCAGTGAGGGGCGAATAAGTAGGGAAAGAGTAAGGATAAATAGAAAATAGATATTGGTAAAGCTATTTCAAGTAATGTTTTTAAAGGGAAGAATGGATTGATAGGTCTGTCAGTCCTGACTTCTGAACGCACTGATGTTCAGACTCTACACCCCCTTCAAACCTTTTTTTCTTTCCAGACCATCCACTCATACTTTTCCTTAATTAGACCCTTCACACAGCATCCCCAGATGAGATTGGCCCAAAAATGATTTTCCTCAGGTATGGAGTTAATGAAAAAAAGCAACGTTTCGGTTCCGAACGGTGGTCCGCTCTGAGTCACTGATATCGTAAGCCTCTCCTCGCATTACTTCTGCAGCAGCCTTCCCCAGTTTATTCTGGAAGACCCAATGGACATCTTCCTTTTTATAGTGATTTGTTTGTGGGGTATTATGGCGTTTTGCGCTACCTCCTTCTTTAGCCAACGTTTCGGACAGCATTGCAGTGTCCATCATCAGGGCAGATGTGTAATCTAAGGTTGACGTGAAATTTGTGTTGCTATACCGTGTTGACAGCTCCAACCCTCTAAAAGCTGACATTAGGGTATAATTTTAAAGAGTTTTTTTGCGTTTAGTTCTGGGGTAGCCGTCAATTACCGGATACCAAGAACTACTGAGCTTAGCTCCATCATTTCTATTGATATTTACGGGATTTTTATGAATTTCAATGGCCTCCGTAATCAGCCGTGCTCTATAAGTTTTGGGACTCCCCAGGACAGGAACAAATCCAAAGTAATGCCCGGTTTCAATTAAATTGCCGATTTGTCAGGGTGGCCGAGTTTACAGGCTCTGAAGTGTTCAGATATCTGTCTGACCTACATAAACCTTGTCACATCTGTTTCCAGATAAAAAAAAAATAGTTTTTGCAGGCCTTAGTAAGTCCTGTATTTTAGGTGTGGTTCCAAAGACAGTCTTGATGCTTTCTTTCCTTAGTATCCTGGCCATTCTGTCTGTCACACTGTGAACATAAGGTAAGGCAACATGGTATCGTATCTTCAAACATAAACACACATTTCACGTCAACCTTAGATTACACATCTGCCCTGATTATGGACACTGCAATGCTGTCCGAAACGTTGGCTAAAGAAGGAAGAGCGCAACACGGCATAATACCCCCAAAACAAATCACTATAATACTTTTGGCCGTGAAAATCTCAAATCATAATCTTCCTTTTTCATTCTTTGTAACTCTATGTACATGTTTATTATTCAAGTCAAGAAGCCACTTCAATAGCGAGTTTTGACTACCCACTCGATACCATTTTGTGACCATGCCACTCCCCTTAATAATCTCAAGCGCGGGTTTGAATCTTACAGGCTGCGCCAATATTATTTAGGTGTTTTATATGAGGTAGGTAACTTAGAACACTTCTGTTATTCTGCTACGCAATACTGTATATAAAGGCTCATCTAATGCCATCGCACTCTAACACCAGTTAACCAAAGTGTGGTATTTAAATACCACAGATATCAATAAAACTGAGAAATCTTCATGGAATCTAGTCTCTTATCCATCATACAGATATGATGACCTTATGTAAGTATGTAATTACCAAAATAGCGTAAATAAATCCTGAGATCTTCACACGGGTTTCATTTACCATTATAATATTGTAAATTACGACAGCTGTTCTTGTTAAGATATCTAATCAAGTAAACAATTCGAAGAAGTTTAAAAAAACAAACCTCTCATACTTCTACAGTCCATCAGTTTCTGGGGTTTTTATCGGTATCATTTAATGTCCTGAACGTGAATTCATCCTTCCTCTGATCGCCCCGCCCTTTAGGCTGGAAATGGTCCCTTATAATGTACGTATCACTGATTAAAACTTTCTGAATTGACGCCATATTTATGAAAATGTGATAATATTTAGACCTCCGGAGCATAACTTGATAACTTCCCCCGGGCGGATCTTTCTTCGTGCCCCGCACTACCCTGCGCCAGTTCATACAGCCTTTAAAGCGTTGGATGTATTGAGTCGCCATAGCGGAATTTATTTATCCGACAACATGCTACGAGATACCATATCTTCGGCGGAATCCGCAATTAAAATGGTCAGCGATTGAAGAAAATGATTGCTAATAATTGGAATATATGTGGAAAATTCCTGCAAAAAAAAAGTTTGTAAAGTAAAATTGTGAATGACAAAATCTTTAAGCAAAACAGCATCCATTTTTAAAACGTATTTATTTCACTCACGCTTGTATTATTTTCACACATATTTAGGATAGTAATTTTCTCAGAGTAAATCAAGAGTAAATCTCAGAGTAAGTCATGACAGCAGAATCAAGTAGCGGTAAAATCAACAGGCCTCCTCTTGGTTCAGCAGCCCCTGTGCACAGCAACAGAGAGCACATAATGATACTTGTTTTATAAATACGTCTAGATTTAGATTTTGTTTTCTTGATTGGTTGAATTATTGAATGAAGTGGAATTTTGATCGAGCTGAAACTCGGCAGATAGGCTTGTTGCAATATATTTATCAAATTTTGGATGCGTAAACACACAAGCATGTTTTCTGAAATTGGATGACATTATTTTTAATTTTAACCCTATACAAATCTCAATTACGACCAACAATTGAATTTGAGAGCCACCTCTGGGCTGGAGTCCCATAACACTTGATAAACCTACATGGTTCTGTGCAAAGGAGGGCAGTCCATCTGATTGACAATCCATTGTTAACAGACTGATTGCCATCTCTAATGCACAGAAGCAATGAGGGCATGCTGAGTTTGTTCTACAGGTATTTTAATGGAGCCTGTTCTAAGGAGCTAGCAGCATTGATTCCGGTGCACCGAGACAGGTGTGTGAAACCCGACGTACACGAACGGAACACCCGTTAACAGTTGATGTTGGCTTCATGAGAACGGGCCGCTTCTTCATCTGTTTTTCCTCCTTCATATAATCTGGGCCTCTTCAAGACCCGCATTGATAAATCCCTTCCTACAGCCCCTTCCTTAACCCATCTAAGAACGCAGCCCAACCGGGTGGCGACATAGCTCCCCTACCTTGACACTGTACAGTGTCGCACGGGGCGCACGAAATAAATGTCAATACTATCCAATTACAATTTGGCTAAGGGGTTGGCGTTGTTGACTCCAGTCTCTGGGGAGGTTCATTCCTCAGCATACCAAAAAAACTATTAATTAAAGCAGATGTATTAAAGTTAAAAAAAGTTAATTACGGGTCGATTATTTCCTAATTTCTATAGGACAGGTTAATAAAATAAAATATTTAGTGTAACATTTTTATTAACATATCACAAACAAAAGTTTCTTAATTCAAATAATAAGCTTACATATATTATATAATAAAGAATAACACCCTTTATTCTATGCTTACAACTTTATTATACATACATAATCAATATACTCCATCAATCATTACAGTAAAATTATATAATATATATATATATATATGTTGCTCACTTATAAATACATTATTTTGACAATAGTTCTATGAGAAAAAATATGATATTTTTTTAGGTTAATTTTTAATATATTATTATGATACATTCCTCATAAAAATCACACTAGAATGATTTGGTTATATTAAGTTAATTTATAGTTTGTTTGAAGAACTTTATAAAATTTAATAATTACACAAACACTTTTTTTATGGTATTATTATGTAGTTTAAACTGGTAGTTTCTCTATGGCATTGCATAATGTGTAATCCATTGCATAATGTGTAATACATTGCATAGTGTGTAATACATTCTATAATGTGTAATACATTGCATAATGTGTAATACGTTGCATAATGTGTAATACATTGCATAATGTGTAATACATTGCTTCAACCGTTTCTGTATTCGAAACCATTATATAATTGTATTAGCAACATTAAAGTAAATAAGTAAGGTTACGTGAATTTCAAATTTTAAAAAAAAGTTGCTTTATAATATATATACTGTGTTCAAATATCCAGCTGTTAAATAAATTTATAATATTTGTTAATCATATCATTTAATTAAAAATGTAGGAAGGATCATTAGCTTTCACATCGCAAGAAGTTTGATTAAAATATTATTTAAATCTAAGAATAATAATAAAATAAATAGTCATTAACTAACTAAATTGCGTAAAAAATAATCATAAAAAAATCTGAAATCTTAAAATTTTTATTAAAAAAGACACACATGACAGACAGAAAAGCTGGAAAAATATTGCTAAAAATCGTTTTAAAAACATGCTAAAAATCTTCTTAAAAATGTTACAGACATATAATTCCAAATCATTTTATTTTAATCAAAAGTTTCGTAATTTGTAGCAATTCAATCACTAAGAAATAGATTTCGCGAAACTTTTGCAACCTTTAAATGGCAGAAAACATTTCGTGTTCAAGCATTTCTAAAATTTCAGAAGTTTATTCCAAGAATTTGAGATTGATCAAAAAGGGTTTTGAGTTATTGTTGGTAATTTAATGTTTTTAAATTATCATATTTATTATATTTAATTTTAATCCTAGCTCTTTGATGTCTGCATAGAAACCTAAAATATTAACCTCAGTTTCAAAGTGTAACAACTCAAATATTTTCATTGTTATGTTTTAATCTACGCATACGTTTAATCTATACGTCGCTAATTTAATTATTTTATGGAAATACACTTTTGTTATGATTGTTTGCGCTAGTAAACACGCTATACAGGGTGTCCGGAAACTCGTACTACAAGCGGGAAACTGGTGAATCTACATCACATTTGGAGTCGATTTTGTAGTTGATTTTTTTTTTTATTTTTTTTTTTTTTTTTAATCAAATTCTTATAAATTATTACTGAAGATCAAAGTACCCAACTAATTAAAACTATTTGAAAGTAAAACAAATGAAGAAACTCGGATTTGAAGCATTATTTTGAAATCACCCTTCATTTAACCCGGTGTAATCATAAAATATTTCTGCTCTGCAGGGTTAAAACATCTGTTATTCAACCCTAAACACCAGAAAAAACTTTAACCCTAAAATAGCCGAAAAATATTTTTTTTTGGTTTTTTTTTTTTTTTGAAAATGCTCAAATAAAAAAACTTTATGTTTTTTTGGGTTCCCCATGTGGTGTAGATTCTCCAGTTTCCCGCTTGTACTACGAGTTTCCGGACACCGTGTATAAGTACCAATAAATAGTTCAGAAAAATAGAAAACACAATTCTTTCAAGAAAGGCATACAAATACAATATTGGATTGAATCGAATATAATAGTGGACCTTATTGTGGACAAGGGTTTTACTTTGAATTTAAAGGGAAATCTTTTAATGTGATTATGAGGGAAATCTAATTACTTTTTGGATTGTGCATAGATAAAACAGTTTGAAACTTAAAATATTTTGTGTGTTTTGATAAGTTGTGATAAAATAAAACATATCTATGCTGTGAGGGGTCAAAGCTTTTACATTTAATTAAAATATCTTGATGAATGGTTTTATTTAAATTAAATATTACACAGTAATAATTATCTCGCTCGACAAAGATTCTTAGAACCATAGACCAAAGAAGAACCCAAGAAATGCCGCGTGATTCGTTATTCAAAAGTCTGACCATTTTTGCTTAAATTTAACGTGAAGAACTGTGTTTCACCAAAATGTAATTCAAATGGGACGGCGACATACTATGACTGGTAAGTGTAAGAGAGAGATAGAGCGCGTGCTAAATCAGCTAGAACCAAAAATTTGAGCCACATCGAGATGATTAAAGGCGTTAATTTCTAGTGTTTCTATTATAGCTGCGCTTATAACGAAAACTCATTTTAACGAAGCTGTTTTATGAAATCGTTCAAAAGAAAAAAAAACGACGAATATAAAATAACATGTGACAAACAAAAATAGGATTTTTAAACGTTCACATGAACGTACAACTACTACCAACTATATGCAGCCAGTGAGACTATGGCATCCTCTATTAAGTTATGCTGTGAGTTTAAAAGGAGAAAGTGGAAAAGTACTTGCTGTTAATATCTGATTATCTGATTACGAGGGCTAAAACAAGGCTATAGTAGTCCTAGAGAAAGGTCGTACGTGATTTTATCTTTTTAGTATGTGTGAGAAAGAAGTTTTTTCGTCGATGACATACGTACGATCTCTCTCTGGAACTACTTAGTACTACTGTTTTTCAGACTTATGTGTGTAATAAACTTTTTCAAACGAGGTACCTATAACCATTTACTTTTTTAGACAAACTCGCAACTTTCTCAACGTAAGCCAGCTCAAAACAATCTACTATGCACGTTGTCAATCTTTAATAGAGTATGGTATCATAGCATGGGGGGGAGCAAACGCTGCCGCCATTGCTCAAAGCTCAGAAACTTATAATAAAGATTATCCTCAAACTACCAATCACAAGCAGCTCGGATGAAATCTTTAGGAAAATCTGTGTTATGGACATTAGGCAACTTTATGCCAAAAACATACTAGCATACCTTTTCAAACAAAAAACTACTTTTGACAATGTCCAAACTGCTCGTGATTTATGTATTTATTTATTTATTGATTAACGGACATCGACCAAATTACAAAATAATAACACGAATAAAGTAAAATGAAAAATATAGGAGTAGACAAAGGTACATAAAGCAAAGACATATGGTAGATATAATATAAGAAAATTAAGTGACAAGTCGAATCAAGTCAAGAAATAAGTGATAATATATATATATAATATATTTGATTTTAGTGATACTAAAATCAAACGACATAATCTCTTACAAATCCCTTTCGCTAAAACAACTTTTGGCCAGAGAAATTTTAGATATTTTGCAACAAGGCTTTGAAGGTACACCCACCCTGTCCCACCCCGGTATAGGTGACTTATGGTCACCCCTTCGGAGCTCTCGCATGAATCTAATTTTTTTGAATAAACGGCTCTACAATTTATATAAATGAAGCTAGGCCTTCAATGTCCCCGCATACGGTGTTATGAAGCGGTGTTGCAACAAGGCTATAATATAATGCTCTCCCACTAGCCATTAGACTGAACGATTTTTTTTTCGAAATATAAAACAGACACCAAGTCTTGGATCATCAGCCAAGACAGATCCAAGATCAAAATTTTCATAAAAATCCCCTGAAAGTGAGACAGACATCGAAAAAAAACCTGTAAAAAAACTTTAAAAAAAAGTTAAAAACAAGAAAGACAAAACAAAACGGACAAACGAAGTGGAATGCAGATCACAGTAATATTACCTACTATATTAAAAATAACATTCAAACAAGCCATAATGCAAGTATTTAAGCGAGAGCCCCTTATATTATGTTCACAAATTTAGCTGCAAGAGGTTTTAAATAAAAAGAAAAACACAAATAAGTGAATTTGTTTGTTTACCTATTGCAAATCCCAGTGAACAAAAAATTCTTAGAGGTGTGATCTGTACCGATTTGAAAGAAAACTGATGTCACCAAATGACATAATAATACCTTTCGACTCCTAGACCTCAAACAGGTCAAATAAAATATTAAATCTGTTCAAGAAGATTTTCGGTATTTGACATTGTTTTATCAATGTACTGTTGTTATTTGGTTGTAGTTTTCATACCGCCCACCAGATGTCGGTAGAGTGTGCATATCAAGTTACTATTATCCAGTTCATCTAGTTTTAAGGTATTTCTATAGATGGCGGTACTTACGCCACATGACAGAGACAGCATGTCGGTAGTACCCGAATGGTTACGAGTATAACCGATGCCAGCCGATCCCTATGTAGGGAGCTCACTTCCAGTATTCATAGCCTCTGATAGAACGGACGTATGTCCAAAAAACATGTCTTGAGATAATAATCTGTGATGAACCAAAGCATTTATTGAATACTCCCGATCTTACGTGTATTCCATACTAAGAAGATAATTATATAATACACAACTACATTACATTCAATATCTTTCAAAGTAAGGAAAAATCGCCCTGAATTCGGACAAATTGGACACATCCATAACATTATAGGTTATTTCTTCAGCGCCCTTGAGGGGTGATTTCTCACGAAAACGGCGCTATAAATATATAATTATTTATAATATACATTATATAATAACACCATATATAAATATTAGCAACACTTACATTCATGTTAGTTGCTTCACAGATGTTTAATTGATATACAAAATATTAATTTAAAGTTGTTAGTAGGTAAGCACCTTCCACTTGTGTCATATTTCATAATAAGCATCAAAAGCATTCACGCGATGCTAATAATTACTGTCCCCAGGTGTGTACAGGTGTTTCTTCAATCATGCATAATTCATTTCGATTGTATTTGGAAACGAAAAATTCCATAATTTACTATTACAGCTGTCATTACTGATTTAAGACGAATTGCTCGAGGATATTAAAAAATAAATTTATCTTACAAAAAGTTTATTTTTTATCTGCAAGAATGACAAAATGGTTACCTTGTAAACTGGTCATTAAATGAATACATTTTATCATAATTTTAAGTACTTACATTACATCGTAAGCAGTTAAGGTTAAACGTTCGTTATAATCTACGCGTTCATAGATGGCGTAAATTTAACTATTTTATGAATTCACATTTTTGCTACGCTCCAAAATATTAAGACAAATTATTAGTTTGCGCCCATATATAAGCAACATGAATATGAATAAATAGTTTTGTCAAAGTACAAACTCAATTCTTTCAAGAACGGCAAACAAATACATTATTGTATCGGTGATTCAATCTAATATTGTATTTGTATGCCTTTCTGAAAAGATTTGCATTTTTATATGTACAAAACTATTTATGAAAACATGAATAGATTTATAAGTAAACTATTCACACACAAAACTATTCATATATTTATTGAATAGATTTGTTATTAATGTATTTGTACTCATGTATGCATATATATAGTTAGTTAAGTCGCCTAATTATTCATATACATGAATAGTTAGGCGCAGAAACATAATTCGTCTTAATATTTTAAAGCATTGTTGTAATTGTTGCAAAAGTGTGTTTTCATAAAATAATTAAATTTACGCCATCTGTGAACTTCTAGATTAAAACGTACATTACGTTTACGCTTAGTATTGGAAATATTCGAGTAGAAATACTGTGTGCTATGCACCTTTTTATTTTTTAATATTTCTACAAAATAAGACCCTGTTTCTCAAAGATCATTAACAATTTTAAACCAGAATAAAATTACAAAGAATTTCATTTTAATACACATAGACTACATCAATGTCTTTGCCATGACTTCATAACTAACATATTATTCATAGTAATGTGAATATATTGGTGATGAATTATTATCAATATCAATTATTGTAAACATATTATCAATGAGAAATTATTTTACAAAATTTAAAAAAAAGTTAAATATTCAAATTGCATTGGAAAGATTTAGGTTGAGGTGTTTCACAAAAATTCAAATGTGATCAGCAGAAAAGCACTGGACGGAGAAAGATGAATATTGCCGATGTATTAAAATCCGGTTAAAAACGGGATTTCAGACCGCTTCCTTATAAATTTCTTCCTGTAAGTTCGTAATGCATTCGTTAAAGGCCTGCAATCCCGTTTTTAACCGTATTATGAATAATTTGAAGAAATTCTTAGTATATTAGCAATATTTTATATCAGTAAATTTTCTCCGTGTGTATTTGTTGTTGTGCTTGTCAACCGGTCACAATTTGTTAGAAATCTGAAACGAAGCTAGAATCAAACGTCAAAAAAAGAAAATGTCGCTGATTGACCATTTGATGACAATGTTACATTTGAATTTCCGTGGAACAACCAACCTAAATAGTTCTCTTGGGACATCGATCAAGTTAGTTAAATGATTTCAAATTCGAAATCCCTCGGTAATGAAACTTGATTTCGATGTATTCCAGTGGAAATAATCAATTAGCTGTCCCACAGCACGATAGCAATTTAACTAGTGAATTGTATAAACTAGATTTAACATCGTGAAATTGTATTCTATTCTTCGAAAATAGCATCAAAGTTTGTAGAATCAACTACATTGTTTTACATGTGTTGTGGCATAGGTGAGCTGACTGCTATGTATAACGATGAAAAATAATCAAAAATGTATATATTTAGGAACACTAATTTAGTTTGGTGATATGAAGTTAGCCGCCGCAGTTATCAAACTAGAAGTATCATGGAATTTTCCTCCAGTGTCGATATCGATAAATCTTTTATACTTATAAATTTGGATGTATTATTTTTCACCAATATGTCTCTTTGATTATTAATTAGTTCCCCGCTCTACCACCAGAATACAGCAGTGCAAAAGGAGGAAAACATTAATTTTAGTTCAATTCAAATCATTTGTAACTCCGAGCAACTCTGGATAAGATATATAGCTAGTTATGTATTTATATTTTTCGTTAATCTCCTAACACTTCCTTAAATATATATATTTTAATAATAAATAAAATGTTTATTTACAAGTTTTATTTCAATTATAATATTTATTAACTTCTAATAATTAATTTTACTATACTTTTAGTATGCTTCCCTACTAGGCGACTCTAGGCGTATACAGCGAGTTCTGTACAAATTAATCAAACCGTACAAAAATAATATAAAGCCTTGGGTTTAGTAATTACCATTGAGGCGTTTAGTTAAAAACATCCTCAACATTAAAAATTAGTTAGATCAACATTAAAAATTAATTAGATACCAAATCTGGTCATTTTTTAACAATATTTTAGCTCGGTTTCTTAAAAAAGACTCGAATGAAACTGAACGCCTCAATTGCAATCGAGATACATTATGATGCTGCGCGGGTAATACAGAACACAGTCCTTTCCAGATATCGCAACTTCAATGAATATAATGATATATCGAAATTTTACAACAATTAATAATCAAGTACGCGGAATTCACATAAGATACTATAATACCCCATGGAGGAAATTGAGTATTGCTAATTTATTAAGTATATCATTCGATTTTTGATAATTCGGTTAAAAACAAGATTGCAGGCCGTTTTCTGATAAACTTTTAGTTTAATAATTCCTAATATATCGGAACACGTGTTCATACACCTGCATTTGCCCTGATAATAAATATATAATGACGAAATGCGTAAATATAATGATACATTTGAACAAGTGTTTCACACTTTTTTTATTAAAAGTTTAACAGGAAACCTATCAATTCATTCGTTAAGGGCCTACAATCCCGTTTTTAACCGGATTACGAATAATTTGAAGAGATTCTTAATAAGATAGCAATACTCATTTTTCTCCGTGTATTTGAATGACGCAAGAATCCCATAGGTCAATCCAGTTTAATTTATCTTTCTGTTTCATGTTCCATAGATAATAAAAACAAGGGAGCTGGGCCATGAACCATATGAACCGTATTATTCATTCATATCTATAGCTTTGCACATGCACTTTGTACATAATACAATACATATTATCTGCCAGCACTTAGATATTTCGTATAATTTGGTCTTAGTTTGGCGACAGTCGCTACTCTCCATACCATATCTCCGTTTATTTATATTATCAATGCATGCTCTTCGTTTAAATTTCTTACGCCAGAAAAATAGAGAAGCTACAACGGAATTAAAACAGCGGAATGTCTTTTTGAGATTCTCTAATATTATCAAATTGCAATGAAATAGTATCACTGCGTACATTTGGACGTGACTGTATTCAACTTAACCGCACGCCATATTAACGCAATGTAACTTCGTCTTTATTACTGTTACTCTAATCATGTAAAGTGAATGTAGCACTCGGGCGCTGGCCGCTGGGGGTCTAACAACCCTGGCTCCGGAGGGTACGCCCTTGGAGCAGGGTTGCCACCACGATAAAGCTTGGAAGGAGAACTGCCAGCAGATTTGGTACTAAACTGGAGACGGAATTGCTTTTCATGAAGCTAGCGCAATGTTCGCTTCCCTCGGGGTATTCTCCGCAGTGCATCTGGAAAAAAGAGCAAAAAAACAATTACTTAATTTGATCTGTAATTTTCTTATTGTTTTTACTTTTTTAAACATAATTTGTATAAAACGGTTATAAGCCAATATATTACAGAAAAGATTACAAATTTATAACACATAAAGGTACAGTGAATGATAAATTGTAAAAAAAAATAAAAATATATATCTGTATATATAAAGCAGGAAGACTTAACGCATTCTACAGATACGTAGTCGATTTAAATTCGATATAATGTAGTTTTTTGAACAGTAACAATAAGGTACATAGTAGTAAGACGCCCAAGGAAGACATGAATTAAATAATTATTTGTAGAAAAATGAGGCGAAAATAATGATAAGAAATAGGTGTAAGGAGAAAATATGACTTGGAAGCAGTGGCGGCTCGTGACTTTTGGGTTACTAGAGTGCTAATATTACAAAAATGGCTTAATTGATGTTGTTGTAGCTGAAAACGATTTTTTTTTTTTTTTCGAAAAATTGATTTTTTGTATGAAGATTTTCAGGAATTCCGTGCGGCGCCGCCGGTTACACTGACATTTCCTGAAAATCTTCATACAAAAAATCGATTTTCGAAAAAAAATAAAAAATCGTTTTCAGTTATAACAACATCAGAAATGCCATTTTTATAATAAAAGCACTCTAGTACACCCAAAAGTCACGAGCCGCCACTGCTTGGAAGTAATGGTTTAAGAAGTCGGGAACGTCCAAGAAGGACACGGCACGATCAAATTAATCAAATACTTGTGTGTGGTAAAATGTGGCATTGACTGATTGTGTGTATGATTGCATATGACGTGGAAGTGAATGGCAAGAGATGTCGAGGAGGACGTGGCACTCTCAAGTGAAATAGATAATTATCACAGTCCAATAATTGTATTTGCACATTAATAATGCCCCAGTTTTAAGATACAATAGAAGTCAACACCTCAAAACTTTACTCCAAGCCATTCGTAACCCGGAGCAACGCCGGGTACACGTTAGCTAGTCATATATAAAAAAAAACACTTTGTTGATTTGCGTCAACAGATACTCGTAGTTGATAGTAATGATAACGTAGTTGACTGCAAGTGAGAAGCACCTTACAAGGTTTATTCTCTGTCAGAAATACAAATATGTATCGTTTAATCCAAAGAACGCCTGTAAAATAATGTGTGATGTTAGCTAAACTAACGATTTATCGATATAGATTATGTTTAATGATGACATCTCTACGGTACAATGGGCGGCCATTCATTCTTATGGTACTCTGGCTTGTTCACAACGTTTGTTCTACAGAAAAATTAATAATCCGTTTATTCTCTAGCCAGCGGGTCACATCCACGGTGCAGGAGGCGGCCATCTTGGACTCTTCCCCACGTTAATTCTAACGTCTCTCCTAGCCAGTTGTTGACCGCAATGTTTGTTCTTCAAAAAAGATGATAATTGATCTCGGACGCTTTCTCCGCGTTCTCCACAGAGAAAAATGGGTATTGCTAATTTATTAAGTGTTTCTTCAAATTATTGGTAATCGCATTATCTCTGCATTCTCGGAATCCGTGGTCTAGTGGCCCGATTGCAACGTTTTATCCCACAGAAAAGTTAGTATATATTTTTCTCCGTATTCTAGTGGCCTGATTGCAACGTTTTATCCCACAGAAAAGTTAGTATATATTTTTCTCCGTATTCTAGTGGCCTGATTGCAACGTTTTATCCCACAGAAAAGTTAGTATATATTTTTCTCCGTATTCTAGTGGCCTGATTGCAACGTTTTATCCCACAGAAAAGTTAGTATATATTTTTCTCCATATTCTAGTGGCCTGATTGCAACGTTTTATCCCACAGAAAAGTTAGTATATATTTTTCTCCATATTCTAGTGGCCTGATTGCAACGTTTTATCCCACAGAAAAGTTAGTATATATTTTTCTCCATATTCTAGTGGTCTGATTGCAACGTTTTATCCCACAGAAAAGTTAGTATATATTTTTCTCCATATTCTAGTGGCCTGATTGCAACGTTTTATCCCACAGAAAAGTTAGTATATATTTTTCTCCGTATTCTAGTGGCCTGATTGCAACGTTTTATCCCACAGAAAAGTTAGTATATATTTTTCTCCGTATTATAGTGGCCTGATTGCAACGTTTTATCCCACAGAAAAGTTAGTATATATTTTTCTCCGTATTCTAGTGGCCAGATTGCAACGTTTTATCCCACAGAAAAGTTAGTATATATTTTTCTCCGTATTCTATTGGCCTGATTGCAACGTTTTATCCCACAGAAAAGTTAGTATATATTTTTCTCCGTATTCTAGTGGCCTGATTGCAACGTTTTATCCCCCAGAAAAGTAAGTATATATTTTTCTCCATATTCTAGTGGCCTGATTGCAACGTTTTATCCCACAGAAAAGTTAGTATATATTTTTCTCCGTATTCTGGTGGCCTGATAACAAAGTTTGCCACACAGAAAAGTTAAAAATATACGATAAGTAAATAACTGTAGTAAACTAGTATGTATTTTTATCATTTCAATAGAAATATTATAACAGAATAGTAATTGAAATAAAAAAGCAACATAATTAACAGTTTCAGGTAGAAAATGGCCGCCGCGGGGATAGTTTCAACAAAACAATGGTCGTTTAGCCGAACGGAATGTCAGAAGTTCGTCCGTGCAAACTTTCGCGTAGATTCACGTGTAACAGTGAGATAAAGGAAAATTGGACAAGTTATCGAACGCTTTTCAAAAGTTTTTTGGCGCGAAAATTTCTGAAAGATTTTTAATAAAAGGTTTCACATTCACTATTTCACTATTCTGTAGAACAAATATGCCAGAAAATATATTACAACAATAATTATTAGCTGGAGGTTGCGGGTTCAAATTCCGGCGTATTAAAAATTATTAAATAAATTAATATAATGTTACGCTTTTGCCATTGTAAACTTTTCGCAAATACGCTTACAATGCCATTAAAATAATGCAATTAAAATGCCTTGTTCCTTTTCTCCTTATTTTAGACCGCACCACTTGGTCTAATACTTTCCTTTTGTAGGTATAATTCATTTGGATCTATTCTGTTGGTTAAGACTTGGTTAAAGTTTGTTAAAGTAATAAACCAAACAAGCGTACATGATTGAAACATATGTCCAACGAATACAATTTATCTGCATTAAAAAATTGTTTTACTTCTCCCTATTTCACAGAAATAACAGAAGGGTGCAGGGTGCCGGGTGCACGGTGCAAGGTACCGGGTGCCGGGCAATTGCAGGTTTCATGGTGCCAGGTACCGGGTGGAATTACGTGTTATTACGCATCGGGTGCATTTTTACCCGTGTGCAAGGTGCAGGGTGCCGGGTGAAGAGTGCCGGGTACAAGGTACCAGGTGCCGGGTGCCAGGCATTTGCAGGTTTCATGGTGCCAGGTACCGGGTGGAATTACGTGTTATTACGCATCGGGTGCATTTTCACCCGG